>NC_047056.1:50472156-50775186 GCF_000738735.6 Corvus cornix cornix
TGGAAAATACATATTCTTTGCTCAAGGAGCAGATCACAGCAGTTACAGAAACACTGGGTGTGGTGGACCTGCAGCCTTGTTGAAGTCCATGTTGTGTTCTATGGTTGCTTCTTTTCATATCTGCTTCTATACTTATCTTCCTAGTCCACATTGTTCCCTTTCCAAGTTCTGCCATATTTCTCAGTCTGATTGTACACAGCTGTGTTATACAGAAGCCTTAAAAATAGGTAGATGTCACTGTGCAACCTAAAGCCTGATCCCGATGTGTGTCCGTAACTGTTGTAGAGGCATTGACCTTTTGGTGGGCTTTTTGGGCTGCCTCTGCATTGGTGTAAAATTCTCATGACTGCAGTTGGGGTGTGCACAGACGTTGCGGAATCTTGAGCTTTGGAAGGACTGGAGTTGCAGCTAGGGCAGACAGCGCTTTGCAGATGCTGGGAAGGTAACATCACTCCAAGTGTTGCATCTTAAAAACTTCACTCTAACAGATTTTCTAGAAAAATGGACAATGTGCACAATTTTTGCCTGGGGCAAAGAGTAACAGTTTTAGAATCCCCCCCTCTCTTGTCAATAGAAATCCTGCAGGGATTAAGGCTGCCTGGACAGACCCTTGTGGTGACCACGTTACATTCAGTAACACTGACCTCTTTCTTTGTCTCATGACCATCGGCAAGTGTTACAGGTGGGAGTAGCATGGACTTGGATCCCGCCTGTGAGCAGGCACACCAGTATACGAGATGCTGAAATATTAGGGCAGATTGAGGGAAAGCAAAGCAAGGACTCGGTTTGTGGTCTCCCCATACACTGTGCCGACGAAGAACTTGGCTTCAGTTCAGTGCTTTGGGGTCATTAAGTGCGTGAGTAGGAGTGTCTTTGGAAACCTGTGGGTTATGCAAAGTAGTTGCATTGAAGGACCTTTGCAGGAGAAGGAAGGTAGGTTGGACAGTAGGAGAGGATCTCTGAAAGAAGTGCAGAAGCCTGGAGAAGCCCTGTATTATTCCAGAAAGTAACTTTTTTTTTCTCCCATGTGGCATAAAAAATATTTCTTTAAGCATTTAGCTGCTTAACCTATAGATGTGGGAGGAATATGTTAATTCTTTCAGTCAACAGTGGGCTTTCTTCAGAAAATTCTGGGGTTTTTCTGATCAAGGTTGTAGTTGTTGAAAACAGAGTAAGTATCTCCTACAGGATCTTTTGATGTACATTTTACCTAATATGTTTGTGAATCTGTGGCGTGGTGGGGTTTTCTTAATTAAAAAAGCTGTTTTGAATCACCACATATTTCTTTGGAGAAATCTGAGAATGGAGGATAGAAGGAAAGCGGTAGGAGGTACAAAAATCGAAACTGTTTGGGTTTTTTTCCTTTTTTTAAATTTAAAAATTCCAGCATCTATTGGCTGTAGAGATTTCACTTGTATAATGAATTGGCAGTCATTCCAGCTCGCCCAGCCACACCCCCTGGGAAAGTCCGAGGGAGGCTACGCTGCACCCCGCAGAACAAAAAGTACAACTGTTGCTCAATTGCTAGTCAAACGGTGTGGGGGAATTCCAAGTGCTGTGTAAGGAATTTTGGGCAGTGCTTCTCAATAAAGAACCGAAAGTGAGCTCTCAAGAGAGAGAAAAAATTTAATCTTATCTTTGCTCTAGATTTTGCAAAGGGAAAATTTTAATGGGATTAATATGTCATCTTTCTTGGTCAGAAGGAAACCCAGTCAGTTTTTCTGTCGTCTTTGTTGCTCCCTGATATTTGAGCTCAAGTAAGCAGTCTGCAGAATTGAAGTAAGCTTTGCAAGACAGCATTCAGAAACCAGAAGGCAGTTGCAGGAACCTGATATCCACCAATCCCATAACAATTTATGAAGCATTGAGTAGATTTCAAATTATATCTTACTCAGGAGCTGGGGTCTATTGTAGGCTTTTCTCTGCAGTTTCACAGAATAAGTAGCAAAAGTGTTCACAATGGTGTAATTGAACTCATAATGTGTGTGGCAAACTGGGTTTAATTCTTTTGTGGGAGTTCTTTGGGTGGGTTTGTTTGGGTTTTTTTTCACATGAGAAAAAATCTAGTAGCTTTACCAGGGTTGATGTCTTCTATTCCAAAAAAATTGCTGTGGTTTCTTAACATTGGGTGAATCTGTTTACCACTGTAGTAAACATCAGACCTAGTTTTGCATCTGAGGATATGACAATAATGATTCTTTATGTCTCCCTTTCAGGGGAGACATCCCCTTTTGAAGAAGATGGCTAGAGATAGAATTCGAAACCCAGATATAGATATATTTTTTGTCAAACCTTTTAATTAAGTTAGTTATCTCCTCTGAGTCTCAGTTTCTCTGAAACTGAAGAATATCACAATCCTTCCTACATGGAAAGAGGAATTTTTCAATCAAGGAGATTGCGTAAATGAAAATGGATTCACTGTCTTTCATTTACTTAGTTCTAATTTTGGATTCTGAAAAACAGCCCTCTAAGTAATACACGTAAACACCCAACACACTATCATTTCTGAGAGGAAGGCCAGAGGTGTTCCTATGATTGCTTTACATAAATCGCCTGCCACTCCCTTTCTGTCTCCTTTTTTATTACAATTCCTCCATCAAGAACAGCCAAGTGCCAAGCAGTGCTCATCAGGGGATGTGAGGCTTGGTGTTACTGTAATATTTTCTTAATGGCTTTCATTATTTCAACCCCATGCCATTTGGTGTATATTTGTATAAACACCAACGAGGGAGATTTACATCTTCTTTTGTAATTTTATGACTTCGTTGTGTTTAAGAAGCTATTTCAGCTGTGTTTGACATTTGTAGTTGACCCCAAAATTTAGTGTGTGATACCAGTCAAAGTTAAGTAAGATAGGTAAGGGGCATTGCTGAATGACAGCTTAACTTGGACTGGTACAGAGACAAAACCAGTAGGGAGGGGAGTTTTTTCTTTCTGTCTCTGAACAGAGACCATAACTCTGGTCTCCTTCTTTACAACCCTTCTCTCTGAGGCTTAGAGAGAAGTGCACAGGGAATATGCATATGTGCAGTGTAATTCTATGTCCCACAGGTTTGTGGTGTTTTATTTAAGTAGCCATTTGAAAATAATGCACTCTTTCTTTTGTTGCAGGTGATGGAAATTGCCTTATGCATGCAGCATCACAGTACATGTGGGGCATTGAAGATATCGACCTTGTCTTAAGAAAAACATTGTTTAGTGCTCTCAGGGAGATTGACACACGGAACTTCAAGCTCCGCTGGCAGCGGGAGGCTGTTAAATCCCAGGAGTTTGTAGAAACGGGACTCCATTATGACACCCGGGTAAGGCAGCCTGAGGGAATGGTGCTGTTTTCTGAGTGCTCACCAGTGTTGCCTTGCTGATTCTGTTTGCTTTTGGGCTTCACGGATTCCATCATTAATGGAGAGCAGAAATAGTCTTCCTTTGGAGGAAATGGGAAAATGCAGTTATTTGAGCACTGCTGTACTGCAGCTGGTTCCTGACCTCCTTGTCTTTGAACCATTGGTGACAACTGTTTCTTTCCTCAGAACTGGGAGGAGGAGTGGGAATACCTCATTGAAATGACCTCCCCAGAAATATCTGGGGCTCGAAACAGGCTTCCTTATAATGCACTGGAAGAAATCCACATCTTCATCCTTGCTAACATCCTCAGAAGGCCCGTCATTGTCCTTGCAGGTGAGTTGCCTGGCTGGTCATCCCACTGCGTTACTCTTGTGCTGTGTTAGTAGTCTTAGTCAACAACTGTTGTTTTCAGGTAGATGCATTTCAGAACACAGTGTTTTCAGCAATTATTCTAAAACCCCCAGCGTCTGTTTTCTCTTGCCTGTAGCACATATTATTTGTGTTTTCTTTTTCTTTTTTATGCAGATAAAGTGGTTAGAAGCTTAGAGTCAGGTTCCAGTTTTGCTCCTTTGAATGTTGGTGGTGTTTACTTGCCTCTCCTGTGGCCAGCTGAAGAATGCTACAGATACCCAATTGTGCTTGGCTATGACAACATGCATTTTACACCACTGGTGACTCTAAAGGACAGCGGGCCAGGTATTTTTCAAGTACCTTGTTTGGTATTTATGTTCCTTCTTCAAAACCATTGTGCTGATAAAGCATTTAAAATATAATCTGGTTTAGATTTCCATTTATAAAGTTAAATAAATGTAAAAGATGAATTTGAAATACATTCTTAAAATGTGAGCAGAAACAGCTTTGTCTGTGGATCTGAATAGAAACTAAATGTTACCTTCAAGGTATTGATGGAAAGTAGAGTGCAACTCACCTGCTTGCAGGCTGGAATTAGTCAAAGGGTAGCCTCTGCTTTATTGTGTTCTGGCCTCCTTTCCAGATCACATCATAAGAGAAGAAGCTTTGAAGGATGCAGTCTCACAGCAGGGTACCACTGCCTGGCAGGAATAACAAAATAGATGCTTTACCATTTTTAATGCATCACTTCTGAGTGGCCAGCAGTTCTCTAGTTTCAGGTTACAGCATCATCCCACAGAAAGGCATAACAAACAAAGATCCACAGTGCTGCTCACATGGAGAAGATAGTTGCTATGGGGACATTAAAACTACTGTGGCATGGAGCTAACTTTGTGATGTAGGTGTGTCTGCGACCTCCCCCATGGTTCCATATAGAAACTGATTGCCCAGCTGTTCTCCTCTCTCTCAAAAATTTAGTGGTGATATCTCCATGTGTTGCATTTTATGGTTATTCCTGACTAGTTGGTTATGTGTGTGTGTGTATATATATGTGTGCATGTGTATGTGTTAATCCATCTTGTTTCTCCACAGAAATCCGGGCTGTCCCTCTGGTCACCAGTGAACAAGGCAGATTTGAGGATTTGAATGTGCACTTTCTGACAGATGCAGAAGAGAGGGAGAAAGAGCAGCTGCTAAAAGACTACTTGATAGTGATGGAAATTCCAGTGCAAGGCTGGGATCATGGTACAACTCATCTAATTAATGCTGCAAAGTGAGTGTCATTCCTGTTTCCTCAAAGTTATATTTTTTACCAAAGTGGGACAAGCTGGGCAGCCCAGTGTCTTCTTTTGGTCTTTCCTTCCTTCGAGGTGACCCATGTGTTTACTACCTGAAATATGAAACATTGGCATTACCGTTGATATGTTTTGAAGTAGTATGAGCTGAGGCCTGTCTCAAATTTAAAGGCAAAAATGTGGTCAGACTTAGCAAACTGAAACTAGCATTTTAAAAGAAAAAATCCATTTGATCAGTTTCACTGACTTTTGGATTACACAGGAGGGTGGTTGAAAAGTAGTTAAATGCAGGAACTAGTTAGCCCAAGCTCTTGTGCTTTGTGTAAGGGCACATTGCATAATGGGCAGTTGGTGTCGTTTTGGCTGCCCTGGGGAAAGTACTTGGCAGTATGGTCTTAGCACAGATGCCTCAACACCCTAGGCTGTTCCGTGTGGCAGTAGGCAGGAAGCTGTGGCCAGTGAAGGAACCGGTGTCTCTGCTCATCCCTCTGATGGTTGAGCATCAGTAACACACAGGGAGCAGCTGGCAAGACACATCAGCTTCTCATATTTAATGGACACTGGCAGCGATGTCCAGCCAGTCCCCTCACAACTGAGGGAGGGAAGTAACTCCCTGTATCCTCAGTCTTTGATTCCACTACCACATGGAAAGGAATCTTTATGCTGTTGACTGGTTCTGGTTTAGGGGCCTTGAAAATTGAAGTCCTCCTACCAAAAGGATACACGCACACATAAAGGGTAGCACTTGAGCTTCCCTAGTCCCACTGCCTGGATGTGTTCCGGAGTATTACCAGAAATGTTAGCTCCTCATCTTTTCCCTGCAGCTGGAGGCAGAGTAAGGATGGTGTGATGGATGGTAGCATTGCACGCACCACACTGAAACCCCCCACTTTGTTTGAAGAATTCTGCTGGTAGATACAGACACAGCGGGGCAGAAGCAGGAGCAGATTTTGTGATAAACTGTATCATGGAATGCTGAGCCCACTGTAGGAAGGGCTTGTTCTTAGTATGGAGTAGTGAAGAAAAGCATCTTCTACTCTAACCTCTCTTCAGTTCAACACTGGTCCTCAGAGAAATTCACCATTTGGGGGACTTTCTGCTTCTGAGAGGTTACCCATATTCTTTGTGCAAACAGCTCTTAGACAGAAAACCCTCACCTAGCAAAGCCTTTTAAGAATACTTCTGTTTAGCATTGTTTCTGGACATTTATTTCAGATGTGAAAGTCTCCATCACTGAACACCTGCTTTTAAAATTATTTCCATTTACACCAACAGTGTAACATCCCAGATCTTCTGTCTGAGTAATATGGATGTGCACTAAATCTACATTTCCTTCCCACATTGCTTGTATTTGCTTCCACCCCCACCATCTGGTCTTTTCAACCACTGATGCAATCTTCCTTTTTTGGCTGTCAGGTTAGATGAAGGCAACCTACCCAAAGAAATAAACCTCGTGGAAGATTACTTTCAGCTGGTACAGCATGAGTACAAGAAGTGGCAGGAGAATGCTGAACCCGCTAGAAGAGAGATGTGTTCCAGGAATAGACAGGAACTGTCACTTTCCCAGCTCTCACTCTTACAGATGAAATGTGAAACGCCAAATTGCCCTTTCTACATGTCTGTGAACACCCAGCCCTACTGCCACGAATGCTTTGAGCAGAGGTCCCAGGCAAACAAAGGAAGAAAGCAGACCTCCAAAGCAGCACCTGAGAAGCTGAAGGCACCTGGGTCAGGCTTGCCCCGTGGGGATATTTGTGAACCTGGGGGATGGACATCTGAAGGACCTGTAACAGAGCCTCGCTCTGCACCTCCAACCGCTCCGAGCCTTTTCCTGTACAGTGAAACCACAGCCATGAAGTGCAGGACCCCAGACTGCCCCTTTACATTGAATGTGCAACACAATGGGCTGTGTGAACGCTGCTACAACTCCAGACAGCTTGGTCCCTGCAACAACTTGGATGACCAGAGACACTTAGACTATGCCACATGCAAAATGTGCTGTCAGAAGGCCAAGAGGACCTTCAATGGTATATGCAGCACTTGCTTCAAAAGGTCTACAGAGCAGTCCCCAGATGACAGTCCCGCTTTCCTGCCCACCTGCCACCAGAGATCAACGTCAGACCCGTCCCAGATCTCACAGATCCTCCACCAGCACTCCTGTTATCAGGCTCCCAACAGCCATGGCAAGGAGCCCCCACAACCAGCACAGCCTCCTGAGGAGAACAGGGGAGGCAACCTCTGTAGGAAACCTGGTTGCAAGTTTTTTGGGACATCACAAAATGAGGGTTTTTGCACGCTGTGTTTCTTTGAGTACCGGGAAAACCATGGTAAGTAGAATTAGAGTGAGCTTTGACAGACTTTGGCTGCAGATCAACCTCCTTGAACTGTGAAATTCTGTGTGCACTGGCTGATACAAAGGCAGGGGGTGATGAAAACAGTGTGAGGAGAAGGTGATTTTCTGTCTGTTGTTATCCTATTATTATGGTTTAACAACAGCCAGCAACCAAACCCCACACACTCACTCTCCCACCAGCAGGCTCAGGTAGAGAATCAGAAGAGTTAAAGCTGGAGAACTCATGGGTTGAGATAAAGAGAGTTTAATAGGAAAAGCAAAAACTGCACATGCAAGCAAAGCCAAACAAAGAATTAATTCACTGCTTGCCATGGGCAGGCAGGTGTTCAGGCTGTGTTTCCTCCTGGCCTCCCATGCACCCCTGCCAGCGGGGCACTATGAAAAGCAGAAAAGGCCTTGGCTCTGTGTAAGCCCTGCTCAGCAATAACAAAAACATCTCGATATTATCAACCCTGTGCTCAGCACAAATCCAAAACAGAGCCCCATACCAGCCACTGTGAAGAAAATTAACTCTACCCCAGCCAAAACCATGAAGGAGCACATGGCAGCAGTGTGAGAAATCTGTGAAATCTCTCGTAAAACTTCCTTTCAGCTTTGATGGAAGCAAAACTAACTCAAAAGGGGGTGGGTTTTGATACCTCCCCAGCATCCACTGCAATTATGGTTTGGTATGAATTTTCTTCACAGCTAGACAAGTTGTAGAGGTCAGTGAAGGAAATGCTGTAAATGTATGGAAGGTACTGAAAACCCATTATGTTAGCAAGGCGTTTAAGAACCTTTGAAGAATTTGAAGATCCGTATCTGTTCTGGATGTAACAGGTATAATGCTCTGGAGTAACCACTGTAGTTGCCTTGATAAGCAGAGCAAGTAGCAGTTGACTGTGGATAATTAGCTGATATTTTGGAGTAATTTAGGCCTGTATTGTTATACTCTGCCTTGAAATCTTCCTTGGTAATACCATGCGTGTGCATGCACGTGTTTAAAGACTGACCTTCAAAAAGGCAATAATCTGTGAATAAATCACAGCATGAAATCTTCATCTTTCATGCTGCTGCCCTCTTTCACAGGTAAAGAGCCCTTAGGTATAGAGCCTGAAAGGCATAAGTAACAGAGAATTATTACTTACCTCTTCAGACTGTTTTATTGCTGGTAAATTTGCCGATACAAGTAAAGAAACATGGAATAGGTTGGGTTGGAAGGGACCTTTAAAGATCATCTAATTCAACCCCTCTGCCATTGGCAGGGACATCTTTCACAACAATGAGCTTTCCACATGAATTCAGATTAGGGAACTTCTGTGCCAGCTTGCAAGAACTTATTTTCCAGCATTGCTCACAATGAAATTTTTTTTCCTTCTGATTGTGGAATATATAAGATTGCTTCATGAGACTAAAAAGTATAATTCACTTTTTCCTATTAAGCTCTGTACCACTTCAATAATCTGATGTGACTGAAATGGGGGAGGCTGAAACGGGTAGGTCACAGATGACAGTCAAAATGAAGTCAAAGATGAAATTTTTCTCAATTTCAGTGAGATCCAGGTTTCCCACTTAGGGCAAGTTTTTCCCAAATCATCTGTTTCAACAACTTCTTATATGAAAGTCAGGCTGCATTAGCACCCTTATTTACGTAACATGAAGAATGATGTACCAAGTGGGGGGTGTCTCAGAGATGTCAAAAACCCATGCTTGAGGCTAGTTGATCTTTTTAATTTATTTTCATTTTTAAGGTGGGGAACTTTTTATAGTTGCTGTGGGCCATCAAATCTCTTGGGCACATTCGAACTCCTCCTGTTCATGCTTTGCATTACAGACAGTGTTCTGCTACGCCAGCAGAGGAGATCTCAGAGGAAGTCTTCGGCAGCAGACGAGACAGGGAGCTCCGCTGCCGGCTTCCGTAACACTGTGTCCTGCCAGCGGCGCGACTGCGGCACCCTGGGCAGCACAATGCTCGAGGGGTACTGCCAGAACTGCTTCATTATAGCCCAGAACCAGCGATTCCAAGAAGCCAGAAGGACAGAACAGCAACTGGTGAGACAGCCAGAAGTAAGTGTGAACTTCTCAAAATCTTCCTCTTGTTTAGCGCTGCATGTTTTTCTCTTGTGTGAGCAACTTGGGATGCATACTAGAAAATCCTCAACTGCATCCTAGCTATCATGGAAAGACAACCATAGAGCATGATTTTTTCTGCTGCAATTGAGCAGTGCTCCTAAAAAGTCATTCTCACTTTAGGGTTGTCAGTGGCCGTGCTCAGTTTTACCTCAGCTGGGATTTTGCCAGCAATTTTAGTGGAAGCAATTGGACCTACAATTGGGTTGTTTTGTTGATTGGGGAGGATTTTCATTCTTACCCTTAGAGCTGTGCAACTGCATCATGGGGTTCAAGTTGAATTTTTGATTGAGTCCATTACAGACTGTCTTTGTTCCCGATGGAGGTATTTTATGTGGTTTGTTTTGGTCCTTTTAGAATTGAGGGTTGCCAAAGACAAAAAACCCAACATTTTTTCCTAAGAAATGACAGAATTTGTGGTTTTCTTTGGTAAAACTCGACTTGGCTCTTGGCATTGCACTTTGTAGAAGTGCCTGCAAGCAATCCCCAAGTGATTACCTATACAAACCATGAGTAGAGTAAAAAGGGAATGAAAAGCCATTTGTGCTGCCAGCACAGCGACTGACAATGTGTTGTATTATTTTTCAAGAGAACAGGGCAGCACAGAGATGTGCAGCGAGCAGCACTGAGTACCCAGAAGAGACAGTGTGGTGTGGCTTCGTGTAGAAACAACCTGGCCTGCAGAAGTGATGACCTGTGCCCGGAGTGCCGGCGCCTCAGTCAGCTCCCACCGTCGGGGAGTGCCAGGGAGCCAGCGGCACAGGAGCCTCCCAAGCAGCGCTGCCGAGCCCCTGCCTGTGATCACTATGGCAATGCCAAGTGCAACGGCTACTGCAATGAATGCTACCAGTTCAAACAGATCTATGGCTAGTAGGGAACAAGAAAGCAATGCCAGCTACTTCCTTCACTGAAATGGTGCTATGTCCAAAACACTTAACAGTCCTGGGAGTGGGAGAGCGGGGGGAAACATAAGCTGTCTGCTCAGATCATGTTTATTCCCAAGAATGGGAATAAATTTCTACTTCCTCTAAACACTGCATACAAGGACTGCTGAGAAGGTCACATTGCCTTCTGCACAGAGCTCTCATTCATGACTAAGGTCTTACAATGCCATATTTAATTCTTGGACTTCCCAGGAGGGAAGTATGAAGCATTTGAATCCAAAGAACTTCCCAATTCTGCCTCTTTCTCAATACCTCCCCTCTCCCAGGCAAGGACCCATGCCTACTGTCGGAGGTGCTGGACCTTTTTGTGTCTGCATACATCAGTCAGGGGCAAGTCCTTCCTGAATGGGATTACCCAGGACAGACTGATGCAACTTCCAGCTGACATCCAAAGAAACATGGTTTGGGTTGCCCGTGTCCTTGCTGTTCTTACAGAGCTCGCCAGGGCGGGAGCTCCCGCAGGCATTTAGGGTGATAGCAGCAAGCGGTCTGTGTTTGCAGAGCCCTCAGCAAACCACAGCCAGAAACAAGACCAGCACTGGTCTGCTCCTTTAACAAGCTTAACCTAATCAGCATTTAGAACCTTTCCCAAATCCCGAGACAGCTGGAAAGACAGAAGTTACAGAAGAAATGCATATGATGGCAAAAATGCATGCTGCCATTTCCCACTTCTGTGGAAGGAATTATCTCCAACAGACAAAGAAAAACCCCAAATCCCTTTGTGTTCAGTTCTGAAACAAGAGTGACTCTTCCCTCTCTTGCACTGCAACTGTCAAGAGGAGTATGTGTGTGCTGTTCATATCCTCCCTCCCATTTCTGTCACGCTCTCTGTCATCCTTAATGTGATTCTGTTATCATGCAAACAGCTTGGAGCTCAGTAACATGAGTTCCTCAGGGTTGAGATTTTACTCCTGGAGTTTATGCTTCCACTTCTCAATCTGCAATTTTTCTTTAGGAACCTCAGCTTTACCACTGTGCCTGGTACCTGCTTCTCTCTTCTCCTTTCACACCTTTTAAGTTTTTAGCACCTGTTTTGCTGCTATGATTTTGGATACCTCTTCTAACTTGCTTCTCAAGTTTAGAATCTTTTTCTAGTTACTAAAAAAACCAGTTTCTAAAAAGAAAAAAAATTAAGTAACTCATGACTTATTTCTGTTAAATTTTATATATTTTGTGAACCTTAATGTGAACGTATGTTTTATTAAAATATTTATATTATTTGAAACAATGCAATTTGAAATTTGCACAGCTAGTTTTTTTTTAACATATATTTACCCTAGTGTTGGAAGTTACAAACTTAAATGTATAATTGAAAAACTTTCTGTGGTATAAAGAAATAAATTATTGAAGGACTGAATTTGTTATTTTTATATCTGCGCAAGAGAGCACGGTTGAGGATGGGACACCCCCTGAAGGAAGCCTTCCTGTTCAGCAGTACCATTCAGCATGTTACTGACTGCTCCTTGGTGCAGATGATGTAGCCAAGTGCCTGGAAGAGGTGATAACTTGCTGTGAGTGGGTGTTCTCTCAGGAAGAGCTCTTGGCTCTGTTGAAGGACCTGGGTGTGAGGAGCTGGCTCCTGTGGGTGCAGACTATTTTCATCCCCGGAAGAATGAGTGTGGGAGAGTATGCATGGTGCAGGAGCAGACTGCAACGAAACCCAACCTACACTGACTTGATTTAGCTTTCTTTGTTCATCCATCCCTTATTTCAGGAATTCCCAGTGAGTGGTGCTTGAGTGCTACCCTGGGAGGTGGTGATGGCAGCACATGATCCCAACCTCCACCCAGCTGTGTGTGCAGCCCCAAAGGCACAGGCCAGGCCTACAACCTTCCCTCTATCAGGGACACCAGGGAAGCCTTGGCATCAGAGTTGCTCAGTAGCTCGTGAAGAGCAAGTTGCCAGCTGCTGTTCGAAGAACTACATGAAAGCAGTGTTTTCTTCTTATCCCAAGCTCAGCCTAACCAAGCCTCACTGCCAGAGGATTTCTGCACTGTAACTCCTGTACTGGCACTCGGGTGTTTCAGACCTCTGCCTAGACAGGCATACATACAAACACTTGCCATACTGTACGCTATCATGGCTTTTCGGTGTTGCTCATGACATGAAAGAAAAATATGAATCAAGGCTGCAAACATCCCTGTGCAGTCGAGGACCCTTTCCCAAGAGGCTGTCCTCTCAGCTCAGTTGCTGTCTGTCCTGGTTAACTCTTTAATCCATAGCCCAGCTCCCTTTGCACTCACAGAGCTTCCCTCTCCTTTCAGAGCGTACAACCTAGAAGTCAGCCTACTCCCCCCAGAGCAGAGCCTGCTGGACCTATCAACGCCATCTCTACAGCACATTCCTCTTATACAAAATCTGACTCTGTTGACCAGTACCCACCTTCTCCCTTCTTTACAAGTCATGCAACTCACATGCCCCTGCGATTCATTGAACTTTGCACCAGGCAGACACTTCAGTGGTGAAAGAGCAGGGAAAGATAGGGAGGGATGTCTGCAGCCAGGCAGCAGGAAATGGAGGCAGCTCATGGCATCCACTCTCAGCAGCCACCAGTCCCTGCTCACTGAAAAGAACCTCCATCATGACACCCTGAGTGTCAAGAGGCTGATTTACTCCATTTGCTGTTAATTGCAACTTCTGCAGAGAGGAAGGATTTCAGATCGAATGCCCCACATCCCACTGATTTTTCTCTGCTCTTTTCTGGGCCCATTACTCATAACCCTTGTGTCACATGAGGCTGGTCTCATTCTGAAGCTCCGATGTAAATGAGTGCCCAGCCTGTCTCTTGTGAGTTGCTTGTGTGGGAACATTAAAGCTAGTGGGGCCTTTCTTTTTTTTTTTAAATACTCTGGTATTTCCCTTATGTCCTTAGGGGATTTTGACCCTCTTGATGCTTTCTGCTCTTTGCCCAGACAACTCTTCAAGTTCATATATTTTTTCCTTCCTGTTCTGCAAGAGAGAACTTTTATTTGGAGTGTCCCTTTTTGTGACCACTTCACTTAGAAAAGAAGGCTCTTTTCTAAGACACATATCTTCGATAGCCAGAGTTTTTTTTCTTAGCAGAAAGGCAAAACTAGTAGAGAATCATACAATTGTTAAGACTGGAAAAAATCTCCAAGATCACTGACTTCCACTGTTAACCTAACACTTGATGTGCTCACCACTAAACTATATCCCCAGGTGCCACATCCAAACCTTTTCTGAACACTTCCAGGGATGGGGACTCAAACATTTTCCTGGGCAGCCTGTTCCAATGCCTGATAATCATTTCAGTGAGGGAATTTTTCCTATTACCTAATCTAAAACTCGCCTGGTGCAATTTGAGGCCATTTCCTCTTGTCCTGTCACTTTCACCTGGGAGAAGAGACTGATTCTCACCTAGATACAACCTCCTTTCATGTGGTTGTAGAGCGTGATAAGGTCTCTCCTGAACCTCCTTTTCTCCAGGCTAAACAATCCCAATATGAAACAAATGGCTTAATGACTACTTGTATTGTACTGGAATTCCTTGTAATATCGTGCAGGAAGGGATTGCTGTGCAGGCTTACACATTCATTTTATTTGGGGAACGGATACCTTTAGATGAATATAAGGTGATCTGAATATTATCTATGTTTCTGGATTTCTCAGGGATATAACTACTCAATTCATAGATAACATGATACAGAGAAGAAGAAAGCACTTAGTACATTTTCAGTGTAGGGAGTACATAGGTTTATCTTTTGGTATTTCAGTGCTCTGCCTGGCAAGTCTTTGGCATGATCTGAAATACTAGGCCACTTAACAGGTTTGGGATCACAAAACAGCATGTACTGTGTTAGATCGAAACACGTAACACTGAGCTACTGACCTAATTGCGTATCCTGGGAGCCTTAGGCGGGACTCAGTATGGTCAGCAGTTTGCTGGTAAAGCAACAACGGAGGGTCCCTGCTGTTACAGCCTCAGGTGCGGGCTGTGACGTTATTTCTGCATTAACACAGAAGGGAAAGGCAGCATATTGATGGCCTGTGAGCCATTTGCCCATCTTTTCCTCCTGCACTTGTTCAGCCCCATCCCCACCCCTCACAGCACTCGCCCTCACTCAGCGGAGTGGAAGGAAAGAGTTACCTGGAGACAGAGGGAGCCTGCAGCCTGCAGTGCTGCTTCTTCACTGCAGACAAACCACAGGAGAACTATCCTTCTCCAAGGCAGTAGCTGAAAAATGGTTATTGAAGTAAGGATATCTGGTTTGATGAGCCTTTTGTGAATTGCTTGCCGTGCAACTTGGTGTACAGATTCCAGCTGACCCACTGATGGCCTGGAGCAAGTAGCAATGCAATAAATGGAAATGAAAAACGTTGGGCTGAATGATTGTAAATGTAGGAGTGGCTTCATGTCTACTTTTTATGTGCTTGATTGAATCACAAGTGATAGCTGTTTTGCCAGCTTTCATCCTGATGTCCCTGCAGTTGCTACAGACTGTTGTAATCTATACACCCCATTCCTCAAAGGTATCTGAAGTCATATAAACCATACTTATCTGGCAGCTATGGCCTTTACACTGACAGTGATAGGCATAGGAGAAAGAGCAGTTCAGTGATTAGGATAAACACACAGAAACAGGCCCCCATCATGAGACCAAAGCTTTTGGGATATGCTAAGGTGTCTTTCCCAGCTGGGACTGGGATATTGGACTCTAAGCTCCTCTTCTGAACAGGCACGGCAGGGACTTCTGAGCAGCTATGTCAAGAGGGAAGTCAACCTAGTGAACAAAAATTATGAACTTACCTGCTCATCTCTAGCTGTGTTTAGGAGACAATGAGTAAGCAGGGATATCTGGTAGAACCAAGACCTGGCAGTTCATATGTCCAGGTTGATGCTTTGTTTGAGAGTCTTGCTGAGACTCTGGCAGCAGTAAGGCCTCTGCAGTGTGGGAACTGGGACACAGACTCACCACAGATACCCTCAGTAACTGGAGATTTTACTGACAGAGGGGATGAAGGACTTCTGGGGCTGAAGGCAGTATTTGAGAAGATTAATGGAGACTTCACTAGTGTTTAGATGTTGAATATGTGGTTTGGGTATAAATCTCAAAAACAATCATTCTGAGCATAATTTTGTGCACATGAGTTCATCATGCACATTTGTTCAGGTGACAGGCACAGGGGAGCACTGGCTGCATAATTTTGTCCTGCATACTTGAATAGGAGACTATAGTGTAATACATATATCACTGAAATAGAAAACCACAACACAGAACAGTTATAATTTCAGATCACATTGAACTGCAAAGGCACCTTAAAATCTGGAGTTAAAAGTACATTGGAGTGCTCCATTTGTCAGGTCCCACATCTGACATGCAGAAAAGCAAACCTGTCACTGATGGGAGTGGATTCAATGGACTAAACTAAACTTGTTCAGTCATTCCTGTGCTGATCCTTTCTCCCACATCAGTGATAAATACTCATAGTATCAACCCTTGCCTGGTTCAGAATCATTATCCTAGCTGCATAGTAAGAAAGACAAGTGGTTTAATTGAGCTGCTATTTCATTAACTCCCCTTTCCTTGACCATCCATGGTAATTTTGGAGAAGGCTGCCTCCAGCTCTCAGGTGGGTTATTCATGTACATGTTCAATGCAGTAGGACACCCTTATATGTGCCTCACAGCCCAGTCCTGCACCTACACAAATGTTACCACTTCTCAAGCTATGGTCAAGCCAGCTCAACGAGTCTGCCCAGGTTCCAGCAGCTGCCTGCTGCTGATGTCTGGTCAGAGCCATGGCTGTCCACCCACTGCCTCCCAGGCAGCCCAGCACCCTTGCCAAGAGCTCTTGCAGGCCTTTTCCACCAAACAGCTGCTGTAGATAACCTGGTCAGCCCCATGTGATTACACCTCCATTTGTCAAGGTGAACGTCAATTGAAAAAAAGCCTCTGTGTATATATACGTGTATCATACTAAAAAAAACCCAATTGTACCATCCATCAAAGAGAAATCTGTAATAGGAACAGGTAATTTTGCTTGGGAGTTTTATGATGATTTCTTTTTGTACTAATCTTAATTTTCAAAAAAATTCCCTCTGTCTAATATTGAAAGACAGTCTACGGCATGCTATCCAGACTGCCCCCTCCTGCAGCCTCACTAAAGTGGATGTTACGAACGCAAACTCTCCTCCCTCCCACCACCCCAATCTCTGACAGCAATGATTCTTTTTGTTATTGGTTTGGCTGGTTTTTTTCCCCACAATTTTTTTTTTTCTGGGTTAAGCTGTAGTACACATAAGTGGTGTTGGGCAGGAATTGAGATTTCCCCTGGTGAATTACCGGCCAAGGGGGATCTTAGGTTTTGTTCTCTGTTTGTGGCTCATTGTCAAGGGATTCATATGAGCTCATAGAAATGCATATCATGAGTTAGTCCAGTTCCCAGCCAGTACTGCTTTTTAAAAGAGCCACTACTGGGTGTCATGTCACAAGAAGGAGTCAAAATCCCCTTCTCATTTACAATGTAAAGCAAAGCCAGTGAGCTGGGGATCTGCTAAGAGGAGCACGACCCTGTGTGGTGCTTTGTGCTTTCAAAAGAATGCTTTTCCTACTGACCTCTGTCAGATATGCTGCTGAGCACTGTGGGACAGAATTTGGTTACGGCATGAAGTATGGCATAGCATGAGATTGTCTGGTCAGAAATCCCACATGCTAACATTATTTTTTGAGGGATTCATTTAATTTCCTGTTGCCTGACACTGGTGACAGAAGTGTAAACTGCAGTGACACTGGATAAACATCTTGCTGCAAACTCCAGTAACATTTATATTCATGTAAAGCTGTAATAATTCAATTTTCTCCTGCAACTTTACTCCAGATATTCTGTTGGGGATTTGGCCGGCTATCATATAAAAATAGTCTCTTACTTCCTTTTATATGTTCTGGAGTGAAAAGATGCACTCCCACTTACTCACACCTTCACAATGGGGAGGAGAATCAGAAAAAAAAGTAAAACTCATGGGTTGAGATAAGAACAGTTTAATAACTGAAACAAAGTGAAATATACTACTGTTACTACTACTAACAACAACAACAAAATAATAATAATAATAACAATAACAATAATAATAATAGTAGTAGTAATTAAAAGAAAAGAGAGAGGAATAAAACTTAAGAAAAATAAATGATGCACAATAAAATTGCTCACCCCTGACCAATGTTCAGACAGTCCCTGAGCAGTGACACATTATTTAGTATAAATAGGATGGGAATTTGGTCTGATAACATTTAAAAAATAGTCTCTTACTTCCTTTTATACATCTGGAGGGAAAAGATGCACCTTAAATTTCTGCTGTTGATATCCTCATGCCACAGAGGCATGCCTATCTGAGCAGACCTCATTGTTAAAGTCATTCCATTTAAATAGATGCATGTTTTGGTGGCTTGCTACAGTTTAATGGGAACTAGGTGTTTTAGCCTTTGCTGTGGTCCTTAATGCACAGCAACAGTAGTTGTCAAACTGATATTTCAGCATGATAGATTGTAGCTTATTTATCCTGTAACCTATTATCTGCAATGAGAACAAAGCTCATTTTTACTGGTGGGAAGAAATATTATTTTTCATGTATGTATTATTAAGATTCAGCCTAACAGAAAAGGATGATATTGCATGGCTTTTTCACAATCATGTGTATGTCTAGACCAGCCTACATTTGCCTAAAAGAAAAGTCATCATTTCCAGAGACTTTTTTTTTAAAAAAGGGAACTTTGGACAGTTGTGATAGAACAATAAATGATAACCCCTGGCAGAGCTCTTCTCTTTGAAGGCTGGTGCCAGGTCAGGTGCTTGGAGGCAGGAAAGCCTCCGGTGCTTGCTGGCACTCCTGTGCATTTGAGTCATAACAGAAATGTGCACCATTAAAGTTCAAAATGCATTACTCACACTAAACATGTAGCTCAGCCCCATCAGGACTGCCCATACCTAAGTCTATATGAATGTCAAATTTAACATATTCATCACCAGAATTTCTTCCTCTCGCTTTTTCTTTTGTGTACTCAGCAGAAAGGACCTATTAAGGCAGAATTTCATGTCACTGGGCTTTCATGATTTAATTAACCAACTTTCAGTTCAGACAGTTTGGTGCTGCATCAGACCTTTATCTTTGCTCATCTCCTCTGCACAGGGGCTGCAGCAGCTTTCCACTCTGAGCTCCGTGATACACCGAGTCCTCCTCAGAGTGGTAAGATTTTTTTCTGAGGATTTGGTTTGTTCATGTGCCTGCACACTGTAAGTTGATTTCCATCCACAATGTTGAGTTATCTCACTGCCACATGTCTGTCCTCGGACCCACGCTCCCTCTCCCCTCCCAGAAGAGAAACCTGTCATCAGCTGGGATGAGGAACTATATGATCTTTAATGTGCAGAGCTTTGTTGTATTTTCCACATCTGCATGCGCTAAATAGATGACACAGCATTTCCAGCTTTAGCCAACTTCCCAAGGTACTTGTAATTTTATTTCACAGCACGATGACGCTTCTTCTTCACTGTTTTCCCACTGGTCTAGGTACATCTTGGTTTGCTCCCGCTGTTGAGCCAGCTCCCAAGATATCACCTTCTTCTACTCCCAAGGCTTTGAAGAAGGTGAGGGTCACAAATGCAGCTTCCTGAAAATTTCTAGCCCCTAAGGCTCCTCTTTGTGCTTGCCTTCTTTGTCTTGCAGATGAATTTATCTGTAGAAATGCAGAAACCCAGCCATGCTCTGCAAAGGGCTGACCTTCCAAATTTCCCAGTATTTATTCTTTTGAGTTAAGAGCACTTCCTATTTGTAAATAACTTCAAACTAAGCTCTCGACAAAGTCCAGCAGCAAACACAGCAGTTATGGGTAGGTTGTATCTCTTTTCTTCTTGTTGACAATGAAGCCTCAGTCTGTAATAATAACATCTGTATTATAGCTGGCAGAGCTGTGTTTGTGCTTAATCTTTTATCAATATGCTTTTTCTGTTATAATTCAGGGTGTAACTAAATATTTTCAGTTCCAGAGAAAGTCTAGCTAGATCATTGTTTGTGATTTATTTTTCCCCAGTCAAAAAGCCATAAACTATTGAAAAATACTTGCTAATGCATAAAAGATTGACTAAATCTCTATTTTAATACTGCAACAATGAAAATATCATCAGCAGATAAAGTTAATCCAGAAAAGCTTATAATAAATGGAAAATAATCACAAGACATCAGAGATATCATAAAAATGAGAAAATGCTAAGTTTATAGGCATGTGGAGCCAGTAAATGTTTAAAATCTCTTTGTTTTGAGTTGGTTGAAGCAGAGGCAAGTAGACACAAGAAAAAGTATAAATGAGTGCTTTATTCTGAAACTGAATTAGAACATTAAAGATAACATCAAGGACTGTGTGGAAATCCCCTGGATTTGTTTTGTAACTTTTTCCAGTGAATCTCTGGATATCAAGGGTAAGTGGATGACCACAGCTGGTGTAGGCTGTGTTTTGGTATTCCGCTTTTGCGGTGCAGACACACGGGGTGGGATTCATCTCTGTTGTCTTAGCCTTCCTTGACTACAAGGAATGTCCAGATGATTAGTCCAGATGCAGATGTTTACACTCTAAAGGGGACACATTTGATGAGCTGAATCTCACAATCCATTTCTAAGGAGATGTTTCCTCTTGGAGAAAGTTAGGAAATCAGGGCAATACACAGGTTGCCTGTTTCTGCATAGCTTCCTGACTAATCAGTTTGATGCTGGGCAAACGACAGAGTCACTCAAAATTTATGGCAACGAGTGCTTCCTGAAATCAATGGGTGTTAGGCATTTAAATGCCTTGCATTTCTGGGAAATGAACCTCTCACTTCTTCCATTTATTTATTTGTTCTGAATAAAATTGGGGATGTAGCACTCACTTAGCTCTCCTCAGTGGTTCTGAGATTAAATTAATTGATGATTACAACATGCATTGACATTCTGAGGTGAAAGATCTGATATGTAAATAACTAATTATTTCTATGTGTGTTGAGAACGTACTCACTGCACACTAACAATCCCATAGCTTTGGGATCAACTGAGTCTCACTTTTGGAGACATTTCCATTTTTCTGAAGTCACTTTGTCGTGTTTTCTTTCAGGTACTCCATGGGATATAGAGGAATCAAAATTAAACTTGCCCAAAGGGAGCATGTGAAACCACATGCAAGTCTCTGCATTGAACAACATCTAAATACTAATGAATTACCATTCATTACCGTTGCTTCCTTACCATTTCCTTGGTTATTTTAACAGTGTTCTAGAAATGTATTTGAATTCTTAAAAAAATTCCAGGTTCAGGGCCAACATGTTCTCAGTGTAGCAAATCAGACCAAAAGGAGATGGATGCATCAGGACAGGGCTGTTTGGAACAAGCGTTAATGGCAAGGCAATTGCCAAAACCAATATATCCTTTACAGGCATTAATAATGCATTCAAGAAAATAGGGTTTCCTTTGTAGCCAATGAAATTGCATCGAAGGTCTACCTGGCTCCATTATCAGTTTCTTTTCTGACAAAACAAAAATCTGAAATTTTTTCAAACAACAAGGAAAAGTACTGAGTTTCAGTTTTCTGTACACCACTTGCAGCTGGTTGCAGATAAGTGTTTAGCTTCTTTGAATCATAATGCAGTTGAGATGTACCAGGGAATTTGTGTACCAAGGCTTGCACAGTGATTAATGTTACAAACTGGGGCAAATAGATGACCCACTTGTTTACTCTGAGGTTATCAAGGGAGATGAGAATAAACCACTGTGGCATGAACAAGGAAGTGAAGTGAGAAGTTCATCTAGCTGGCTTTTATCTATTTCTGTATTGACTTACTGACATAACCAAGGGATAAACACCCTCTTTGTAGTGGAAAAATATTCATAATAAAGATAAAATTGTGATTTCAGTGAGATCTGAGAAGAACCAATGAAAAGTTTTAGAATTACTAAATTCTAAGCACGGAAAGAAACAAAACCTCAGCAATGAGAAATACAAGGGCAAGAGAAACCTTTTCTGTTAGCTTGCCAAGACATCCGTAAACAGTTTTACCCCTGTAAAACTGTGAGCTCATATTGTGCTATTTGCTCACTGTGCCCCCTATTCTCTTTGTTGCTCTCAGGATGTAATACCCCACTTGGTAGTTTCCTGTATTAAAGTGCATTTGTTTCAGCTGACTAGTTGCTAATTATCTATTTTACGCTGTCTGACTCCTCTTCCTCCTCCATATTTAGTTTTCCCATTTTCTTGGCATCTTTGGTTTGTACAAAAAAGTATTAAGTTATGACTTAGTATTTTCTTCCTGGACAGAGACAAAAAAGTAGAATGAGATCAAATCTGGCACTGATCTCTGCAGAAAATAACTAGAGAAGTCATGTGGTAAAGATTTCTTATTGCCAACATATTAGTAATTACGCCAGGGCATCAGTTATCAGTTTAATGGGCATGGGGTTTTTTGCCAGCAAGAGTTGCTAGATTTTCCTGTCCAAATATTCTACAATACCAAAACAAATACCTCACAAAATTCTATGTATTTGCTTTCATCAACCAGGCTAGAAACTGACATCAGCAAAGCACTGGATCAGATTTATTAAAGAAGATTTATTTTTCTAATAATTAACATAGAATGACAGTGGCTGTTTTCCTTCTTCTTAAGCAACTCTTGTAGGACTTGTGGATGTAAGCTGCATTCAAGAAGAAGTGATCCTATTTACTTGTACCACATATTAACAATAATTTCCATTACATTATTATTTAAGGTAAATGTTAGATACAGAACCAAGATGTTTGCTGACTATTTTCTCCCTCTATGCTTAGAATTTTATTATCTCCAAAGGATAATGACTGAGATTAATTGGATTCTAAAAAATCCCTTATTGGTTTTAGATTTTCTTCAATGTGGGTGCAATTCACACTTGGGAAGATACACAAAATGTTCCTAAAGTCATCCTTGTACTAATGTTCATGTTCTGATAAAGCAGAATTCCTAAGAAAATCTAATCATTTTACTCAGTCCATTGACCTTCAGTTCCAAGCTGCAAGAAATTTTGACTTCAGACAAAAATTGACCTAGGGAGATGTCCTACAGTATAAAGGCTCTCCAGTGTCATTAACCTTTAGTAGCCCCTAGTGTACCTATCTAATCCACAAGAAAAATAAGCAAAGTCAAACCCTTGAAGAACTTTTATACTAGGTAAAATTTTTTACCTACCTCTGTAGAAAAGGTGTAAACTACCCTATCTCCTGGCATCTGAAGTTAGACTTCAGGGAGTTTCAATCCCTGTATGTGGGAGAGACGTGTTCATGCTGTAAACAAGTCAGATGTCAAAAGAACAAGTGGATGACACACAGGGTGCTGGGTTAGGGTTCAACCGCCAAGTTTTGGCATTATGTGGCAATGCAAAAAGTTCCCTACTCCTACATGTCTGCACCATCCACGCAACTCCACTGCTGTGCTCTGGCTAATGAGCTGCTCCAGCACAGCTGACAGAAGGACCTTTTGGTCCCTCAGTCTGGAAAATGTGATGCTCTTTATTTTTAATTCTATACAGTTGCTGTGTTGTACAAGGGCTAAACAAACTGCAAACACAGTAAATATGAGAAAATGGTGTGATGTTTGATTCCTCCACCAGGTCACTGATAATTTTCAAAAAGACAGCGTTAATTTAGAAAAGAAAAAGTAATTAATATATTTGTACTAATATTTAATAGGAACACAAGTAAAAGAACTTAAAGTATATTTGCTATCAGAAGAAAAACTGCCATGTAAGTGAGAATTAAATAGCTCTTGGATTAGCTTATATGCAGGAGGAAAAAAAGCTCATGAAGAAATGAGGTATTTTTATTTTTCTAACTAAAAGAAATGAAAAATGACAAATTTACAGTAGACCAACTAACATTAGCTTCTATGCTGTCGGGTGCTCCATGGTGACTAGAAGTCAGCATGACCACACCGACACTTGTCTACGCTTGCTGAACCCTGAGGCAGGTTGCTAGGTTCCCCTTGTCCACCACCAAGCCTCTTGCAAGCCAGCTCTGCCCAGATTTGGGCTGTGTTCAAATGTCATTAGTTCCATCAGCAGTCCTTCCTGGTGGGATCCCAGGCGTGGTGCTGCCACAGAGCAGGTGAGATCTCTGGCAGCTCCCCTAGACAGAGCATAGCATAGCCCGTCCCCAGAGGAGAAATGAAAAATCCTTCTTCTACAGGGGATATTTCTTTCTCTGGGAAAGAAACACACCCTGGCCCCCTCATTGGTGGGCTGGTGTTGGAGCTGGCTTTGGACATAATCCAAGGGAAGTCTGTTAAGACTTTAACTCAGGAGAAACATCCTTTTGGATTTCCCTGTCATTCTCAGCTCCAAGGACTTTAGGTTGCAGTTTGAAGGACTGAGGACACGTCAGGAACATTTTTCTTCAGCAGATACATGCCTGACAGGTCTGAAGAGGAATTTTTCCCTTTGAAGGCTCTGTCTGGGGAGAGTCTGAGTGGTGCTTTTACAAGGTGGTGTGCAAAGAGGGGGTTTCCCACTTGTGACCACAGGAGATTACCATACTGCCTGCATAAAAAGAGTTAGTTACCAAGAAGAACAGCACCTGCTGACTCTCAGGGCAGACTGCTGGGCAGAATCTGGGTGAACCAGCCAGGGGTTCACACCAGTGTCCAGGTGCTTGGGCAGTGTGGTGGTGCTGAGACAGCGCAGCACACCTCTGTGCAGCTGGCACCTGGCCATCTCACCTTCGGCAGGATTTCCATTTCTTTCCTCATTTCCATGCATTTTGTATGCCAGCAAACACCAGCACTGACACTTTACCCTGAAGTCCCCATGTTTGTAAGCTGAGGCATTTCCTGGCAGGGTTCTCAGGCAGGTCAGGGCATCCATCCTTGTCCAGCAATATCCTGGGTAATCCCTGAGTGCAAGAGCCAGTGCACTCCCCTTGGGCTCAGAGCAGTATGGAAAACTAGGAAAGTCAGCTCATTGAATCCTATTTTCACCCCAAGCTCAACGCAGCCTCCATCAGATCCCTCCATACCACACAAAATGCAGCCCAGAGTCTTTAGGGTATATGGCAAAACCTCTTGAAATCTCTTTGTCTGCTGCTTCTATAAACACAGTCTTGGCTGAATCTGCTGGGGTTTTTTTTCAGGTTTTGTCATATTTTCTGTGAATTTTGAAAGCATAGGTCTCAGAAATCCCCCAAACAAGTGTGTTTCCAGAATGGGAGGAAGGAACACCTCAGCAGTGTTCAGCCATTCACCCCAATCCAAAATGTGCAGTGAAGCGTGAGCTAGATCTGAGTTTCTAACCACTGACATCACCCCAGTCACCCACAAGGATACAACCTTTTTTGCCATTAAATTCTGGTTCATCCATTCATCTCTTTTCAGAAAGATTCTCTAGAGATCTGGAGGCATGAGTGTGGATGGACACATTTACACTGCAACAGTCACTTGGAGCAGACCAATGCGCAGAGCTGTTCTTAGCCTTGCTCACAGCGAATGAACCAGGGTATCTGTGCCCTAAATAATTCCAGGCTTTGAAATTTCAAGGGAACTATAATTACAAATTTAAGAGGCAACATTTTGCAGAAGTAATTTCTCCTGAAAAAATCTGTTCAGGATGAAGAAAGAGAAAGCATACAGTTTTGTTGTTTTGTTGTTTTGGGCTTTTTTAAGACTGCAGCTAGCATTGTAAAGTTATCTCTGTCAAAACAGCGTAAGTTTTTTGCAGTATCATTGTACATAATGTCAAAACCTTAAGTCCTTACGTGGACTTACTTACCTTACAATATTACTGAAAGGCTGAATAAGAGGACAAGGTATATTTCCATTGTACCTTGCTTTCCTCCATAACTAACGTAAGTTATTTAACCAAAGAAACTAGTAACAGGAAAATGAGGTCTTGCTTTCCTCGATAACTAGCATAAGTTACTTAACCAAAGAAACTAGTAACAGGAAAATGAGGTCTTGCTTACAACATTATTTATCTTGTCACCAGAACTAAGTTTATCACCTAAAGATAATAACTGCAATTACAAAACCATCTTCTCACTGAATAACAGTGAGAAACAGGAAAAGATAAGTCACACCACACCCAGAAACTTCTCTTGCAGGTGATTTTTTTCCAGCCTTCAAATATTCACTTTAGTCCTCCTACTTCTAGCTTAATCAAAGACCATGTGACGAACTTAATCAAAAAAATTGCCCTTAAATACTCACCCAGACTCTATGAGTCTGCCTTCATGCCCATCAGCATTGCAGTGCATGGGCCCATCTCAGCAGAAGATCTCCCCCTGTCCTACCTCCTCTGTGCCTCCAGGCGTGAAGCAGTGGGCGGGATGCTGTTCCACCAGGCCACATCACAGCTCCCCTGCTGCTTCTGTTTGGACCCTCTCCAGGGGAATATTGCTACAAAAGCATATTTTATTTAATTTGATCAATACCCACTTGAATGTAATGAAGGATTACTTCACCAGATGTTCCCTACTTTTCCCCTGGGTATTAATTACGCATATTCTTCCCCCCCTCTTCTCAGTAAGACACAGGGGAAACTAGCCACTGGTGATGGCTTATCTGTACAGATTTCATGTGGTTTCTCATCACAAGACAGGGTTTAGTAGATCATGCAGCTAGACTAAGTGGTTTATTCTGATTTCTGTCACTTCGCTTTTTTTTGTCCAAAGTCCACAGGTGGATGCTCTAAAAACAAATTCTGCAAAATTTAGATGGTATCTCTCCTCCTTAAAACCTCTCTACTGAAAATTTAAGTTGGAAGTATATAATGGTTCGTGCAACCTCTTCCTTTCCCATGTCAAAGTAGTTCTAGTTCCTTAGACACTTTATCTAGGTACTTTTCAAACTTCTATGTACCTTAGGTGGAAACACTCAGAAGTCTCAGTTATTCTTTATTTCAGTTCATGATGAGTTGTTTTAGACATACTCTTATCTCCAGCTACATCTCTCCAAGCAACATGAAAATATTGTCATATTTTTTCAAAATGTCACAGGGACTTTCGTACATTTCAAACATGATTGTGGCCAGAAGATGTCAGACGGGAAGCAGGCCTTTGACTGCAGCGACACATCCTGCACGCTCATCTGATGTCCTCAAACAATGCCTTCAGTTCCCACTGCTGCACTGCCTTCCAGGGGCTGGTGGACCTCCAGAGCTTTCCTGTGTGCATGGTCTCCCATCTGCTCTGGCATGTCTCCGTGTTGGTGCTTCCAATGGCAGAGGCTGGGTGTGCTCAGAACGCTGAGCCAGCCCAGGCCTCAGGGCAGTGCCAGTGGTCGGCACAGCTGTTGTCGTGCAGTGAGAGTTGTCACACTGGCAGCTAAAGTAAGTTTCCTAGTGGGCAGATTCTCCTTCCCAGCTCCTCTTTTAGCCTTTTTTTTTGCCTCCCCTTTTCTTGCCACAGCCTCTTCCTGCCTGCTCGCTGCATTTCATCTTCCCGTCTGCAAACAAGCACTTTGCTCCGTGACCAGCCACCAGCCAGCTCTGTTCCAAACACACGGCTTTCCAGCATACAGTCCTTGCTGGCCCACCCCGTGCTCCACAGCCGCCCTGGGAAGCCCTCAGCACTTCACAGTGGCTGCCTCTCTCTGCTTCGTCTCAGTGCTTCTCTCCCTCCTTAAGAAGGTGTGGCATCAAAAGAGAAGTGTTTGCTTTTGTTCTAGGAGGTTATTTAAGGCTGCCTGTTGCATAATTAGGAAATGTTTCCACCAAGTGATTAGCAGCCTACCCAGGACTATCTTTTTTTCACCATGCACTTGGGAGTACACCCAATCTTTTGCTTTGTGCTGAGCCATTTGCACTTTCCCCCGCAGTTCTTTTCAGTGGAAAGGGCCAAAGGCATGCTCATCTTCTGGGAAGAGCCTAGGAAGGCCCCAGGAACGGCTGGCGCCAGATGAGCTGCATCCATTCCCTCATCCCACATGGGACAGACAGGAGGGGCTCCATCTCAGCTGGGTAAGGCAGGGCTGGTTCTCACACTGTCCCACTGCACTGTCTGTGTTTCAGAGAACGTGATGTGAGTGTACAACTTCACCTTGCCCCTTGCTAGCCAGAGCAACAAGCACTGCAGCAGATGAGGTTTTATTTCTAATCATAACAAAAGCAGGGACAATGCTACCTAATGGGCAATGAAAGAACTAATTCTCTAGACTTCCAATAGAAACAATCTAGTCGTCTGTAATCCTCTGGAGACGTTTTCTATACCTACCTTTTCTGAGGCATCCCCTCCCCAGAGGCATGCAGGTGCCCTCTCGCCCTCTTCACTCAGACTGTGCAGCGTGCTTGCACATGCCCCGTGGAGCCAGCAGCCCACACGTGTCCTTCGAGAGCTGCTGTGCTCTGCTTACATGGTCAAGGCTAAAAATGGCACAAGACCTTGGGAGAACTATTCCCTTAAGAACCACTTCCTGACATTTAACTATGTTTTTTCCTTTTTTTTTAAATTTGGCTTGAGAAGTAACATTGCTACTATTTGTAAATGTTTCCTCCCTCTTCAATAATGTTCTCCATGTCTTTCCAGTGTCTGTAGAAAGCAGAGGAAAATACCACAGGCTTCAGTAGCCATCATGCATTATAGATTTCAATAAAATATTCACATACCACAGCAATGAGCAAGATACAGCGATGCAGGCTACAGCTTGGTCTTCAGAGCTTCATGAGAAGTTTTACCCATGTTTCTTTCTAAAAGAAAAAAAAAAGAGTGACGATGCACTTTATATGAATCAGGAAAACAACACATACTTTCCTTAGCACTTAATTTGTGGACTGCACTGTGGTTGACTTGAAGGAGGCAGACAGTCAGTGACAGCTTTCCCAGTGAGCAGAGTCACTTGGAAGTCCTCAGGTTCAAACCCATCACTCTGAGGTCTGGGTTACCAGCACAGCAGAGGAAGGCACATTTACCTAAGCATCCTCATTCATTGATTAAAACAGTGAAAGGAGAAGACCAGAGAGGAGTCTCTTCTTAAATTTCATGCAAATTTCAGTATTGAGACTGGAAGTGACCCAAAGAGCCACTAATACTGTTACCGTCCCAAGGGGCACCACAAGCCAGGCAAGATGTTGCTTGTCAACACACTTCAGTTCTTCCACAAAGAAGGCCCTAGAAAACCCCACAGCTACACTCTGCCTCTCTACCTGCAGTTTTACAACTTGACATCCTTTTCCTGAGGAAGGTGTCACCTTCACCATACAGAACTGACCTGTTTTTACTTGCAGCTTGAAGTCTTCCACTGCCATCCTTAAATTCTGGTTGCAAGAAGTAAGCCAGTGCCTGGGTTAACACCACAAGCTTTCCAACAAAGCTTCCTCTTCACTTCAAACCTTGATTGTTGGTGGAACAATCTGATACCAAAGATAGCAAATGCTTAAAACTACAATTACAGAGCAGCCAGGGGTATTGTGTGTGGTTGAATAAGGGGAAGTACTTGACCTCATAGCACCCTTAGTTCCAGATGAGCAGTCCTGAGCCTTTTGAATACGTATCTGACAGCTTGCTTTTTTGTCAGTGTTCGTCCTTGAGGTTATGTATCATATTTTTAACGAAATAATAATAACTTCATATAAACATTTGCTGGTGGGTATTGATGACAGCTGCTAGAGGAATGCAGAACAAGCAGTATGTACCCACAAGAAGCACGGTACAGCTGCTGCAGCACATTTAACATGTAGTACTTTCAGCCATAGAGAGAAAGAAGGAAAAGGTGAACAAAGTATTCATTTTATGGAGAGAGGAAATAAGCACTGGAGTTCAGTTTCCAACAAACATAGCATTTGGATGAATCCTTTTAGAGGCCTGTCTGTGAATAAGATGATTTTGTGGGTTTGGGAGAATGTGTGGCAGTTCTTAAGTCTCCCACAATTTTCCTTTATAACCTAGACAAGTCATTTAACCTGTCAATGCTTCAGGTGTTGGTGTTTTTTAAATAGCATGCCTAGTAACACTGCTCTGCATAACATTTTCATACACTAGATCAGGTGTTTGAGATACTCTATATAAATGCATATTATATGTGCACACCCCAGCCTATCTTCTAGTGCTGGTGCAGCAAACAGACATCACCCTCATCTCTTGAATGATGTGACAACGTTTCTGTAAGAGAAGGAGATGGCCAGAATCAGGCTCACAGCTGACAAGCTCTACAAGGAGGCTCATAATCACAACTCACTTTCTATTTGGCGTCACAATGGGCAGTTTCATCAAGGACTGACTAAACAGAGGTGCAAGATTAGCTTGACAGTCTGTTAAGAAATCCATCATTTCCCCATTTTAGAAGGCTGCAACTATATGTTTTCTCCAAATTTGCATGAGTCTTGCTCCTGTTATTAGAAACAACAGACAGAACTTGGGACACTTACCGGCAATTGACAGAAATGGACAAAAAGTTAATAAATAAATCACCACTTAGCATAAGAAAAGTCTCTAGAGTATGCTTGTGTTACATTTTATTTGCATACTTTGAAATTTACACTGATTTAAATTGGCATGACATTATTAAAAAATGTTTGAAAGGGTTTTGCACAATTTTAATTAAGTTTTGTAAATAAATTTGTAGTTGCCAGTTTACATGATATACCCTGGAGAAAGAGCCTTCCTTTCACCGAAAGACTAAGATGAAGGCAAAACTTTGATTAAACTACTTCAGCCTCAGATAAATCTCATTGTTGACACTTTCAGCTGACCTCAGTAGTTTTATTTTTAATATTGTAGGTAGTAATGTAAATTCCAATCTCACTGCTGGAGCAGAGAAAAGGTGTAGAAAAAACACTATTGTCTTCGTCTGGGAATTTGTGACAAGATTTTGAAGACAATTGTCATGGTTGACAAGATACACCAGTCCCTCTCTGTGGGTCAGTTATTTCGGTAGCTATTGCCTGGCCTGCCTGCCATTCTCCACCACTGTTTCTTCTTAACCCTGGCAGTGCACATCAGAGTTCCCACCCAGGAACTCAGCCTTGCTGGGCAGAGAAGGTTTGTGGTGCCACAGTATCCTTACAGAAAACCCCAGTGATTAAGCCAGTGCTGTACTGACTGCTTACATTTCACTGTTTTATATGAAGAAATAAGGATCTATTTAAAATATTTTAGCAGACACAGATACAGAAGCAAAAATTTCCTATCACTGGGCACTCTTCATAGTGCTTGGGAAACTGGGATGCAGCATTGCTTTGGCTCAGACAGAACTGGTTTGAACTTTGGCTCCTTTCTTAAGATGAATCCACAGTTCTCACATTTTAAATGTACAAGAAACTGTTAAAGATTTCCTGTTAAAAAAAAAATTACTCTTCTTTCTCTAATCTATGTAGAAATAAAACAGGTGTTTTACAAGGAAAAAAAAAAAAACCCCTTAAATAATTTAGTGGCCTGACCAAGAATGAGATAGGTCAAGGAATCATAGATGGAAAAAACTTGCCATACTGAAGTCAGTGACAGATTTTCCTCTTGTCTTTCTGTGAGGCCAGGTTTCCACATTCTGCTTGTGAAATCAGCCTGAGTATCATAACAGTTCTAAAAACCAGGTAGTCAGGAAGAAAATGCATTAGAAAAGTTAACCACATCCAAAGTGGTTGAAAAAAACCTCACACAACACTTCATAATTAAAAAGAAGCAATGCTATCAAAGCAATATTCATAGTATCATGTCAGTTCTGCCAAAATACTATTTCACAAGAAATGAGAAACTCATGACATAATCAGATGGTCTGCTTAAAATTCTCATTAAAAACAAGTAACACTGAAACCGCAGATTTTTGTTAAAGTGAAATTTCTGTGTGAATCTGAGCTAGAGTAATTGCAGGCGTAGACTTCTTCTGCCGGATTTTTATCACTTAACTAGAATTCTTTGGTGACAAGTTCAGTATTAGGATTTCAAAAATTTCAAAATCTTTTGTGAAAGAAATTCTTCAGTCCCTCTTAGTGATTTTTAATTTGCTTTCTTAAAGATTTTTAACCTAAGAATTTGATTTCTAAATCGTAATAGAAACAAGCCAATGTTTAATATGCAATGTTTCTTACTCTGAGTGTTATATTTCCCTTATGGAATGGATAAACATTTTCAAATAGGGCAGAGTACCATTTCTGCACGCCCTCTCAGAGACACTGAAGAAAGTCCAGATGTGCCCAGGCTGCTCCCATGGCAGTAGGAATGCTATGAGCCCTTTCGAGTGCACCCAAGGGCAGGTCCTTCACAGCTGATCATTGATGGAAGGTTCAAGACCAAGTAGACACACTAGGTATTTCTTTTCCGTGATTTCTAGAGGAGGAGGCAAAAATAAGGGAGAAGCAGCAGAGGGAAGATGAGGGTCAGAAAAAGGGGGAAGAGGCGCTCCATATGGGAGCCCATGCAGCTGGACAGCAGCCCATGAAGGATGCACATGAATATTCCCGAAGGACTGCAGCTTGTAGAGAGCCCACATCAGAGGAGATTTTTCCTGACAGCAGCTGCAGTTCATGGGCAAATCAGTGGAACAGAGGAAGTGTGAGGAGGAAGGATTAGCAGAGAGAAACCACTCTGTACTGATCATATCCACCCCTGCCAGTCTGCACCAATTGGAGTGGGTAGAAGAGTCTGGATTGAGGGAGTTAAATTGAGCCTGGAGAAGGAGAGAGGAAGTGTGTTGTTTTAATGTTCTTTTTGTTTTCACCATTTTAGTTGGCAGTTAATTACACTGATTTTCCCTTAAGTAGTCTGTTTTGCCCATAACAGCAATTGGCAAGCACTGTCCCTGTCTTTATCCTGGCCCATGATCTTTCCCACCCTTTTTTCTCCCTATGTCCTACAGGAGAAGGAGGGGAGGGAGGAGGGAGTGAGCAGCTGGGTGGGTATTTGGCTGTTAGCCAAGATTAACCCACCACAGCCTTCTTTTGGCGTCCAAGGACTTCTTTGTGGGAAGGGGCAGAGATGTCCTACTTTTGCCTTACCCTGCCTCTGCCACCCAGAAGTATGGCTGGCACAGCCACTGACTGACCAGTGCTCCATATCTGGGATTTCTAGCAGCATCTCAAACTGAGTCAGGGGTGTCTCCCCATAGTCCTGGCAGGAAATGTCATCCTTGGCCTCCTCTAGAATTAGGCTGGGTCTAGCACTAGGGGACAGCTCAGGACCTCCATGCTCAAGCCCCATGCTGTCCAAGCTGTCCTGCTCCAGCTGGTTTTCTGAAGAACTTTTCAGGGTGGTTTGTCCTGCCTCTTAGGCCTGTCCACCTTAATTTTGCTATGAAAAGATTAATTGATTTTATAAAAATGATACTGCATCTTTTATACGGGTTATAGCAGAAGAAGGCGGCATGTGTGGCCTTTTGTTACTAAATACAGCCATCTAGTGGCTACTTCTGGTTTAGTTTTCAAAAGAGAACAGTGCTAACAGAAGACCAAGAGAATGACGGGGCACAAGTCAGAAAATTTCCTTCCTCCTCGTACCTCACACAGAGTTACCCTGAAAGTCTTGGCCCTCTTGGCCACTTGGCCATCTCAAATTGTGGCTATTGGCAGACTTTCTAAAAAAAAAAAAAGCCATGGTAAGGTCAGGGTACAGAATGCCCACCAATACCAAACGGGTAATGCCTGACTGAAATGGCAAGAGTTCTATTGCTCCTTGCATTAATTCAGTATTTGTGTGAATATATATCTATAAAAACCATTTACACAAACACTTAGCATCCTGGTGTACTTTTGATCCTTTTCTTTTACAAAAACAGGTCATTTCCTAAATAAAATACTTTGTTACTTATTTTCTAAAAAAATCTTAGGCTATTTTAGCATTTCCACTTTGGTTCAGAGAAACGTTGACTCAAGAGTCTTAAAGAAATGCATGAAAACTGAAATAAAAAAGAACACAAGTATTTAACAGCTTTATTTCATATAAATTGCTTCACACATCCTAAACAGGCCATGCGGGAACACTTACTATTTAGCTAATAGTCAAATCATGAAATGATAAAAAGGAGCTGCAGAAGAAACTGCAGAAATGTCTGACAGTAATCAAATCATGCCCACGCACCGTGCAGAGAATGGCAGCAGGAGGAATGGGTGTATTTTAGCCAGACAAAAGGAAAAGCCGTTGTGGTCACTTATGCCCAGCCATAGGTCGCCCCCCCCCCCCAGTGCTCCACTGCCTATGTGCTGGATGAGCTGTTTAGGGGCCCCACAAAGCTGTAGCACCTCAGAGCAATGCGTGAAAGGAGGCAGGACTCTCCACCTCATCTCTTAGTGCTGTTTGCTTTAACCAGGGACATGCACTGCAGTCTACATCTTAAAGCATCAAAAATAAAATTAAGCAGAATAACCTTTAGCAGCTATGTTTGTATTCTCATGCCAGTGCAGTTTGCCTTGTGTGGCAATCTGTCTACAGAAATAAATCAGCATTTTAATATGAAATGCATACTAATGAGACAAATCCTTTTTTAGCAGATTATAGACACATCATGAAGACAAGCCCTTTCACGCACGTGTAATTAACATAGAAGAACATATGGATTTATGCATATGGATTTTTATATATGGATTATAAGGTCTGCGAGAAGAATGTAGAAATCTAGGGTCAGAGAAAGCATTCCAGTTCCCTGGTTTAACCTCCTGTATCACATCAGCCATTTGTTTCACTGTTAGCCTTTTCTTTGATTGCAAGTGAGTGTGAATATTATTCCTGCAATGGGCTGGTCCTCCTGAGCTCCCCTTTCAAGCTCACACACTCACAGGTCAGGCATGTTTCTGCCACCCATTTTCTGCCAAGCCGAGGGATTTGGGTGCCTGCCAGCCATGGCCTAGGTTTGCAAGGCAAGGTTGCATGGCTTTGGTGCAACTTTATTGAGGACACCGTGAGGAACTGTGGGGGATACCTAAGCTAAAGCTGTACCACATGAGAAAAGTAAAAGCAAAGGCAGGACTAAAGACGTTCAGACAAGATTAACTTCTAACAAGAGGATTCAGGTGACAAGTGGCAATGTGAAGCAGTATAAATCCCTAAGAAATAAAGCAGAGTCAAAATGGCTCAACAAGATCAAGAATCAGCCTGTTTCAAGGTCTGATGGAGGCTGCTATGTCCCCTGGTCACTGAGGGCTGCCAGACTAGCAGTGACACAACACACGTCTGCATGCCAAGATACAGTCCAGTAGCACATTAGCCCCAGAAATCTTCTATGCACTATGCAAATCTTCTGGTCACTAGATTATCACTATGTAGTCATAAAGTTGTGCATAACCTGCTTATGCAACCTTTAGGCACAATGGATGCCCGAGAAAAAACAAACCAGTGAATAAACAGTTACAAATCATATTGAGCTGAGAACATCCTACAATCCAACTAAGAACATAATACTCATACAGCATGATCTTCACATCAAGATTTCCAGTGAGTAGGGTTCAGGGCCTTCCTGTTGAAAGTTCTTTTATTTTTGTGCTATTTAGTGTCACTGAGCTTTTGAGTATTTTAGGGCTGGCTGGGCACTGACCCCACAGGTCTCTGTGTGCGCTCAGCACCTGAAAAAGCTACACCCCAAAGCAGCGAGAGGGGTCACAGCCCACAGCTCCTCTGTGGACAAGGTTCAGCTGCAGTGAGCTTTTCACATGCAGCCAGACTATGGCATCTTCCTCATCCTGGAGAGAGGTTACCAATACACGTGTCTGTTCCCATCTGGGGAAGGCCTAGCTTTAAGTCCAAGGTACTTCTGGGAGCCTGTCCCAGGTTTCATATGAGTAGTAGGTGGCAATCAACCGGACAAGGCAGTTTCCAAGCTGTTGCCTGGCTGCTGCTAATCGCTCCTTTTAGGCAGACGCGGGCGGTGCGGCCGGGATTGCCGCCGGCCGCTGGGGAGCCCAGTGGATGCCACGAAGGAGCGCGGCTCCACCCACGCGCACCGTCCCGCGGCCGTGGGAGCTGCTCCCGCCCCAGCCACGGGAGCCTCCCGGCCCGGCCCCTCGTGCCGCGGAACACAGGCAAGAGAAAAGCTCTGCCCGTCCCCCTACGGCCGGGGGAAAGGCCCAGCCTGGGACCAGTTCTTCAGGAGCCGATTGCCCCAAGCGGAAGGGCATCTGCCAGCCTCTGTTCCGCCTTTGCCTTGGTGCCGACACTGGCCCAGCTGGCGAAGCCCGGCCCGGCCCTGCCCCTCCCCGCCCGGCCCTGCCGTGCCCCTTCCCGCCCGGCCCAGCCCTGCCCCTCCCCGCCCGGCCGTGCCCTGCCCCTCCCCGCCCGGCCCAGCCCTGCCCCTCCCCGCCCGGCCGTGCCGTGCCGTGCCCCTCCCTGGCGGTGCCCGTGCCGGTTCCCCCGCGGCTGCTGCGCCGCCGGGCAGCGGCAGGGGGCGGGCGCGGGCAGCGGCGCCGCGGCGGGGGCGCGGGCGGGGGGCAGGCCCCGGGAGAAGAGGCGCAGGAAGCGCGGCGAGCCGGCAGCGGCAGCAGCAGCAGCCCGGGAAGCCGCTTCGCTCAGCGCTGAGTGCCTGCCGGAAAACGCTGCGCCGTCCCCTGGCAGAGATAGGCAGGCGCTCTCCTCTCCCTTTCTCCCCTCCCCTCCTCTCCCTCTCCTCCGTCCTCCTCTCCTCCTCTGCTCCTTCCCCATGGCCACTGAAGCATTTTCTCACAGGCCCTTCCCAGCCCAGCCCTCCTTTCTGCATGGCAGCTTTCTTGTGTCTGGCAGTAAAGGTTTGCTGACTCTCGTGGCACTTGCCGAAGGAACCATGCCTTTGTCACCTAAGAAGAAGCAGGCATGAAACAACAGTAATTCCAGAGGGACCTTATGGGATTGACATGGGAACCTCATGACATTCAACAAGGCCAAAGGCAAGGTCCTGCATGTGGCTCAGTTAGGGCAATCCTAAGTGCAAGTACAGGCTGGGTGAAAAATGGATTGAGGGCAGCCCCGAGGAGGACTTGGGGGTGTTGGTGGGTGAAAAGCTAGATAAGACCTGGCAATGTGCATTTGCAGCCCAGAAAGCCAAACATGTCCTGGATTGTGTCAAAAGCAGCATGGCCAGCAGGGCAAGGGAGAGGATTCTGGCCCTCTACTCTGCTCCCCACCTGGAGTACTGCATCCAGCTCTGGGGCCCCCAACATAAGAAAGCCATGGGCCTGTTGGAGTGAGTTCAGAGAATGGCCACAAAGATCATCAGAGGGATGGAGCCTCTCTTCTGTGAAGACAGGATAAGAGACCTGGGGTTGTTCAGCCAAGAGAAGAAAGAGAAGGCTCTGGGGAGACCTTACAGCATCTTTCCAGTACCTAAAGGGGACCTACAAAAGAGCTGGAGAGGGACTGTTTACAAAGGCATGTAGTGACAGGACAAAGGGGAATGGCTTCAAACTGAAAGTAGGTTTAGGTTAGATATAAGGAAGAAATTTTTTACTTTAAGGGTGGTGAGGCACTGGCACAGGTTGCCCAGAGAAGCTGTGGATGCCCCATCCCTAGAAGAGTTCAAGGCCAGGTTGGATGGGGCTTTGAGCAGTCTGGTCTATTGGAAAGTGTCCCTGCCCATGGTGGGGTGATTGGAACTGGGTGATCCTTAAAGTCCCTTCCAACCCAAATCATTCTATGATCTCACATCAAAAAAAAAGCATAGCATTTTGCATGACAAGATCTCCCCATGGTATCACTCAGAATTCAGTAACTATTTCCACAAAAGCTGAAAGTCACACTTGCTGCAGTCAGTGACACCTTCAAAGAGCAGCTCACCATTTAAGTGCCTCACTGTGATGGCTTGGAGTCACTGTGGGCTTGAGAGTATCACATAAGTTCACAGCTCTTCAGTATATTTGTGCCTGCAATCTGCTCATAAATATTCTCTGCACTTTTGTATGAGAACTAACGTCAAGGACTCTGAGCTGGGAGCCTGAAGTAATTATTTCTCTAACAAACATAATAATCAGAATTAAATCTGTCAGGACACTGTCCTAAAGCAGACAAGGCCTTGCATGGAAAAAGGATTCAAATTAATTTGGTGAATGACTTATTTAACCATATTAGGAAGATCATGGCTTTTCATGCAGTGAAATGACCTTAGGGTCACCATCATGTATTTCTTCAGGCAAAGGAAATAATCCAGGTTTTTTGTCAAATTCCAATCTGGGTTACTTCATCCGCTGTACTGGGAGTTCCCCTGCAGGTTCAACCACTGTTGTTGCTTCTAATGCAACATATAGGTACTTTCTCACTTCTCCCACTGCTGTGGTATGCTGAAAATCAGCTCCTTTATTATAATCTGAGCAGTGTGGAGAGATGAGAAACAAATTCCTGTACAAATTGGTGATACTGGATTCTCTTTGAAGAGAGCTGCTACAGTGGACACACTTCTGCAGATCCTTTTCCAGAGAGATGTGGTGGTACAAAATTAATCCCCAGTGCCAAATCCAGGCCACCTTGTTCCTTTCCCAAATCTGTCCTTACTCCAGAGTTAGGGCAGTGGAGTGTGACTGGCAGAAAAGTGAGATGAGGAAACAGTATTTCCGTGTGGAATTGCAAGTCTGTGTATGAATCCCTTTGATCTTGTTCTCTCTCCTGCACAGGGGTGAGGCAGTGTGCTGTGAATATGGCTCCAACAAAGGGAGACAGAAACTAATCTCAAATCACTGAGCCACTTCATCTTTTCTTCAACCTGTGAGCATGCCTGACCAATTTGAGGAGACATCAGCTTCCATCAAGCATATAATCATGGGTAATTGCCTCAGTGCAGAGGAGCTTAGGAGATGGAGAGCTGTACATGGTTTCTTCTTTCTGTGCATGCAGCAAGGCAGGATGGGCAGATTGACAGGTGCTTTCTGTCTGAAACCACCCCAGCTTGGGTGGAGCAGGCTTCACATGGCTCCAGTTGGCAGAGTCACTCTGTCACTAAACCAGTGGAAGCAAACTGCCTGGAGTTGCTACAATTAGATATTAATCTCTGCCATTGTGATTAACTCCTTAATGCCATGCTGCCTTACCACACAATTTGTTAATCAGCCGTAAACATGGGTCTCTAACAGCTCACTGCCTCTCCTGCAAGCACGCAAGCAGTGACTCTTCTTCCCAAGTCAATGGCTTTTGTTTGTGGACTTGGCAGAAATGGTACCATCGCCTTGCCTGAGGGCTAGCACAGAGCTCCAGGGCAGAGGCAGTAGCTGAGAAGACACCTGCTCCAGGAGAAAGGATGTATCCAACAGAGATGGAGATCTCCATCATGGTTCTTAAAGTGCTTTTAGAATAAAGATAGTGCCTGACAGTGTTTGCTCATGCTTCTTTTGTGCCTCTGGGGGACCTGAAGCTGATTCCCCAAGCAACAAATAATCAGAATGGAGTTATGACATGGTTAAGATTTTCAGTAACTGGACAGGAGCCAACCTGAAATTGTATAGTTAGACATGATTAATGTTGTTCTTGCATTGGTTGGAATGGAATCACTTAGGTAACTATCCCTAACTCAGGGAGCGTGACATGTTAAGTAATTTTATTCTGATGTCTGTGCTTTTGCAGCCTTTCAGTGTGCTTATGCCTGCAGTTTACTCATAAATATTCTCCTCACTCTCTTCAATATTGGGTAGAAAGATGGAGATAATGAAAAGACATAGGTAATAAATGGTGCATTATCAGAATGAAGCACACATGTTCAGATAAGCAAACTCCTGTTCAGCTGCTCTCTATTCCTGAAGGTTTCTAAATACCATAAGTGCCTTGTTTTTTGACAGGTTCCAGCAGGCAGAGTTGTCACAAGGCCCAGGGAGCCAGAGGTTCAGCTGTCACCCACAAAATACATGGCCATAGCACTTTTTCTCACACTGAGTCTCATGACTTCATATCCCACTGGTCTACAGAGGTAGCACAATTCTGTGGCACAGTGATGAAGATGCTCATGTGGCAGAGAAGGGGGAAAACCAGGAAACTGGATTATTGCCACCGCTGTCCATGAACACAAACATATCCACATAATCAGGTCTATGTACCAATCCTTAAATGTATAAGCAGCATTTAGAGAAAAGATAGAATTTAGGTCTTCCCTAAGACATGCAAGGCATGCTAATCTCTGAGACAAGGGCACATCCCTTCCATCTCTTTCTTTGCTGTTTTATTTACCTTTATTCTTCCTCAGTGTCCCCACCTCAGGAGGGAGCATAAGTGCCATCTGGCAGAGAGATGCAGTGTTTAAAACCACCCCACACCTTGTCCTAGCACTACATGCCCATGTAAAAAGTTGCTCTGCCTCTTTTTTACAAGCTTCCTTTAACTGCTGGAAAGCCCCAGTGAGGTGTCCCTGGAGCCTTCTCCAGGCTGAACAACCCCAGCTCTCTCAGCCTTTCCTCCAAGGAGAGGTGCTCCAGCCTTTTGATCACCTTCATGTCCCTCCTCTGGACCTGCTCCAACAGATCTATGTCGAACCCACTCTATGATTCTATGATTTTTACTTGTGTTATTTCACCTCAGTGACACTGAACTACATAAACCACATTTCTTCCTCTGAAAAAATAGTGCAGACAGCTCTCCCAATAGCTCTAAATGTGCAAACAGTGTCATTTTAATGTGACATGAAGGAGGGAAACAATGCTCTCACCTGTTGCAAATGTGTGAATCTTTTAAACATGTGGACACGTGCCCACCAAGTGGCACATGATGACAGGACTTGGTCAGTCCATTAAATGATTCACTGTCAACAACTTGAGAATTGACAATTGAGCCTTGTTTTCAATCTGAGTGTCTAGCACTTTTGAGCAGAATCCTACACTGGGAAATGTGTCAGAGAATATATGGATATGGCGATTTCTGTACATTTCTCTGTCTAAACAGTTGATTGATGATATCACAGCTCTCTGTGTAGGGTCTGCTTCTGGCTCAAATCAGCTGAGGTTTTGCTGTGTGCTTGAGTGTGGACAATATGAGACCAAATTTAGACATTTTACTCACAACAGCTCTGTTTGCAGATTTTAGGCCTCTGGGAAATTTTGACTTTCTTGATCACCATGTTCATGTTCAAAAAGCCCTCAGGTCATGGGACCGGCAACCTGGGCACAGAACAAAAATCATCTGCTGCCACAGGAAGCAGAGAAGCCAATGCTGTCACTACAACGTTTTCTTCATCCCTTCCTATATGGGGGAAGAAGTGATTTTGTTTACAGACAAGGAATTAATTCCATCTTATAGAACAATGAAATCTGAACTGTTTACCAAATTTACTACTAAACTTCAAACTCATCATACCATTGAGTCTTCTACGTTTCTTATTAAAAACTCAGTGTAAGCCCTTTCAGGAATATGTCCATGGAATAAGGTTAAAACTTTCTGTTAGAGCAGGTGAATGGAATATTTAGAGCTTAGAAGACAGTTAAAATTCAGATAGCCCAAATTTTATATAGGAATGTTCTAAAATTGTAGCAATGGAGGCAGGTTTCTCAAAGGATCTGAAGGGAACTGGGAGCCCAATTGTCTTAAAAAAGAATGGGAAACATTTACAAATCTCTGTTTAAAAATCCACCTTTTCTCTCTTATTTTCAAAGAAATCTTTTCTTCTCTTATGTCAACTCATACACTATGATCAGCTTCAAAATAAACAAATGAACAAGAGACATACAAATGTCTTAGACTGAATTTCAGCCTTATCCATGTGAAATGCTTATTTCAATGCGCTTATTTCAAGTTCTTGATCCAACATTGCTTCAGTTTAATGCCAAAAGGGATATAAGACAGTTCAGTAATGAATGGCTACTGGAACCTTCTAGGAATTTTTCCAGATTTCCAACTAAATTTTTAAATGCTGGCGCTGAGGGTCTTAAAAGGCTCTCTAAGACCATCAGACCATCTGCACTAATGGTTACAGCCCTTCTTTCCAAAAACCAGCACACCTTTATAGCCACAAGGTCTAACCGGCCCTGTCCATTGAGGAAATGAGCTGAGAGCAGATGCTTATAGTTTGCCAGATAATCCCTGGCAGGGATTACAGCCTCCTTACTACAAAAACTAAGTCTCCAGAAATGAAATAAAAACAGGTCAATGTAGCCACTAATAATAGAGAAAGCTAAGGTTGCTTTCCAAGTCAAAAAACTGAGAAACATATAAATTCAGAAATCAACCAGCCACCTCATCAAAAACTAAGTTGTGATCCTTGAGTTTCACATGGGATGACTCACCAATCAATTTTAAAGTTGTTACAGGTTTACAGAACAAATTATTATTTTTCCTACACAATAACTAACTTCTTACTTGCAAAATGCTGTTACAAGGGCAAAGTCCTCCCTGCTTGCCACAGATCTGGAAAGGCTCAAGCTACTCTCATGGTTTGAACAAGCAAATCAAAACGTAAAAAAATAGCAAAACAAAACTGAGCAAAATTCCCAAAGCAGATCATTGACACCTCAAAGTTAACTTTAGAGGCTACTATTCTGGCTGTTGCACTCAATCTACAAAGCAGACTGCCTCTTCCTGAGCAGTTTCAAAAGGGTAAGATCCTTGAGAGTCTTGTGAGATATTTTTAGGAGAGCCTTTAAAAATCCTGAAACTTTTCTACCAGGAAGATAAACCTGCCTGGTACAAGAGGATTAATAAATATGAATCCTTTGTGCCTTCTGATTAAGACCCACACCCATGCACAGCTAATTATTGTTTACTTGGATTTGTTTAGGATAAACTTCAAAGAACTCCAGAGCATGGTAAGCTGGAGCTGAACTTGTGATGGTCTTCCTAGTGAAAAGTGCTTCTAAACCCTGGTTTTTGGCTATTTTTGTGCCATAAAATAAAAATCTACACAAAGTGGAATAGGTCTGTTGGTAGTCTGTTCCAGCAGCGGAAGGTTGGCTTGTAGGCCTGTTTAATAACAAGTTTGTACCTGAAGGTGGCTTGTACCACTGGCAGGTGGTAGCAGTGCCACTAAGTGTTGGTAGCCTTTCTGAATGCTGCAGTGAATTCTTTTTCTTGTGTGCACTGTCCCCTACTAACTGTAATATCCATGGCAGGGGGGACTGAGTGGGTTTGGGGGGATATTTTTTGCAGAATGAATGGGAAATTCTATCCATAAGATTGGTTGAGCTCAATGGGGTGTAAAACAAAGAACCAAAGTAAAGAGCTCCTGTGCCATGACTGGGGCTGCAGGATTAATTTCAGTCACATTATGGAGGTCTGGCTGCAGAAGGCAGGATCACATCCTCTCTGGAGAGGGAGATTTTAATGAGCCATTGAGCTGCCATCCATAAAATGTGGTCAGAGGGGAGTTTGCAATTCACTTTCACTGGGAAGAGGCCTGCAAGGAGCTGCAGGGGCCACAGATGCAGAGCCATTTACATGCTAACCCCCAGGAGTTAGCACTGCTGTGCTTCCCGGCAGCCTGGTTGAAGTAGGCTTCCTCAGCTGGTGGGGAGCACTGTAGAGATGGCTGTGCTGGAATCCAGCAATGTCGCTGGCTCTCAGGGATACAAGACTAGAGATACAAGCAAGAAGGCTTCAGTTCTTTGCTTTACACCCCATTGAGCTCAGCCTTTTCATCTCTTGGAGAAAAAATTTATTCTAGTCTTATGCCTTATGACTTTAGATAACAAAGAGGACAAGTCTGTGACTTGTTAAAATTTTCCCAGTGAAGGCACTGAAACAAAATATTTTCAGCTCTTGCTTTGTTTTACAGGCCTTCTGTGCCCAAGGTCTGCTGGAGGCTAACGACTGCCTTCCTTACTGAACAAATGGAGACTCATCCCTCCTTCCCGGCAGTTCCTGATCCTCAGAGTGTCACCCCCAGCTTGTTCCAGGAGAGGAAATCCTGGGCCTATGCGGGCTTCTCTGGGTCAACAGGTCTCAGCAAAGCATTTAATTGTAAGGCCCAGACCTCTGTGAGAGCTCAGTCTCAAGCTGATCCCAACTCAGCAGTATGGAAAAAAGCTGTGAAGTTTGAGCTGCATTTTCTTCCCACCTTAAGATGATTCAGGGATTGGAACAAGCAAAGAGGGTTTGCTTCATTTTGTTTTGGTTTATTTTGTTCTATTAATTCTTAAAAAGAGTAAGCATTTAAAAGTTGAAAAAGTGATCTCATTATAAAGGCTGAGTTTGGCAGTATTGATATTTTGCTCATTAAAAAATAACATTATTTGTTGTGTCTTGCAAGAGGCAAGACTGTAGTGGTGAGTCCCTTACAGCCTTGAAATCTGAGATCACTAACATTGACACATGAATTAAGAAAAAATGAGACAGACATATAGATTGGTTAACCTCTCTCAGATATTGATGCCAAAGTTGCTCAAGCAGGGCTCACTCCCTCAGGGGAGATGATTTTCCTCACACTCTGATGATTAGAAACTTATTGACTGTCAAAGGAGGCTGCACTGCACCTGTCTAAATTTTTGTCTCAGATCTATGTCAAAGGTCTCTTCCTAACTTTCCTTATTTTCATGTTTCCTCGCATTTATTTCACATGAAATGCACCCAGCTGACAGTGGTGGTGGAAGACACAATCCTGCCTTTGTTTACCAGCAGGTACAGCATAAGAAGCAATGATGCAATCTTTGCCAACATGGCTTTAGTAGTGTGTTCCAACTCCTGATTTAAGAAAGGAGAAAGGTATAAAGGTTGCTTCAGCTCAGTCATGTCCTTCCTCCTGATAGTGCCAATCAATTAACTCCATTTGTGGTTTTGGGACTTGTGGAAAACAATTTTGATTTTGGCTCTCTGCATCAAAGGAGATTTTTTCCTAGAATGATAGAGTCCCAAAACAAAATACAGATTTGTTGTACTCAACATAGAACTTAGAATATTAATATAGACAAAAGGCCTTGGCTTTGCTTTGTTAGTTTGGGTTATCTGTTATGAATACTGACAAAGCCAGAAGACCCTGAGCTCCTGTAGATAACTTGTGTGCCCAGTTGGAAATATCTTGACCATTTAAATGTTCTTGTATCTTTATTTTTCCCCAGGGTGCAATGGATTTGTCCTTTGAAACCAGAGAAAGCATTAATGGAGAATGAGCTGCATGTGTGGGCTACAGAGAATTGATTTATATTGTCACTTTATAGAAGTGTTTCTAAAGGAGGTCTGCGGGATTTTGAAGGAATCAGATAAAGAATTAAGTGTAGTTTGAAAAATATAATCACATTCACATACTTCTGAAGAAGGGCTTGCCAAAGACCTTGATGAAAACATGATAGGGCCCAGCTAGAGAAGCTTTCAGAGATGCATTTCATAGTGCAATGACAGGGGTTCTCTTCTGTGTCCAGTGACAGCAGAAAAAGTGATTCTCAGCTACTTTTTTCTTTCACAGCTGTTCTGTTAATATCACAATTGCAAAAGCATTTTCTAACTCACGTCACTGTTAATCAACAAAGCTAATTCATGCAAATCGGAGGAAATTAAAGACTTGGTGGAAAAAAGTTTGAAATATTTCAACTGATTGTGTTTGAAACAAGGTAAGGAGCACTAAGACAAGTCACTCTGCTGGCAGATTGGTGAGGTATAACCTATGGCAGGAGGAAATGACAACAAGAGAAGGGAGTAAGAAGAAATTTAATTGGAAGGAGATCCGTCTCTGCAGGTTTGAAAGACTGTCCCAGCCACTACCAGGTTCTGGGAAAGCAAGAACTCTACTCTCATCTCATTTTTATGATGCAAAGTATTTTTCTAATACTGACAAATGAGAACACTTGCGAATCAGACAGTTTCCGATGTGAACAGAAATCCTTATGGTTCAAGCAAGCTCAATTTAGAACAGGAATTTCTAAATGTCTGGGCTCAAACTCAGCCAAGGTTGATTTATGTTTAAAAAGGAACAATAAAATTAGTGTTTTGAGATATAGCCCCTGATATCTGCTATAAAGGACAAGTTTTCAGTCAGCTACTTTTACTTTCTCACCTTTTACTTTCTCACCTCCATGTTGAAGAGGTCTGCCACAGCTCACATATAACCCGAACCAAATGTATTGCTATTTGCACAGCTTTCTATTAGTGAAATTATAGATTTATACACATAATCACGCAAAAATTGCATTTCATGGGTTGGTTTGCTTGTTTATCTGTCAGACTTACCACGCTGTGTAACTGAGACAGCCCCACCATTCATTATTTCCTGTTTTATTAGCAGGGAATAGGAATATTTGCATAATGCTTACTATGGAATATTAAACTCTCATAAATCTGTTTAAAGTTAAAAGAAAAAATGATTAAAATAATCCATTCTTTAAACCTGCATATGTTTCTCAATTTAGTACTAAATTCACAGCTTCTAATTCTTGCAGAAGCCCTAAAACCCACTAAAGACACTGTTCTGCCAAAAGCTGTTGGCTGGAGCCTGTTAGTCTCTCTATGTTCATCCCCACACACACACAATATAATTCGTTTTCTGGTCACTACCTGGCTACCTGGCACCTCTGGCTGCGAAGCCAGGGGATTTTTCCTGTGAATAGACTGCAATTTATTGCACAGGCTGGTCCCTGACCTGGACCATGACAACACTAGTGTTTTCTTGGATTTGTACAAGATCTGTTAGGCTTCCTTTTTTAGTGCTTTCCCCAAGCCAAACCCTGCTACGCCTGAACAACACCCTCATGATTCATCATCCCCCCATGCAGCAGCAACATGTTGCTCAGTTACCAGAGCAAACCAACATCTGCCACACCACAGCTTCCAAGACATCCGGGATAATCACTGCTGTGCCATAAACTGGGAGGGAATTGACAACACTAGCAGTGCTAATGCCATTAAGATTGTTATTTTGGTGTGCTTGGGGCACTGTACCACTGCTGCTGATCACAGAGGGGTAGAACCTCTCTAGTATAAAGAGCTTGAACTTTTAACCAGGTCTGCAAAAAAAAGTGATGCTGGTTTCTGCTAGAACATATACAACTCCCAAACAGCTTGCACACAGCTCAGAATCAGCCAGAAAAGTTGAAATATTTAAAATATTCTTGCTATTTTGAATATGCTTTTAATGAAGTTATTTTGAGCTGTCACAATTGCTCTCTCTAAAGCATGGGAAAGGACATGAAAGGCAGTATTGTTTCATCTGCTTCTATTGGTGTCTGACAAGCAAATTGGGATGTGAGGACAGAGAGGACTGAGAGGACTAAGAGGAAGGAAAGCAGCTTCTTCCTTTCTTTTCCGATCAGGTTGTTGGTTTTGTTGCCTTGGGTGTTGCATTTGAGGAGTGGCTGCATTGGCATCCCGAGGAACAACAGGCTCAAATTGTTTGCCAGCTTTAGAACTCAGTTAAATTCAAAAACATCCACAGTTTCAGTGTACCTTTCACATATGCATCCTCTGCAAAAGGTGGTTATCCCTATTTTACATAGAAACACATATTTGGAGGAGGTAAGTGGCAGTGGAGGATTCCAGCACTCTGTTCGTGCAGTCACTGGGTTATTAGACATGCTTTTCTGTTCATCCCTCATATCCATGTGTAGGTAAAATTGAGGCTCCCACTCAATAAAATGACAGCTAAGGTCAACCCCGTGTAGGTTCTCTTTCCTCCTAAACCCTCACCACAACAAACTGCTGAAGGATGATGACGTTCCTGAAGAAAACTATGACGCTGAAAGCCCAGTTTGCACATGCAGCTCACTAAAATCTTTCCCCACAGTGCACCCACATAAATCACTAGCTACAGCAGTAATAAGATGTAATTGAAAAAAACATGAAGAGCAAACCCTTGCGGTACTTGGAATTTTGGCATTTCACATCAGGGTTAGCTGCCATTTCAAACTCTTCTTGAGCTGCTCCCTCACTGTCACATTTTTCTTTAAAAAAACTCTCAGTATGGCCTCCTCCTCAGCATCACTTGCTTCTTCTGTAGTTCACTTACTGACCTGACCAGTCACAGTCACTCTGTGTTTTCTGGGGGAGAAAAAAGTAAAAAAAAAAAACCAGAAAAAAGTAACTCTTTATCCTTTTTACCATTTCTATGTGGTTTCAGGGTTTTCTTCACTAGGATACCTAGGAAAAGTAATTTTTTGGAAGGACAAGTTATACTGAGTTTCTGCTCTCAGAGGACTTCAAGTGTAATCAGACAAGAACAGATAAAAATGTAGGTTAATATTAACTCATTGAACTGGAATGACTCTTGCCTTGAGCATGTGCATTTGTCCTTTGCTCCCACATCTTCCTTGATTGATGGCTGAAAGATTTCCAGTTAGAGCAGCTGATAATTACTCTGTCTGCTTTTTAGTCCAGGGTAGCTTGAAAAAGCTTTAACATTAATAACTCCTGAAGAGCTATGAGCAAAAACTTTGTCTTTTATGTGAGAAATGGCTCCTTGTTTGTGCTGCTATAAAAGCCCTTACTAAATTAGTAACATTTCAACATACATAATTTGCTAATTATACAATTAATAGTCTTCCCTTTGCTTGTAATCCATCTTGTACTACACAAGGAGCAAAGGAGACGTCATGGATGCCACCCTGGACTGAAGAAGAAGCCAGTACTTCACACACAACATGGTATCTTCAGCAACAGCAGCCGCGTCGGTCATGTTGCAACACCTCCTGCTCTGAAGAAAGAGGTGGATCTGGATTCAGCTTTGTCTCTGGATCCAGCTGTGTGTCCCCCACAGCCTTGTCCCAAGGCTTTTCCTCATCTAGACCTAAGGAGTCCGATGTGCCAGGTGTAAGCAGTGCAGACAGTGCTGAGCACAGCTTTGCATTAAGGCAGTGTCTGACCTACACAAAGAGGCTGCAGCCCCACCGACAGAGCTCAACTTTTGGTACTCTTCAAATGGACAGAACATTCACAGTCCCTTCAGGATGGACATTTCTTCCACTTTTTCATTTTATAACATCTAACTGCAAAAACATTTATCTTTTCCACATTTACTCACTTATCTTTCTGCCTGTACAGAAGTTCTTTAATGATAACTAAGTCATGGTTATTCACCAGAATCAAAACTTCCATAAAACTGATCCCTAAAAATTACATTTATTGACAGTGGTCAATGAAGAAATTTCTTTTCTACAATTTATGTTTTAATGGCTTTATATTTCCATCTGCTTTGAGCTAAATCTAAAAAATGTCTAGGAAAAGTTATTTAGAATTATAAACTAAGGGTTTACTGAAGTGATTTTCATAAATCCTTTTATTTTGATAAGATCAAAAATGTCATCTCATTAAGCATTGCTTTTGTTGTTCTACAAGAATGAAAGGAATATAATAATTAAGTGCCTAAGTCCGCAAATCAAGCCTTACAGTCTTATTTTGTCCAGATCTGCTTTTTCCAGTGGGAAAGGTTTCTATATGATTTTTTTTTTCATTTTCAGGTTTAGTGGCCACACAGGCTCTTATCAGCTGCAAAAACAAACAAGAAAACTGCAATGTCTAGAAACGGAAGCAGGCTGGTAAAGGGTTCAATATAAGCCCATAAATCTCTAATTATATAAATTATATTTTTGATAATAACATATTCTGCTAGTCATGGATGATGGAACAAGGACTATTAAAGTTAAAAGGAAACTCTTTATTACACAGGGGAAGAGAGAAACATCCTCTTAACATCTTATAGGAGATATTAAATTATTATTATTATTACAATGGGCAAAGTTGTGGCTTTGAATGCCACTCATGAGATTATGGTCTTTCCTTAATTTAAACCCACATGAAAAGAATGGACACTGCAGAGTTGTGGGCAAATGAGGAGGCAAATGAGGAGGGGGAGGAGGAGAGAATGTCAGAGGAAGATCTGTGTGTTGGGTAAGAGATGTTTCCTTCACAGCTGCAACCTACTGACTAATATAACCCATGACGGGAGGAAGACCTGTTCAGATGTGGTAAAACAGAGGGTTCATAGCATCTGCGTATACCTTTCTTCCTCGTTAAAGCAGGTGCTGCCAGCCTCCATCACAAGTCTAACCACACATTTCCTCTGTGCCATTTGGCATTCAGAGCAGTTTACTGGTCATTTAAAGCCACCACGAAATTTCTATTGACAAACTTTTGGAGATGAAAATGTAGGTCTTGCACATTCTAAATCTGAATCAGAAGTTGCCAGCACTTGAAAAATATATATAAAAACTTGCAGTGGTTTATAAAAACTAGGAGACTGTCCACAAAACTTAAATGAGAAGTATTTTAAAATGCTATTAGTTGTAGAGTTTCTATGTTCTACCTTTCAAAAGATCAAGATTAATGAACAACATTGGTTTCTAGGTGCCGTATCTGGGTCACCTAGGATGAGGTATGGGTAAACAGAGGAGAAGACACTGTCTAACATCTAGGAAACAAACTAGTTAGGAAAACAAACTAGTAAAAGAGTATCTCTTGCTGACACATCTAGCCTAGCACTTCACTCTAGACAGTCACAGTTGGCTGACCATAGGAATAGCATCCAGACTGAAGCATTGCAGTTTTTCCACTACTTTGCTGCCTCGTCTATTTCCCCCCTCTTTTTGTTCCCACCACATTTCCATTCCACTTGTTGTCCATTTTTCCTTTTGGCTTTTAATACACCATCAGTAAGTCTAGAAGAGAAAATTTATCGGGTGACGAGGCTGAGTAGCTGCTGGTTGTGGCATAATTTCTGCAGGTTGCTACCAATCTACACAGAATGGTCCTTCCTGGCCTCCTCCCCATTTGTAGGATGTTTGCAATCTTTACTGGGAAGGGTACAACTTTAATTGGAAATTAGGGCAAGAGGGCGGAGGCTCCTAAAGCATAATTATAAAGCACCCTGCTATGTCCCAGCACAGCCATGGGAAAGCAGCCTGTAAATTTAATTTCGGTGCTGTGATGGCTTCTCTGCCAACTCTCTCACTGCCCTCAAGCGATTGCAGAGGAGCTGCTCCCCAGAACCAAGTGCTGGATGACTGTGCCTCCTGTCTCCTTGCCAAGGAGGTTCGGAGCAGCCCAGCCCTAGCCCGAGGGGCATTTTCTACCCAAGAACTGATACTGAATGTCTCATCAGCAGCGTCTCAGCCCAGGGTTTTTTGCTGATTCAGCTCCTTAGGACAGCACAGTGTATTTCCTAATCTCTTGTGACAGTAGAAATACACTGGCTGCCCTAAAGCTGGAAGAGAGCCTTTCTGTTGCCCAGACCAACTGCTCCATGCTGAGATTAATTTCATGTGAGTAGATGTTCTAGGTGCCTACTATTTGCATCTATATAGTATTTTGTCAGTCCCAAAGCCTGATGGGAATTGCCCTCTGAGGGATATTAATTCATATATTTTTTTGCTTGCAAGAGGTGCATAATAGTCCTGCTTACCACAGCCATGGGGGAAGAAGGAAGCATGATGATAAAGTTCTGTGAGACTGGCAACACAAGCACTCCCTTTTTGAACATCCCCTGCATATTAGTTCATTCGTTTTTTTTATTGCTAGGCCAGCCTACATTTTCATTATATTAATACACATAAAATGAAGCACCCTTACATTAGAAAACTAAAACACCTGTAGAGCTGTAGCAAGGCACAGGTCACATTTTTAGTGGCAGGAGCATAAGGCAGAGGTACTGTGTTATTTGGCATTTCTCTGCCTTCAAAATGTTTTTCACAGGCTGTCAAAAAGTCTTTATGTTTGTGTTTGACTTGGCAGGGACTCTCAAAACCAGGAGAGTAAGTGCGGAGGAGCCCTTGTACAAGCCCTGTAGCTTGGCTCAGTCCTCTGTGATCTCTCATCTGATAACCTTCAAAGCCAGCCTTTCTGTTTGGATGGTGACTTGAAAGAAAGAATCTCTTTGGATTACATTAGCTTTACATAAGCCGTACTACTGTTTTTAATAGCAAAGCAGCTACTGCATTTACAATAGAACCAGGCCAGTTCAGGGGCAAATAGATTGCTCATTACAAAGCAAATCAGATCTCAGCTTCTCTGATCTCTTTAAACTCTCAAATTTGTCATTTATGAATATTTTCATGCACTGGAAAATAAAAATTAAATACCTAAAATGTCATGCCTACATGCTTTGAAAGAAAATACAAATTTTTCATTTTGAAAATTTATTATTCTAAAATCTGGAGAAAAATACACCAGGAAAAGGAAGGTGAAATAGGTATTTTGTTTTGGGACGATGTCCATGAAAGTAAGCTAAATAAAAAGAAAACCAAAAATGCCCTAAAGAATCAATCATTTAGACAAAATTGATATCAGATTTCTGAGGTTTTTTATGCAGTAAGCTACAAACAAACACAGCTCAGGCTGAAACCACTTTGATGACACAAGGTTTATAAATATCAAGCCTAATTTCCAATACTAATCCAAGCTGGTACACCACCTGTAGCAATGTTTACTACACTAGAACAAACCATCCTTTTCCGAAGCATACACTGTATATGATCTGTGCAATATTCTGTGTAAACTAATATTATATTTAGGAGGTGATAGTCCACTACGATGCCTGAAGCCACCTTTCCTCCTCTGAACTATTTTGGTTTGATTTTTTGTGTTAGTTACATTCCTGTTGGAGGTTCCAGAGCAACCTTTGAGTTGCTTCACTGGGAGGAGGTGGAAGTGTATGAGGAGAAGAATTCTTTCCACTTCCTTTGAACCTTTAAAGGACTCATGGTTCCTAAATGCCCTGAGGAGCTTGGGAGGTGAAGGCAGAACATGTCATTTCAAGTCCACCACTGCAAAAAGAGCTTTAGCAAACAGTTCTTGTGCCCTTACTTGTCTTTACTGCACAGATGGAGATCCAAAGAAGTTTGGTTTAACCTTGTGTTTTTGTTTTTGTTTTTGTTTTGTTTTTTTTTTTTTTTTTGCAATGCTGGCCTAGGTGCTCTTTAAGCATGCACTGCCACAGAGATGAACAAGGAAGGCTCCCCTCCAGCCTGGTCACACCCTGGCCAGAGTGAAGAGTGCTCCCCATCTGGCTGCTGCATGGCCAGCTCAGAATAATTGTGCTCTAGGCTGAGCAAGAGAAAGGAGGAACTTAAATGATGCCCAAGACACTACTGGGGATGACAGTGATTACCCCTTGTGGCAGTCATGGGATATTAGGCAGCAGCTGAGACAGGAGCACAGATTTGGAAAGCAGTGTACTGCTTGGAGAAAGATGGTTTGAAAGGTATGGAGCAGTCAAAATGCAAGTTTTTGCAGTTGAAACAAGAAGTTGTGCAGGAGGAAAGCTCAGAGGTGACAATGCTGCCCCTGGGTATTGCCATAGGCAGTGCCAGAAGGAGAGGTGCTCTTGTCTTCTGGCTAGTGATACATGTTGGATGGAAATCAGAGGCCGACCCTCAGATTGTTTTCAAATCAGCCTCCTGTAACAAATGGACAGCAAAGCAGAGTTGGATAAGATAATGAACAAGATAATAAGCAATTTTCTCTAACAGCCAGAGACAGCACTTGGTGACTCAGGAGATCATCACCTGTGGCTGTGACTCAGGACAAAGCATAAAGTTTCAGCTCTTTGTATTCATCCTCTTGTTACTAACCCAAAGAATATTTCGTGGTGTCAAAGCATCAGGCCTAACAATTATGAAGATAAATAGGTGTGTCTGTTCCCTCCCTTTTTCTGTGTATTATACATGGGAGTATTTTAAGGAAGCTTGTACATCTTGACACAGTGAATTCTTAATTTACAAAATTCTTGGGCTAAGCACTGTGAGTCTCCAAATCTCTAACCTTCCTCTGCCTGCTCACAAAACCCTCTCAGATGAATAAAATGGCAGCTTCAACTTGCTAGTAACCTGTTTGGAACTGTAGGTTAAAACAGAGGGAAGCTTTCCACTCCGGTGGGCAACCATCCCATCCTGCCATGAGGACACCAGCCATGTCATACAAGGGCCAAAAGAGTCCTTTGGGCTTCTGCCGTAAAACTCCCTTCCCTGGGTGCTATAGGAGGCAGAGGCGATGGGCAGCTCCTCTCTCTGCATACTGGTGGATTCAGAAACCAGTGCCCAGAAGATTTGTTGAAGCTAGTGAGAAACTGCACGGCAACGCGGAGTACGCACTCACATGAAGGAGGGAGCCATAAAGGTAGTTTGGCTGCTAATCACCCCAAGCCATTTTACTGTCAAGACTGCAAGTAGATTTTGGGATACTCTTTTTGTACTGGACTGGGTTTTTCTTTTGAACCTCAGTTCTTGTTTCTTTCTTCTTTTGCGGGTTAATTCTAAAACAGCCTGAGAAAATCCCCATTCTTCCAATTTTCCTAACGTCAGCAGGATTTTATTACTTCAAGCCCTTTTATTTAAGAAGAAAAGAAAGAGGGTTAAGGGATAAAAGCCTAGTTGAATTAATATCATCCTTCAGATATGAGCATGGCAAGCACGTGTGTGCTTGTTAAGACCGGGTGTGGTAAAATTGGGACAGATACAAAAAAAGCAGTAAGGCTTGACAGAGGTGAGGTGAGAAGAATTCCATATGGGAAAATAAAAGAATGAAAAACTGGAAATAACAGCAGAGCCCCAACTGTGATTCACACAACTTTGGTCCATCCTCATTCATGTTGAGGTCAGCTATGGACTAAATTGTGACACTATGGATGTGTATATATAAATACTTTATGTAATATTTTTCCTTCATTTTTCTTGTTTGAATTTTACTTGTTTGATGTTCCCCTGAGGGCAAAGTTCTAGGGCACCTGTTAGTTTGTAAGAAATGGGGAGCTGGGCATGTAAGCCAGGTCTACAGTCAATAGTTAATTGAATCTTCTTCTGGGCTTACACTATCTGTGGAAAAATCCTACAGACAACATCTTCCTCTCTGTTTGATCTGCATTTGAACAATCAAGGGCTATTTAAAGTGCTTTATGATGGATTCTCCATGGATACCTAATATAATTTCTTTTCAGTATGATACTAGCGTGAGTTTTCACAAAACAGTTTTTACAAAAAACCAGATGGCTTGGACAAACTAGGGCACAAGTAAAAGGAAGTATCATAAAAGCTGCCCAAGAGAGGACAGTTTGATCCAATCTCACCACATTTATCTTAAACAGGAAAACTATTTTGAAAGTTGTTCCTGTAAATTTTCCTCACACCCAGCCAACACCATGCAAAATCCTATGATACATCCACATTTTCACTTTGATCATGAAAAATGAAAAGCAAAATTGAAAAAAAAGAATTACTGCATCACTTCACATGCAGGAAATCTGTGGAACTAACCACTGTGTGCAGATGGGCATATGAGACCTAATACATCAAGTCATTTAAGGAACAACCTATGAAAACAGCTCTGACGGCCCCATCAGAATCATCTGCAGCCTTAAGGTTATTCAGGTGCTTGTTTGGATTTTGGCACTTAGCACTGAAGCATTTTGCAGATAAAATTGGGGCCCAGACATTCCTATGGAGCTGCACCAAAGTGACAATTTTTTCTTGAAAGCAAAATTTCTGGCAAAAGCAATATTTTGACAGTGTGGAACAAGATAAAGGAAGACCCAACTGATTTAATCTCTCTTTCCCCATTATTATCAGTCTTTTAATTCTCAGCCTGGAATTTCCAATATGATCCAGAAGGAACTATTTGTTCAGATCACTGTCCTAGCAAGATGGTTTGATTCCTCCTTTCTAACAGTGCGCAAATGGGCCAATACCTTTTTCCCTTATCAGGAGCTTGTTCGTTTCATTATTCTCTTGAATCTATTTATCTTCAGAACACAGAGAAATCCACTGAATATAGAAATGTGCAAGGAAGTGTTCCAAGAGATTGAATTATAAGGAGTAATAACTGTCACACAACTGAAATGCCTCAAAAGGAAGGACGACTCTTTTTCATGCAACCATGTTGTGCATCTAACAAAAAGTGATTTAATTATGACCCAGATTCTGCTAATCTTACCCACATTGAATTGTCCTTTATTTTGGAAATGATATGTCAGGTCTTTCTTACCTTGTCCATACCAGTGTTCTATTCCAGAAGTAAACAGAGCTGCTGAAGGGAGCATCCATTAGAGATATTATTGATTCTTAACACATATAAAATAAAGGGTTTTCACTTCAAGAATGAAATGCTACACTCAAAAAAATAAACAAATGTTTTGTAAGTGATGTCAATGGGGTCAAAACTTAAGTCTTGTCATTCGTTCATACAACAAAATATGCACAACAAATACAATTGCGAACTAGATTGCATTTGAATTATTGATTAAGCAGGAGGTGTTTCAAGACCAAATGGCAGGTACCTGAGAAATGGAAAGTGAAATATGGACATATGCAGAGATAATTGAAAAGACCAAGATGTTCAAGCTCTGGCAGAAACATCAGAAATTAAATTGAACATATTAACTTACCAGTAGGAGATTTTCTTTATTTCTTTTCAGTTTGTAGCTCTGTAGGGCTGCTTGACATTTCATTTGTTTTCAGCACAATTTCTCCATTGGTTTTCAGTAATAAAGTTGAATTAGATAAAACATGTTTGTTGGAGGATGTTTCCCTAATTTTTAATTTGACAGGAACAGTAGCAATGCCTTTGGCAGTCATCTTTATTTCCGTTGTTGTAGCAGACCTAATGTTCCCAAAAGCTTCAGACATCTGGTCTTCCCTGCTCTTTCTTTAGCATTGCCATTGGACACAATGAAACTTTGAGTCTTTTACTGTGCTGCTCTTAGTGTTTAAATGCCCTTTCCTCTTATAGACAAGACTTGGAGCAAGAACCCTGGCTAACAGAGATGAACTAAGGAGATGTCTTCTCTTCGTCTAATTTCTCCTTCGCTTGAAAATCCAAGCTTTCTGATTGTGACTTAGCTCAAATTAATCGAACAACTTTGTTAGTTAATGCTGTACTTGACCTTAAATTGTAGACTAATTTAACAATTCAGTTCATAACCTAGCAGTTGATAGTTAATAATCTAATAAATTGACAACACCCTTGGCTCCTGGATTCAGCTTCCTTTTCTATCAGAATGCATATTTTGCATGCTGTTTTTGCCATGCCCCCCTGTTACAGCAGTCACAGGAAACAACACTGGCATCTGTAAAACAGTTTTGTCCTTCTTCTCACTGTTTTTCTGATGCAGGGTTTTGGATGTGTTTTTCTAGGAATCTGTGTTGAACTGGCCTGGCATGACTGGAAGCAAACTACCCTGAAGGCAGGATTTCACTTGAGCACTAGTGCCTGTGATACTTCTGCTTGTTGGATACACACTCGCCCACCTTGTTCTTTAAGGGAAAGCCTTTCCAGTGAGGGCTGGGGGCAGGGAGCCAGGCTACAGTCCCTAATGGTGTGCTGGGGTCAGCAAGTTGCTTCGTTCCTCCTCTCTCCCAGGAAGGGAAAAGTGGCAGTGGGGAATGGGGACTGGGGCTGTGCCCTGCAGAGTCATCAGCCCTGTCACTGCTCAGGCACCTTTAGGGAGGAGGAGGAGGAGAAGAAGGGAAGAGAGGAGGTGGTGAAGCTGCTGAGATCAGCAAGAGAGAGGAAGGGGGACGATCACTGGAGATTTTCTTTGCTTTTTAATTATGTTCTGCTGTCTCATCAAGGTTGGAGTCACACTCCTAAACCTTGTTTTGTGCACCTTTCCCCACCTCGGGGTGCTTTGTCAGTGTCCAGCTAATGCAAAAGAAACTGTAAATACAAACAGTGGTTGCTTAAGTTTCCTTTAGCTTCCTCAGGGGATTGCCACATCTGTTGGAGTAAACACACTGAGCAGGACCGTGCTGGTTTCCTGCTCAGGGAACACGAGTGCGTTACCGGCCGTGCCAAAACGAGCTGTAGCACATCATGGCACAGAATCACGTCTGTAGGTACTCAACACCATAAGCCCACAAGCAAACAGAGTGGTCCATAAGTGTCCACTATTCTCATGGGCTTGTGAACAAGGCCTCAGGAGACAGCCAGCATAGGGCTGAAGAGTAACACAAGCTGTAGTTGTGATGCTGAATGTCAAATTCCAACCAGCATACTCAGGTACTCCAAGGTGGTGCCTGAGGAGGCTTTGGGGGCTTCCATACTTCCCCACTCTCAGTAGAGAACAAAAGTTAAGACTCATTTTTGAAACAATACATAGATACCATTTTTTATTAGGTGTAATAAGCATAATGAAAATATTTATGATAATTTTTTTTCCTGAATGGATAATATTACACAAAGAATTGTAAGTCATTTTATACAAACTGTGTTCTCAACTGTATTTCACTTGGATTTTCTTCCAGCTAGGAAGTATTTTTTTAAGTATTTACATGTTCTTGTCTAACTATTCCTTGTTGCATGTACTCTCCCCATTGTTCATACTCTCCCCATCTCCCACGCTTACTGATCAAAGTTAGGAGACACTCCATAAAAGTGAATGGAGTTAACTGCTAAAAAAAACCCAACAAACCAACCAAAAAACTCCAAACAACCCAGGTGAAGCCCTGTGCCTTTGTTAATTTTAGCTACCAAGAAGTTTTAACTAAAAAATATTCCACCTCTTATTTGTTGAAACAAAAAACACTTGGCAGGGCTTTTCATAGTACACATAGTTACAAAATTGCAGATGTGTTACAAGCTAATAAACCTCAGTAGTTAAGAATGTAGATGAGACTCCTTTTCCACATCACATATTATCCATTTTTTCACTTAAGAGAGTAAATGGAATGTTATAAAGTTAGGTTTAGCAAGGCAGAAACCAGCAGCATCTTGAGTATACTTCAGTGCTTGCGGTATATTGAGGCTTGAGGCACTGTGGAGTATAAGATGCTGGAAGATGTTTTATGATGTGATTTTCTGTATGAGAGCTTTAATATAGTATGGTAAGGGGTTTTTAAAATGCATTTTACAGTTACATATGACAGTATACACTTCATACTTTTAAAATACCTAAGAACAGCAAATGAACAAAAAAGGGGCCTTTTAGCAACTTACTAATACTTACTCTCACACTGCTCCAGCTCATCTCCTGAGGTGTAGGGAAATCATACCTGACCTTCCCACACTGGATAAAAAAGCTGGACCAGTATAACAGGGTATTTAAAAGTCATAGCTTTTGATACAGCAGAAAAAAAGTGTCAGAGACCCAAGAAGAAAGCCACTCCAGGAGCTTTATCAAACCAGGTCTGCAGGTTGCACAGGGGGCCTGAAATCCCCTCTTCCTCTGCCCACTCTGTACTGACACCAGCAATGGCACACCAGGATTCTTCAGGGTTTAGTGGTGGTCCTTGCTTACTCTTGCAAATATTTGGAAATATATACATTACATGTGAATGAGGAAAAGTCAAGATGCTGGCTCTGGTAGGGAGTTTAATCCCTTGTTTACTCTGTCCTTATGGCTTAAGTGAGTGAATGAAAAAGAGAAGCAAATCTATGAAGTACTTTACTACTTTGGCAGTCAGTGGGTAAAGGCATTTATCTTCTTGAAAAATGTGCAAAATCTTCAGGTTAAAGATGATACATACAAAATGGGATTTTTGTGAGTTGCTTTCCTTCAGGAAGATGATACACATTGTTTTGTTTATTGCCAGTTTAATAAGTTTTTCTGAACTTAATTACAATTATGAATGTATTTGAGATGTAATGGAATCCACATAAATCCTACCCATGGGAATGAATGAGGAAAACCAAGGGGTTTTAACATTTGTGCTTTGTCTAATAACCCACATCAGATATGAAGGTCCAAAATAGAGTAGATAACTTTATTGCAGATGCCAGTGCCATTTTTCTACACACATTAGAAAAGTTTCCAGCCTTTTCTACTAACATCTGATGACAATATTCTGAAAAACGTAGCTAGTCTGTCAGGTATCTCTGGAACAGGAACACATTTTTCCTGGTGCTTATGGGGAAGAGTAAAAATATGTGGGTTTGACATTACCCAAGATCTGATCTTCATAGTTAGGAAGGCAGCAGAAGAAGAATCCCAAGCATATTTCCATAATGGCAGTGGTCCAGCCAAAGCCGTAGGCCCAGCTGAACATATTGATTCCTGTCATTTCAATTTCAGATGAGAACTTTACTGGGTAAATGACCAGGCCCATGACGGAGAACACAGCTGAAGAAACAGGAGAAAACAAAAAAAAATGTTTACCACCCAGCACCACTGCCTTCCTCCATAATCCCTGCAGCTAAACCCCTCCATATTTTGGAGGATCCAAAAATCGATCCAGTGCCATGACAGACTTTGATTTTTCACAGAGATCTCAGGTGCACACAGGCATAGAATATTTATTAACATAATTCTTGGGTATAGAATCAGCTGAGGGGGATACCAGCTCTAGTATGGATATATCTGCACAAGCTAAGCTTGACTCCATGTATTGCCTTACCAGCCACAAAGAGCAGGCCTCCGATCCCACGAATGAAGTTGAACCGAAGTGTGTCAATGGCAAATGCTATGATGGCCAGTGCAAAACAGATGACTAGAAGTAGAAAGCCAACCAGGTAGGTGGCAGCAGCAGCTCTTCCCCAAGCTGAAATCAGAAGGAAGATACATTAGAAAGGAACAAAAACAAAAACAAAAACAAAAACAAAAACAAACAAAAAAAACCAAAACAAAAAACAAACAAAAAAACCAAAACAAAAAAACCCCAAAACCAAACAAAAGCTGGTTTTCTCTGGTTAGTAATTAAAGGTTAATTTTAAAGCCTGTGAAAAGAGGATCATCTCCCAAGAAAGAAAGCATGGGAGCTTTCTCTTCCCTTATAGGTGAACATTTCGGTTCCACAAGAAATCGTGCACTAAGTGCAGAATGCATAAAAATTCCAGCTTTGTCTTCTCACACAGAGTGCAATGGGGGCTTGGGTGCAAGCTTACTCTTTAGTTTTAACAATTAAGAATTAAGATAAAAATGGCTTTAAAAATTTAAGAATGGACCCTGTCCTTCAATAGCAAAATGTTACCTCAGCAGATGCCATAAAACCAGCTTCGTTTTGCACAGACAAGGAGAATTAAACTGTTCCGGAAACTAATAAAAATCTTCCTTTGAAACAAAGTGTTTATAAAAGCACTACCAATCTGGCAAACTTAAAGGTGTGGAAATAGCTTATAAATGTCAAAAATCAGTGATTTCTGCCTTTCAGCCTTAGTTTAGCTCTGTGTCCTAAATGGAGATAAGGATTTGGAATGTGTTTTGTAGAGAAATTGGATCTCTGATTTTGGCCCAAATTTAGAACTGCTTCAATTCAAAAGCTTGTTCAGGATATCAATTCTTTCATTTTCAAATTGTAAAAATTTATGTTATAACGTGTTTGAGCAAAGCATATTGTGTTGGCGTAACAACTGGAAAAAATATTTATTTAATATTTCAAGTCTTGAGGAGCAACTACTGCTCAAAGAGATCAAAGTGTCTCTTCTTCTGGAGGTAAAAAACCCACTTTGACACATTTTAAATTGTGTATTAAATTGAGTAAGCAGTCTGCTAGGCATCTACAGACTTCATCTCCTCATCTAGCCACTATGCCTTTGTCAAGTGTTGGCTTCTAATCAAATATATGCAGCAGCAGTGCCAAAAAATTATCACAGCCCAAACAACCCTGACAATGATTACAATTCAACTTAAATGCAGTGCATGCTGTTCAGTAAAAGTTCCCTCTGAAACTGAGTAAGTAACCTATCAAATTGTTTGCTTTAAGCATGGAAGTAATAAAATGCAAAGTGTCCTGCCTTTCCCTTGACCAGAGCCAGGTAAGCACGAAAGCAGCCGTCCTGTCCCCAGTGAGTGACAGCTTGGTGTTTAATCTGTCTTTCCCCAAGGCCCACACCACCACTACAATTAGGCAAGAAAAATGGATCAGGATTTTCCAGCTATCCTTTTCCACCCCTCAGTCCATCAAAACCAGTTTCTCTTTTGTTTGCTTTTCAACATGCTCCCTACTTTATGATCCCTGCTCCATTGTAGCTATTGCACTAAATCTTCAGTTTTATGCCATGCCCATTGTCTTTCTTATTCCACAAAGTTCCTGTCTGCTTATAGGGCTTTTCAACTGGATTCTTTTTCCAGTAAACAGGCAGCTGCCTGAGAAGACTGAAAGGGACAGGAAAGGTGATCTTACATCTCATTTTCTAGCCCAGTGTTTTAGCTCAAACTCTTCTCTCTGGGAGTCTACAGGGGGCTCAGAGTATGCAGTGTGGAGGCCCAGGTGGGAGGACAGCACCTCAGGCAGAGTATCAGAAGAAACAGTTAAGAAGAGTAATTTCTTACACTGCTCAATATACCCCATTGAAGATGCTCCTATTCCCAGCCTCTCTGTTACCCCTTTAAAACAGGAAAAAAAAGGGGCACCTGGCCATAAGAGAAGTTTCTCAGCAATGGTGGCCTCACTGTTCTTGGATACGAGAGGTCTGGATACTTATGGCAAAAGGGTGAAATGGCAAGAATATCTAGAGGTGATGTTTTTTCTTAGGTGCACAACTTGTGGTTAGGTACAAGACTCCCAGGCAAATGGGTGTCCTTTCCCAGAGCAGACTCAGAGCCCAGCTGCTTGCCCAGAAAGTTCTGACACACCAGGAATCCTGGGGGTTCCAGCTCACCCTCTGCCAGAGCATCTGCCAGAGCTCAGCCTTGCTTCGCAAGAGCAGCTGATGGTAGAGCACCAAGCCCTGGGGTGGGAGCAGCGCCTGGGCTGGGGGCTCAGGGGGCTGTGCCTGGTGGCTGCAGCCATGTGCGGTGGCACCTTGCCCATGCCAGTACCTCCCTCCTCTGCCAGGCTCACCCAGGTGTTTTTCCTGAAGCAGTGTTCCAAATGCTGTGACTGTATGGAAGCAGATTGGGCGCACACCCAGCCCGCTGGGCACTGGCTATATGGCAAGAAGAGACATGCTTGTTGCAGGATGCTTACACCATTTGGAGGCATTGCTCAATCACCTAACAGCCAATTTTGTGGCTCTAAGTTCTACAAAAGAGAAAAAAAGCCCCTCAATGTTGGAAGAAAGACAATACACAGCTCCAAGGCAGTAGAGGCATATGGAAGAGTGAGTCTCTATGGGTTTTTTTGAGGAACAGTATTCTGAGTTCATCTGTCCTTCACAAAAAGCAGCAGCTATCAGTAGCCTAAGACCAGTGTGTAAACACCTTACCTTTCTAGAGTAAAAGGTAACAAAGGCTTTGTGCAGCAATAATTGCAACTGTTTATTGCATCTTGTGCCAGCCAGGAGTACTAGAGTAGTTTAGTTCTTTACCAATACAACTAAGACTTAAAATTCCTTAAAAATGTCAGAGGTCAAAAAACACTGACAAGCAAGTGGCTAATTTGGACCCAAATATTTTCTTATCTTCCAATGTTGTTGGGGTTTTTTTCTTTAACATTGACTAAAAAATATAAATAAATTGTTCTATCTGCAAAGCTTTTTCTTAAAAATGTGAACTCCAGGCCAAAGAATCTTCACAGGTGCAACACCAACTCAAAGTACTCTTGGCTGTAAAGAGAGGGCAGTTAAAAGCTGATAGGGCCCAGTCCACCTGTCACCAAATCAAAAACTGAAACAGAGGCAGCAGCAGGTTACAGGATATCAAACTGAGTCTGTGAAAATATTCAGCAATTTTTGAGATCTGTTTTCTCAGTCGCAAAAATGGCGGTGATGTTTTGGTTGTTTACGAGTTAAAATGTGCTTGTGAGGAAACAAATGTGTGTTTATACAGAAGTGTCCTTGAATACCAGCAGGATCCTGTAACACTTTGGTGCCAGTCCCATTTCTCCCTTTTCCAGTTCCTGCATCAGCTGAAAGAACACCAGCGGACACAATGAAAGAGTTTGTGGGCAGCTACACACTGCCCGCTCTTCAAAACTCCTTCTAACTGGCAATTATCTGAGCAATTTTGTCTTAAACAAGACCTTGCTACTCCAAACAGGCAAGAGGAACCCATGTTTTCAAACCTGTCTCAAGCAGAGCAAGGACAGTGCTTCTGATAACAGTGTTTTGTAAGTCAATCAGCAATGATTTGTGAGAGTCTGGGCTATCCAAAGTGAATACAGTAATATGTGACCACTGGAAAATGAAAATAAGCACCTGACTTCTATAACTCCCTGCTGTGTCAGAAGACACCTGAGCTACTTTAGAGACCAGAAAGAGCCCATCCATGCCAGGACAGAGCTCATGATATCTTATGAGCAACATAATTAGCTGAGACAGAATTCAATAATAACACAGATGTATTACTCTGCTATTACAGCTATCTCAGTTTGGAGGCAGCATGACTACCTCTTGTCTTGCACCATATAAACACATTCTGATTATCCTGTATCTGGCTGCAGCATAGGGAAGCTGATGGACTTAATTAGACACCCAGGACTAAGAACATCTCCAGTTTCCTGCGTTCCTGACTTTACTCCCTCACACATTTTACAGTTTATGAAAGTGTAAACACTTCACACATAAAGAAACAAACTTTCTTGCTCAGCAGTAAGTTGAGCCAAAACTTTGAACCACCAAACCTAGTATTTCCTTAGCCTTCCATCTTTCATGCTCCAAATGGTGCCTTCAAAAAAAGAGCTGCTGTGTCTTGAAAACAGTGTGTGACCTCTACTTCCCCCATGACAAATACAAGTGTCTATGTTCCTAGTGTATGTGTTTCAAAACATGGGAAAACATTCACAATAACATTCTCATGTTTTACTTAATCTGGTACTCCCACACCACATGAACTGCTGAGTCTCTCCTTAGGTGACATTTTCTGAAAGCAACCCCAGAGAGTTCAGAAGTACTGCTCCTTGTATAATCAATAAGAACATAATTCTCTAAATTTTCCTCTTGGCTTGAAGCTAAATACACAACTAGCATTGGAAAGAAAAACAAATATTTACTGCCAGCTCAAAGACACCAACAATTATCTAGAGGTTCTTGCTGACTGATCATTTTTACGGTGCAGTGAATTGTGCAATTGAGGAAGGGTAGCTTTAATTCACAAGAACCAGGGAGGAGTGAAAGAAAATGTAACAGACTAATATTTTGCTCTGTTATCCTTCATACCACCCAGGGAAAGAAACACAAACCCTGCAGTTCTAGCTGCAGTCTGGCAAAGTGATTCTTACGAGAACTAAAATCTGCAGTGGTAGCGATTCATCTCTGTGTTGCATGTAATGAGAATGTTTCTAGGCTGAGTTTGCAGAGCTCAGCCTGTTTAACATCCCTCTGATTAAAGGGAAAGAGTATTATTTTGGAAACAAAGCTGAACTCACTCGAGTTTCTCAACCTGATGTTCTTTGTCAGGGTGTGGCGAACGCTGCAGAGCACATGCTTCACTTTGAAAAGGAACTGCTTTGGCCAGGTTTTACCAATTCCCCTTTGGATAATGGTTCCCTTTGGTTTGTTCTCCTCAAGAAAGTTTCCACGTGAAAGTGCACGTTTGCAGCAGAACTTGTGTCCCCTTAGCATGAATCTTAAGGTGGTCCATCAGACTCATTAACCCACATCATCAGGACTCTGGATTTCCTGTGTTACCTGTGCAACACTACCCCGTGGAAAATCCTGTCTTCTGGAAATACTGACTCTGTAACATGCCAACTCTGGGAAATTTCTGCGCTCTTTCTGAAAACAAATGCACACTATGATCTCTGCAATTGTTAGCTGATCACATGAGCTGGCATTGAAATACCTGTGTGCATGTGTTTGTACACAGCCAAAATAAATTGGAAACTATCAAAAGCAGCTTCTTATGAATAAACTGCATGTGCAGACTGGAAGCCATTGACTGAAAATTATTTCAAAGGAAGTTTGTACAAATGAGAAAAAAATCACATATTAGTCATGGATAATTTATGAACAGAATAAAACGAGGAAAACAATATCAAAGGTATGATCGGAGGTATACTATTTCCTGAGTTTCTGACTTCATTGCATCTGGATCATTCTTAAAACAACTTCATTCTCCATATAACTTTCCCATGGGTAGTGAATACTGGAGGTTTTTCTTTGGATTTTTTTTTTTGTGTGTGAATTTGTGTCTTTTGAAGTGGCATACAGAATTTTTAGTCTTTCTATATGGCATCTTCTTTGGTAACTCTGTTCTTTTCCCCCTAGCATTACTTTTTTAGAATTCATTGGCTGTTAATATGTATTTCTGGTTCAATAACAGAGTATTATCTCATAACATAAAAGCCATTTTTATGTGAGCTGGAACCAGCATTTAGCTTGCCACTATTTAAAAGACAACCATGGAAACAGAGAATGACCTATTTAGGTTCACACTAGGATAATGTCATTGTGAAAATTTCTCTGTGATTAGTAACAGGGCCCATATAAATGAGAAAGGATTAGGACTTTAGGACAATTACCCCATAATAATGATTTTAAACGACAGCATTAAAAACCAGAACCTTTATGAGTAGGTCCTCTATCAATAAAACACAGTATGTATTAGCAGAAGGCAGTGTTTTGTCCATAGCTGCATGCTAAAGTGATAGCTCAGTGTGGCTTGGTGGGCTTTAACTCCTTTAAATGAAATACCTATTAATTCCTCACCACTGACTTCACTCACAAACAAACACAGGCAAAGGCCTTTATGTAATCTGCAACCCTCCTTTCTTACTGAGGTAAGCAATTAAACTTAGAAGCTATTCTGACTTGAATTTGAGGGGAGGAGCAGTTACGTCTTGAGGGAGTGGTTCAGATTCATCTCATCATAAGCTCAGTACAAGTTTGACTTCTGCAAATCTTGTATTAATGAGGGCTGCTCCCTGATGCTTACTTAGTGCTGGGAAGGCAGAAGGGGCAGAGGGTGTAGAGCCATCATCAAAGGGAGCACCAAGGGAGTAAGTTAGCTATTAAAAATAATGCACACACAGTGCCTCAAAATTAAAGGTTTGCTCATGAGAGAGTCAGGGAGTACCCCTATCTCACATTATCTTCAGAAGCAGGTGCACACGCTGAGAAAATCTCAGGATTAAAGCTCAGCCTCATGTACTTTAATGCTGTAACATTTTTTCCTCCTATTTTTTTCCTATTTATTTTAAATTAAAGCAGGATTACTTATACTTGGATGTGTCCATGGGGTTTGGGAGGGTCAGGTAAATAAAACAGGTAAGGTATTGATTAATCGGTTCATTTACATAAGCTCAGTTAATGAGAATAGCAAAATGTACCTGCTCCCTAATTACCCCTGAGTGGGTTGAAACATTTAATGTGAATTAAACAGAATCAATTTCCATGATAACACGGTCTATGAACTAGGACTTTTAATCAAAATAGTGGAACCTTTCAAAAAAAATCTCTTTTTAAATTTTATATTCCCAGAGTCACTTGGGACTAACGAACACTGAATTTAAATCTTCCATGTGCACCAAGATCTGCTGTCACTCTTGATCTACAGTTTTTATGCTGTGAACAAACTTGTTTTGAAACCTTGCTGAAAGTCACCTTTTGCACTAGGGAATTTACCACTAACAGACAGCAGCTGTGGACTTGGATCTGATTTTCTGGTAGAAGCAAAATTTTACCATTTTCAAAATAAAAACCCCAACATATAAGCAGAAGTCATGCTCAGTGCTCATAAAAATATATTGAATTTATTTACTCTTCTTGTTAATGAAACAGCTTTTACAATGCATCCTGAAAATCTTTGTCCCTTGCTGCTTCCTGGTGACGAGGTTGTTAAATGAACTGCACAGAGACTTCCTATTTTTGGGGGGCCTAATTTTGGCACAGCGTGCATATGTCAGCACAGTAGGTGACATTAGATGTATTCAGTTTCAGATTAGTAATTCAGCAGGACTGAAGTGATGTGAAGTGTTATTTAGTACTAGTAGAAGGAAGCTAGAAACCTCTGGAACACAAGCTAGTGTCAGCACTCCACAAGCTGCTTTGAGTTCCTGGGAATTTTTGAGCAATGAGTTATTCTGTAATGGTACTTGACAAAGAAGAAACATGGCATTACAATGCTCACTGAGTCAGTGTGTTTAAGGTTTCTCAGAACAACACAAGCTGCTAGTGAGAAGTGATACAGAAATGTGAAAAAATGTTCAGAGAGTTTTGTTTCTTTTGCTATGTAACACCTTCCTACTTAAGTAATCTGTTCAAACCTACAGTGGAATTTGAAATGCATCTTGCAGCTCTTATCACTGTTCAGGCTATGGAGATGTTGTTATAGCCCTGCTGTATCAGATTACCTCAATAAACTAGAGGAAGAGAAGAGGTGAAAAGGATGGAGAGTTTGGCTGCAAGTTTCCACATGCTCTCAGCAGAGATGCCTCCTGTGTGAGTGGAATCCTCTCTCAAGGACTTCAGGGCCTGACAATGCAAACTGTTGAGGATCTTAAAATCCTCGGCACCAGAAGTTCATATCTCCTGGTGGGCAGAAGAGAATGCTCCACATGATTGCTATTTTTCCATATAATCTAACTGTAATTATTAAGGGAAGGCTGCATAATAAACGGTGGGATTACAAGTGCAATTGCCCTCTGGAGAGTTAATTGCTCAAGAGCATTACTATTATTTAGAAGAGAATCTGATTAAATGAATCTGCCACTGAAATTATAAAAGGACAAACTCTAAAACTACAGGGAAAAGCATGCTAGCAGTTGCAGATAAGGAATAAAAATTGTCATGGTAATTAAATGCTCTGGCCTTGATTCCCTTCTCTTATATCTGTTTAGAAACAATGGAGTGTCTCCTACAAGCTGGGGAAAAATCTAATTTTTTCTTTCCTTCTTGCATCATTCCTTACATACACTGTTGTGATTTTTTCATTGGCTATATGTTTGAGACTGTATTTTTTCTCATTATAAGCTTTGAATAATTATTGAGTATTCTACATTATTCAGTAACTAATCTTGTAACCTCATTTCTCACTGGTTAGTCTCAGGTAACATTAAAGAATGATGTCTTAGGAAACTGTATGCTTCTCTAACAGTGTCATTAGAACTACAGACAATCATTTTATATAAATATAACTATTTTATGCTACAATACAGAAGGAGAAGCAGCAGGCTTTCGTTTTCAGTTCACCCTGTGTCAAAGGAGTCACGGTTTGCCCTTTAATCCAGGCCATGCACAGGGCAGAGCTGGGCTCCATCCTGGGCTCTCCCACAGGCTTCCTTGAACTGGTCAGCAACCTCACCAGCCTCCTTCCAGCTGCAAAGACATTTTTGCAAACCTACTTGGATTTTACCAAATCTGAAAGCTGTTAAGTGCAGAACCTTGACTTCAGGAAAAATCTGCAATAAAGGCCCCATGACTTAAGCTGGTCCCTACTTCAAAAGCACAGTTACTTGTTTACTTCATTTCTATTCCAATGTAGAGACACCCTCAGATGTCAAAGAGCCACTGGGACATCTTGTTTCTCCTCCCAGGCCTTGCTGTATCCCATCCTGTCCCTCTGGAAATGTCCCCATGTCACTCTGCTCAGGGTGCTTGCTTTATCTTGAGGCAAGTAAGGGTTTCCCCATGCTGGGATTAGGTGCTGGCTGTCAGATGTGATGGGAATGTGGGGGAAGGAAAAGCAGTTTTATGTAGGTAGTGTGGCAGTGGCAAAATGTGGTGTCTAGTTTGTCCTGTGCCTGGGTGTGACGAGTCACTGCTCTGATGGAGAAAGTAATTTTCCAGAGGGAGAGCTGTGTGGCCAGCAGTGCAAGGCCAGTGGTAGATGTAGTACCAAGAGAGGGGCTTTGCTGCTTGGAAACTGATCCTAACCACACCATGTAATCTTGCTGTTTTATCTTTATTTGGGGATTTTTAGTAAGTGATTTCCATATTGTTCTTCCTCCAGAATAAGAAATGGTGCTTCATTGTAGCAAAAGATTCCCCAGAAACAAAAGCCTGATACAGACAAAACAGGGAAGAAAGTCTACTCATCAATGGAGATGCAGAATATGTTTTTTGTCAAAAGGATATTACCTTTGCAACATTTCCTTCTTTCACTTATCCTGTAGCCTTACTTATTTGCTGTCATATTTGAAGTAGTTTTTGTTCATTATGATCATACTATACTAGCCTTCTTATATTGTAGTATTGCATTCATATTCATAGAGCAAAATAAAACTGGAATTACCTAGAACATAGTTGCCCATTATTTGCCTGGAAGACAAGCTGCAGGAAGGTGTCTTTTCCAGATGCCAAAATCATTCATTCCTCCACTAATCTCCACAGCCACAAAACCCTCCACACATCCCAGGAAAAAGCTATAATCTAATATTATGATGTGAAAAAAACTGAAGATGTGGATTCTGCTTGCCATGTGGAAATGCCTTTTCCTGATTTTTTTCCCTGAGATTTCTGTTTGCACTATGCAAATAAGATGATCTCTTCAACATACATTTAGAGCTTTAAACTTTCAGTTGTTTTGATGGCAGCATCTGCAAATGGAAGAGCTGCAAGGCTGGGTGGAAAATAAGATGGGACAAGTGGAGTCACAGGTTTTTCACCCTTTGTGCATCACATTCAGACTAATAAAGTCAGTTATTTCCCCTGAAATATCTGGTAATTATCATTTATATAAATAATTTGATATACTTATGATATATACATTTATATTTAAATATTTATTTATTTATTTTAAACATAAATAAAGATTATTAATGTTTCTTATGTATTTACCTACACATGTTTAAACATCTTCAAAGCCTGCAGTGGAATAAATTACATACTGAAGAAATGTCTCAGGTCTGCAAGACACACCTTGTTCAAGGCGGGTAATATGGCCGAAGAACAAGAAAAACAGAGGAGTGCTGTGCCAGCATCATGATGGGGTTTAACCTGTGTGTTTTCTTTGTAAGCTCAGCCATGTCCCACACAGATACATTCCATATTGCTCACTATCTATCCAAAAAGTCTTCATCTCTCTTTGTAAATGTTCAAGCATGTCATAAGATTGAGCCCTTTGTTTTTTCAAGTGCAAGAACAATGAAGAGCAAGAGCAATGAATCTCTCTGTCCCTCATCCTGAAGTCCATGCATTTTGAGTAAGTGTCCTAATGCACTGGATACTTTTTCCTAGAAAGTTCTATTTATTTGAACTAAATATGCTTGAAAAGCAAAAGTCTTTGATAAAGTCTGCATGAGTGTCATATGGTTAAAGCAGATGATCTGAAGTCTTGGAGAAGATAACAGAGTGTGTAAACTCTTCATATTCTCACTTTCCACAGAGCTCATAAACTTTGCACAAGACCACAGGTGAGCAGATACTTTCACAGAAGATAAGTGCTGTCTTTCCAAAAAAAAAAAGAAAAAAAGTCAAAGCCTCCAAACTCCCCTGGTGCAGCCAATGAAATACTCAGCCTCCTTCCCTGCCAATATAACCAACCTTGATGTTGGGTTTTTGTCTTGCGACGGTATAAACATATCTTAAGGCAAACAGCCGAGATTCAAGGGGAATTATAAACACTGCACGTGCAGAATTTGATTTGAATTTGCACATTATAATTAACAACTTGCAAGGATGTTGCAATTACATCTAATTATGATAGGACGAAGATGACTGTAGTGGATTAAGATAACTACACTGTCCAAGTCATGTTGGCAATATTTGCTGGCAGCTGCTGGGGTACACATACATACCATGTTTATCGGTGAAACCACCCCTGCAGGAGGGATGAATTTGAGAACCTACCCAGCCAAAGGCAGATTAGGCAGGGAAGCTGAGAGTAAAGGTTGGAAGAAACAAGATGGAAACTGTGGAACAGAGTGGGGAAAAGAGATCTCATCTCAGGAAGGATGTAAAACATTTCTGTCCTTTATGTTTACATGACATCTTTTGTCTCTGCGCTCAGGAAGGTGTGTAATTACACTTTGTTTAACCAGCACTGTATTTAGCTTGGCACAAAGTTAAACATCCCACAGAACATGATGCTGAATGCTGTTTTCCATGACCTTTCTGGAGCATAGTAGATAAATGTAATCCCAGAATTGCTAAAGCACTGTATTTCATCACTAAGGCAGGTAAAATCAGGCTCAACACAAAAGCTGGATGCTCACAAGTGAGATGCTCTTACGGCCTGGTCTTTTGGGTGGAATCCAAGACCAGCATCAGCCATCTCTGCCCTGCATGAGAAAAGGTGGGAGTCACAAAAGAAAAATCCCAACCCCATGTCACTGAGCAAGGAAAAATGGAGAATGGGACTGGATCTAAGCACATCCCACCTCTGGAGAGAAGGTGTCTGAGGGAAAGGTCTGGAAAGGATCAGGACAGTGACATGAGTTTGCATCCTTAACAGTCAGTCTCCTGGGTCAGGGATAAGTCACCCCTGTGAAGGGCAAGACCCGCATTTTAGTGGCATAATCTGTCTGAGGCAGAAGCCTGGCAGGGTAGCCCACTGTTACCTGGCCTTTGCACACATTGTTTACCTACAGCCTTCACATATTCTCTCACTGGCTGAGTGACTCCGTTGTGCCAGACATATCCTGGAAATTTTGTCCAGGGGGATTTTGAGGATTTGCTTAGGCTTCCCAGGTATCTAGTCACCTTGAAGAGGTCAAATGATAGATGCATGCCTACTTAGGGCATAATGCAGTCATGCAGCTCATGAACAGCATTTCTAATGCTTTCGGAAGCATCAGTGGAAACTCCAGTGTACCTGCTGGGTAATGTTCTGCATGTGTATACTGAGTCCAACATGTTTGTGTTAAAAGTGCTGGACTTACTGTGGATGAGATTCGTGGTAACCCCAGACATTGCAGGACAGTCCACACAGAGGATGACCTTCCTGGTTTGTCTCTAGATGCTGTCCAGTGGGAAACTGGGCATATAGCTGCAGGATTTAAGGCTATGAGAGTGAGGAAGGATAAGGAAGGAAGTGAAATGCCAAACACCTATATAGGTCCTGGAACTAAGGTGAAATTTCTCTTGCATTATCAAGAGAAGCAAGGTGAAACATCTCACTGTTTTCCATCCAGTTAAAGCTGGCATTCACAGCATTCTCCAGGGCCTAACCTGGAGATCAAGAGGAGGGCTTGCTTTTCAGGAAACTTAGGAGGAAACTCAGGACTGAGAAGCCCTGTACTAAGCATCATGTTCTTTCTCCTGCTCTCAAGTGCCATGCAGCAGAGGCCAATTTGCTGGCTTGACTTATGCCCAGCCACAGAGCTGATGCTGGAGCCCAGCCACAGAGCAGGACTGCATGGTAATGCTCAGCGGAGCTGGCCATGCCTGGAGCCCTACACTCACAGAGGCCTGCTACAATTAACTCATTACAGCTGAATTTTGTGCATAGAAGGTAGAGTTTCATGACATACAATAGACCTTCAGGAACAATTTTGAAATGCTGTAATAAATGATCCCTGAGATTGCTTCAGCAAGTGCTTTTACGCTTACTTTTAACAAGAACAGCTGAGATTCTGAGCCCTAGAGAAAAGGTTCTTCCTTGTAATTTGAATTAGCATAAATTGTAACAACTCTTGAACTTTCTTCCCTGCTCAGGCTAACAGCCCTTCATTAACAATTACTTGTTTCAGACCATGGCCAATAGCAAATACACAGAAAGAAAAAAAAAAGGAAATAAAAAAAAGAAACAGAGCACATCCAGAGTGACCCTTCTCTTGGGGTATTCTCCCACCCTTGTGGTTTACATCTTTTTAAACTGAAGATTGTACCTGGGTCAACATGTTTAATAGCATGCTTCCCCAAAACTTAGTACGAACAAGAAATCCTTTCATCTCTTAAATCTCTCTTTCATAATCACAAGGAGACTCTTTCACACGACCCACCTACTGGAGCAGTTTCAGGGCAGCATTCTGTAGCCTGACACTCCCTGGGAATATCTTCCTACGATCTTACATTTTTACCTCCCTTTTCCTGGCACTCAGACCCGCTTGTCACACTAATGCCAGGCTTACCCACACAACTTGTTGTTTGGATGTTTGATCACCAGTAGCCGTTAAGTTCTGAAAAGCAGTGATTAGTGAGAAGAGGTTACCAGCTTCTTCTAAGAGAGGAAGAAAATCCTGTATTATTTTCTGCACTGGTAAAATACCATGTGTGGGTTTTTATGTACTATGTAATCCGCTAGGTTTTTTTCTGCACAGGGGTGTGAGGGCATTTATTTCTTCACCCAGTTAGTCAAAAGCCTTGGTGCATTTCAGAGACAGTCCCTATTGCCCATGGCTTCATATATAAATGCCAGATATTGGGTGATAGAGTTAGGAGAGCTGAGGGAAGGTGATCTGGGGGATGTGATCCTCTGCTTCAGAGCCTGCTCCCCACCACCCCTGTAGGCGCTTACCGTAGCCCATGAGGGACTCGCAGCTCCATTCCCCACCCTGGGCAGGCCTCCTGCAGTTCTGCCACAGCGACGCTTGCTGCACATAGGGCAAGGTCTGCGACTCCAGCCAGCCCCTGCCCGCCAGTGCAATGATACCGAAGATGACTCCTATGCCCAGGAGCAGGGGAAGGATCCATCTGCAGCGCGTGTAGTCAAGGCCGTACTTCACCATGGTTCAGGGCAGGTGGTGGTGGGATGAGGATGTCCCTCTCTGCCACAGGCTCAGCGGTGCAAAGCAATGGGTGCTCCTGCAGAGCTCCTGGAAAGGTGGTGCCCGTACCTATGAGCGCGTGTGCAGATGTTGGAGAAAAGATTTTCAGCCAGGACAGGCACGGCAGAGAGGGAGGGAGGGATGGAGGGAGGGAAGGAGCTCCACCTAGATTCAGATGAGTAAGAGCTGCCGCTGAGCAATAACCAGTTGAGCTGGGGAGAAGCTTCGAGGCTGGGTTTATCTGTGGGATCTTCTCTGCCCTGCTGACTAGGTAACAAATCGGGAGCTGTTTATCCTCAGCATTTAACACTTTCCTTCCTGACATTCCCACCAGCAGGAGCATCTCAGAGCTCTGCTTACACCTTTCTATCTTCTAAGGTATTTGCACTATGGCAGGTGAAAGCAGAGATGAGAGGGAACGATTTGCATGACATGGCAGATGCTTCTGAAACTTGCCACCTGGAGGCTGTAAGTTGTCTTTCTTGGACGCCATTTAAAAATAAAACCATACCTTATTTTTTACAATTAAAGAAATTCCCATAGCTGTTATAAAGCTAAGACAATAAACATTGTGACTGCCCTCTCTTCCCCTTCTGGGGCATAAGTACAGAGGAAAACAAAACCAAGGTTTATTGTTAAAAATATATTATGATCTGGATATAGCCTTACTGGGAGAACAAAACACGAGTTTTGATTTGGCTGAGCCTCACAAACACTCCCCGTGTGTGGATCTGGCTGTACATGCACTGCCTGGGGCCTGTCAGAGCCTGTCTGCGGCTGCTGAGAGCAACGCAGGGATGAGCCATCTATGCCCTGGGAGTGCAGGGCAGAGTTTTCTGTCTGTCAGCTCCGAAGCCATATTGCTGTGTTCCCTGAACTCTCCCTTTGAACTAACACGTGCTACAACCTAGTCTTTTGGTAGGGCCCAAATGCATTTACATGTGAAAGCAGCTGCAGCCCTTGATCAAAGCTGGTTTGTGTGAAACACAGTTAAGCCCAGAGGATGCAAAGTATCCCTTGCTCACATGGTGGATTTTGTCAGGTGGGGCTGCATCCAAGTACTGACCACATTTACTCAAAGAAATTTGCTATTGTATTGCAGCTCTCATGGTGCAATGTGACAGCCATGAACTGTTTTTGAACTGCAAACTCCACAGCATTTTTCTGAATGAATACTCATAAATCAATAATGGCCTAAATAAAAGAAATTAATAATTTACATTACTCTGATACTCTGTGCCTGAAGAGGCATTCAGCTTGCAGAGAACCAAACTGGAACATCCACAGCAATGAGCTGCAGCACAGTGAAGAAACAGTAACTCCATGAAGAATTTGGTTTGAAGAAGTTAATATGACAGCATGTGTTATCTCACATAACCTCATTAGCCTGGTGGTATATGAGCGTGGTGAGGCTGTGTTATCTCTCATTCTGGCCAGCTGAAGCATCCTGCCAGCATCTGTCCTGTGGCACAGACAGTCCAGTATCCCTGTGGTTGTCCATTAGGTCCATTAGGGGTATCCAACAGGCTTCTGTGAGAGCAGGAGACATTTTTACTGTTTTGGCCATTGAATTTGAGTGTTGCTGAAAGCCATAGCCAACTATGAAGACACCTCAGCTGCTGTTTTGAGTTGGAAATAAGGGCCAATCTCACCTTTTTTTTTGTAGAGTAAACTTTAGGGAACAACCATTCCCTTAGAATAGAATGTATCTTCCATTGTAGTCCACATTTATGCTATCCACAAATTCAGTTATCATTAACCTAATGTTTAAAATGTAATTTACCTGTTCTATAACACTGCAATATATAATTTTTTTATTCATGATTTAAAAAAATATTTACATTAAAGCAAATATCATTTGAAGCTCAACCTTAGTACACTATGCTGGTACCTGCAAGCTGTCCAAGTCTGTAGATGCATGTTCTTTCTGTTGCCACAGCTGAGGTAGAAGTGGGCACAATAGAATCTAAAAGTTTGAGAGAACACATGTTTTGATATTAAATGGCTTTTAAAAGATGGCTTCATGAATGTGGTAGTAGAGTGTAGACAAGCCTTCACTCAGTTTTCTATATCTAGTCTCTTGCCAAGTTTCAACCTTTCACAAAATTACAGCTTTATAAGGAAATAGACAAATCAAATTCAAGCAACTTTGTCCCTGAAATCTAGTATGAAGAGAGGTACTGTCATGCATTTGAGAGCTAATGTCTGTTGAGGACTAAAATGGCCCTCCCTGAATTTAGAATGCTCAGCCATTTTTCAGGTAGGCACTTACTGAAGGATTTGTCAGCAGTTTCTATTACAGCTCACCTGTGGATGAATGCATACTGTCACAAATGCTAGCATTTGCAAGGTGATACCACAGAGAACAATATCACATTGTGAAAGAAAGGTGAGTAGTGTTCAGTCACCACGGATGTTTCTGTGTCTTGCCCACCTCTGTCATCCTTAAGTAACTTAGAATTACAAGCAATCTTCACATTCAGTAAAAGGGTAATTTGTGATACCTTGAACAGTAGAGAGGGAGATATATCCAAAGGTGACAAAATGATGTATCTATCTCATGTAATTCTGATACTCCTGTGGCAAACAAGGAACAATGATTGGAAACTTTAAATGAAGTGATGACTTACCTTCTCCATGCTTTGTCTTTTACAATGTACAAGCTGGGTGTTTACATGAAAGCAAATGCTTGTTCTCCTTCTCCAGTGTCTGTGGATAGTCCCTCCTGGCTAACACCAGAATAATCTGTTGAAAATGAAGATATATTATCAATGCTAAAACTGTTAGATTGTAGTGCACTTTCTGCACCTAGAAGTATTGCTAATGAATCTTCATTATTACTTGAGGTAACCAAGTAAGCAGGAGGATCTTGATAAAACAAACAATTCTACAGCATTAGAGTTAGAATTAAAAATATGCCTTTTTTCAGCCAAGACACAAATGGTTTTCTTAGTGAAAGAAGAAGCTAACAAGTCACTGCCAGCATATTTTCATTCACCTTTAGTCTCTGGTCTGGTCAGCTAAGCTAGATAAATGTCTGGATTGGCATAAGCTGACCAGCTGTGGTGCATGTGGTGCATGACTTTTGCAACAAGCACATTTTCATTCTTTAATGTTCACACTGCTCCTAAATAAGAAGTCCCCAGAGTTTGGATTTTAAAAGCTTTGCTGAGATTATTTTATGATCTGTTCTCTTGTGTGCTACCTTACATCTAATAAGTGACTCTGAGCATAAATCTTGTAACTATTACTACTATATTTATTAATCTATTTACAACCGTAAGTCCTTTTCTTTTTCTGCTAATGCCAATCTATGGTTTCCCATTGGAAAGGGCTGCACTGCAGTTATTGTTACAACCACAGCCTATACAGTGATGCAACTCAGTCAGCCAAATTGTACCTTGTGATCACTCCCTGTACCCTGCCTGTAAGGCAGTAGTGTTCTCCATATGATTAATATTTCATCCATAGCAAGCACATGTAGAAAAGGACCTTTAGCCATCAGGAGTGTTCACAGGGTAATCCAAGCTCCAATTCCTTTACGTTAATTACAAGGACACTTGAAATACATTCTGAACAGGACCTGACTTTACTTCTTTGCAAAATAAAAACACCCTCCTACAAAAATGCACGCAGTTGAGATCCTGTAGTTTTGCCCACACCAACCCTTTTTGAGGAACTCTCCCGTGGTGGCCAGGCACTATGATGCTTCTCCATGATGCTTGTGATGACCTGGTGAATAGTGGGTGCTCAGTCCTGCTGCTGTGCATTTGGGAAAGCTTTCCTCTATTTGTCCCACACAACACAGGAAAGCTCTGCAGATGTTGGATACTTCCTCTGTTCATCGACTGCTGAGCTCAGAGGAGAATTCCCACAGGGTTTTGTTAAGATTTTTAGCAAGAGTCATCCAGGACCAGCTTGCTGCAGGACCTCCAAAGCCTGCCCCACATGCAGCGCTGGCTGGATCTTGTCAGCAAAGCAGGCTTGCCTTGACAGGACAAAGAGTAGGCTCAAAAGGGCTTTCTTCCTCTCCTTAGCAAGACTACATGTTCAAACCAATAAGTTTTAACACCCAAGATGCAAACACAGGGTGGCATCCAGGACTGTCATTTATGTAAGCAATTCAAGACTGTATTAGGAAAACACAAATAAGGAAAACACAAGATTAGGAAAGTACAAAGACTCTGTGTGCCTGAGCATGGATTTAGTTGTCAGCTAGTTTTTGCTAAAGGACGTGATAAGCTCCATATTGGAACAAGGTTTAATCCCCAGGTATTTCCTACAGGTACCCTGTAGGAGTTTAATCAGTTCAGTCAACTCCCCTTTCTCCAGGCAAAAGGCTGAAATCAAGGGTGTCTTGTAAATCAACTACTCAGTTAGGAGCTGAGATGGCCTCTGGACACTTGTAACCATTGTGAGTGTCCGTATCTTCCTTGAGTGGCTGTCAGGAGCGCAAGTTCTCTGGTGAGCATACAGAATCATAGAATGAAAGAATCATAGCATGTTGCATACAGGGATTTTATGAACCCGTGAGTAAGCAGTTAGAGTGGTACATCACAGTCCTGTTCTACATACGGGATGATTTTACTTAAGCTACTTGCTTTGGGCTCCACAACTTTTCTGTGGCATAGGTAAGCTAACTGAATACTTGTCCTGTTGTAGTGGATCATAATAGTAACTCCTTGTAAAGCATAAAGCTCAGTTGCCTTAGGAAAGGAATAAAATCAGCTTCACTTAGGTAATTCCCAGGTGCCACAGCCTTGCTACTTACAGTTCTCTGTCAAAGAAATGGCTTTTATCTGCTCTGCCTTGTGGGTCAGTTGCGAATAGCTACTTGTTTAAACACTCTGAGATTTACAGATATGACGTGCACACCAAGCATATCTTTAAGGGTTTCAGCCAGGAATATTCACTTTGAGATTCTCTAGCCAAAAGTAGGATTTTGCCGAAACTAATGTTACATGGAAATTACCTCTTCAGTTTTAAATGTTTGATATGAAATTGATTTGACAAGAGGGCTGAAATTAAAATGGAGGTCTCCTAGCAACATTTTCAACTTACTATCGTGATACCAAATGCCAATTATGATTTTCCCAAGTTTTGTTTTGCAAGTTGTTTTGTCTTTCTATTTCAAGTCAGAAGTTAATTGTCATATATAACAATTCACCTAAATTTTTTTCATTAAAAGTTCTATTTCCTGTTGTAAGGGATTGCTAACACAAAGAGAGATTAAAAATAGGCTATTTCCTGAAAAGGGACTGTAATGGCCACAGGTTAGCTCCTGCCCCAGTCATATGCTTCCATGTGTATTCAGGACTGTGCCCATCAAACTAGGCTACTGCAGCCCGTGATCATTTCCCAGGGCAGCACACTGTAGGACAGGACTTACCTGGCTTTTATGTTCACAGTTTCGTGAGTGCTCACTCTAAACTTTTCTGGGCCTTCTCAAACTCAGTGAACACTGATTTCCAATGTATCACCTTGAGTCTTAGCAAGCTTTGATGCTTATAAAATATTCTGTATTCACAAAGACCTCTGTGAAAAATAGTATGTGTTGTCCCCATTCCCACAGACAAATAAAAAGCAGCAGCCATACCAACTCTTCTAGTGTTATCCAATCCTGCAAAGATGAACCCATGAGGAATATAATTCATTTCTATTTATTAATTATATTATATAAAGCATATTTCTTAGCACAGATTATTATTTATGTTGTTTATAGCTGTAATATTTATATTATAAAGCTCCAGGCATGTCTGTCTGTTTTCTTCTGCAGTCTTTATTATAAATACAGCCTTATTAAATTTATGCATTCAAATATCCTAATGAAAAAAACTCTTTGGATTATTCTAACAATTCTCAAGTAATTTAAATATAATTTTATATAGTCAAAATTTGAGGGCATTGGATTTTTGCCTGGAATTTATAGATGTTAAGCTTCATAGCTGATGCAGCTTTGCCCACACCTTAGAACACCAGGAATCCCAGACAAAAGGCTGCCTACTGTACCAGTGCAGACCTGCACCATGGAGTCATTGGAATTATCTCATAAATACACTGCATACGTGCAGCAAATGAGATCTACACATATAAACTGCTGCACCTGTACAGTAACACTGGCATTTAACACGTTACTGCAGTAACACAGAACAGTGGTTCTGTGAACGCACTGCACACAGATTTTGCTACTCCTGTACCGAATGCCTGTTACAAGAATCAAATTCAGAAACTCAGCATCCCTATTTTTGACAAATGCATCCTCCAGATTTGATTTGACTTTATTCTAGTTGTGAGTATCATCTCCCAAGTTTATTTAAAGATCTGTGCAACTTCACCTACTGGCACAGGTTAACCTGTTTTTTCAGGGTGCTTTTCCATATTGCCAGTAGCTCCCACTGCTCTGAGCTGTGGGACCAGTACCTCAGCTCTCAAATGTCATGCATTTCCTAAAGCGTTTTGGTTTCCATAGATATATGTGCTTGGGTCATTAGTTTGTAAGTGCTCAGTGATCTCAGCAACTCTCTTTGTGTGTGTGTGTGTGCAATATTTTCTTTCAGCATGCGGTTGTTTTTGTTTCTGGAGTGCTTATCACCATAACAACCCTCCCCCCTCCCGAATGATCTGTTACTACACTCCCTTGATTTATGTATGTGTTCTCCATCCAAAAGGCCTTGTATGCAGGATGTAAAGGTCAGGTAAATAGTCTTTTAGAGTTCTATCTTGTCAATGAACTGTCTAAAAAATTAGTCACTTGTTACGTCAACTAAAAATACAAAATCCCAGTGGGGTGTGGCAGCTGTTTGCCATATCCATGAGATTTAAGCATTAATCATCCCATTCAGGTCAATTAGTCTTCCCTAGTACTCAGTCATGCACATTTTTGATTGCTCATAACTCCCCCTGAGAAAAGGGCCAAGTGTGCTCAGATTCTTCTGAACTGCTCTCTCTTCTCCCGGGTCAGATTAGAAGGAGCAACAATGCAGCCTGAAGCTCACTGGAGATGTTCAAGTGATTTTAGTGAGCACAGATTTAGGTTGCAGCTTAATACAGACTGGTAGGTAAACAGGAGTACAAATTTTCTTCCTGTTGAAAGAAGGGCATTACAGAAACCCTGCAATTATCTTCAGAGCATTTAGGAAAATCTAAAAGGAACCAAAATATTTTTCCTATTTATTTACTTAAAATTAAAAGTAATTAAAAAAGGGGAGACATGGAACCAAAACCCAAAAAGAAGCACATGTAAGGCACTAGAATCCAGGGTAGTAAATGAATTTTAAAATTAAGGCATTTAGGGAAGAGGACAGATAAAAAAACAAACAGGAGAATGATGAACCTGTCTTTCCAGAAATCTGAAGCCACAGACTGGTGTAAGACAGGAGTGACTGACTGATTTGCACTCTTTAAAAATGCCACTAGGACAGGGCTACCATATGGGCCATGCATAATCTGAGGTTAGAAGTGGGACAGTTTCTAATCATGGCAGAAGTGCATCCTTCCACTGAAAATAACAGGCAAGTACACCATCTTTTTTTCACTATTTAAATTTCTTGATCAGTGTAGGAAAGGCACTTGTAACAGTTTTGATAAAAACAGACTTCCCACACCCGAGACCTCCTGCAGACAGTTGTGTATTTAAAACGTTTAGAGTTCTCCCTTAAGCTGTGATGCACTTGAGAGGTTTTGACTTAGCAAAGAACATTCTATGCCTGGCACTTCAATGAAAGTGCACAGACGTTTTACAGTGTATACTGAAGCTTATTTGACTGGAAAATGAAGTTGCTGCCTCCTGGACATGAGGTCTTTAACTTCACTTTAGTGACCTGACACTTTATGGATACTGATATTCACATTAAGAAAAGAAAATAATGGCTTATTTGTTTGATCTTATGAAATTAATCCATGAACCACAAACACCACCAAGTTTCTACAACCATCGGTTAAAACATTTTTAATTAAGCCACCACATTTGAAAGGAGTGTCACATACATTAATATCACTTGAAAGTAATTAATAACTATTTGCAATAGCTTTCTCTGGAACATCTTAATTGTGTAATATGCTGGTTATGCTTCTACCCCTCCCAGTATATTCAGAGCCAAGTTTATTTTACATTTGTGCTTTTTTGACAAGTTATGCCAATGCTTATAAAAAAGCATACAGAAGACTTAAATTTTGCTAAATCCAATTACCATATTACCATACCATCTTCCCTGTCACTAGAAAAAGTGTCCATTTTTTTACTTTTCCTCCTTTTCAGCTTTAGTTGTGCAAGGATTTTCCTATCTTGAGATTCTCTGCTGTGTTTTGAATTCACTAGAAGTAGGTACTATCATTACTTACGATACAAGTAAGTCTACACAGTATTCCCACCAGCCAGTACTGTACAGAAAAGGGGGGAAAAAAATTAAAAGGACGTTTGTCACAGAACTCTCTTATTCAGCAAGAATCATAAATACAACTGATTGTATATGCCACAACTGAGCTTGTAACACAATTATGAAGTCTGCAGACATTTGTGCTCTGTAAAGTTATAAAATACAGGCCTAAAAGGGACCTTCAGGAATCACCTGGCCTCTCTAAAACAAGATCACATGCACTATCAAATTGAAAAAGGTGTTACAAAATGGAAAGCTATACAATATATAATACAAGAAATACAGGGCACTGCAAAAGATTAGTTGTAAATTACTTTAGCTTTACAGTCTGTTGGTTAATGCTTTTTAAGTTCTATTTTGTACATGTGCATGAATACACACACCCACACACCCTCTCCTAAGTACCAGGTTCATGAGAGTAAGAAGTAACAGAGTAACATGCAGCATTTGCTTTCCACCCCACCTGTACCCTCCTCAGTCTGTCTCTGCTAAAGCTACTTCTCCCATAGCTGGAAGAGGAGTTCAAAAAATGAACTTCCTTCTTCCCCAGCTGAACAAAGCCCTGACAAAGATTATGGACCATAATTAAAGCTGCTGTAAGATGCTGCAGGTCCATGACCAACACAGACACAGCTACGCCTTGCTGGAATACTTAGTTGGAATTGCTGGCTACAGAAACACAAATGAGGAGCCAGCCAGATTACTCCAAAACAGGTGTCTGTATGAAGTTTGCATATGTAAATTGCTCACAGAACTGCCTTTCTATTTCTACCTGTTACCCCTACTCATTCACAAAGCAGCCCCAAGTTTACTAAACTCTGAGGTACCTACAGTGTTAGAAACTTTCGGAGGTTTTTAAACACCTTCTGCAAAGGCTTCCCTCCAAAGCACACTGATAATTAAAACACTGCAGCTTTACAAAGGTAGACAAATAGAATAGTTTATGTTTCTGCTCAACGATACTTTCTAAATCAGCATCCCTCAAATACCATGTAAAAATGTGTGTAGTTTAACATCTGAATCTATAACAACATAAATATGTGATCCCATCACAAGTCCTGCTGTGGCCACAAACCCACCAATGTTACGTTAGCCACTGTTATGCTATACACACCAGCTCCATGCTTTGGAAGAGACCTTGTCCAACAGCAGCAATTGGTGAAAAATAAATTTTAATTTTATTTTCCCCTTAATTCAAATAGCTAGTAGTCAACAACAGTCCAGTAACAGGAATGAGAAAAGATTTTTAGGCAGCAGGTGACTGTGATAGTTTCAGGGAAGTTCTTTCCTTGGGACTGACTTTGACAGGAGAAAAAGCCTTCTTTGGAAGGCTGTGTTTTTTCCTAGGTCCATTGAAAGCAATTTTGTCAGAGGTGGAAAAAAACCAACCCATCTCGCAGGACCCGCTAATGGGTTGTTTAAAATACTTTTAATCCTTTTCCTTTCTACACTTGAAACACTATCATCTTTATTCATAGCAAATGTTTGAATAAAATAAGGATGAGTCAATTAATTGGGAGGGGAAGGAGCAAGAAAACCACTTAAACTGAATTGACATGAGAATATGTAAATAATACTTCAGGTAAAAACTATTTGGTTTAAGATGCCAATGTTTTTCCTAATTTATTGCCAGATATATTGGAACAAATACTCTGGCAAAATAAGGTGAGTTTTTTCACTCTCCTACAATCACACCAAATGTACATCAGAGGTGCTTCTCTGTTTTGATAGTTGACTGTACTTGGACTTAATCTTTCAATTTAAGTATGGTGCTCTCTCTGGGGAGGAGTAGTAATAGGTAGGCTTGATGTTTCCCAGGACTTCATCTTCCCAGTTGGGGAGGCAGCAGAAGAAGAAAGCACAACCTATTACGACAACAGTGCTGGCCCAGCCAAAGCCATAGGCCCAGCTGAACATGTTATCTCCAGTCAGTGGAATTTCTTCTGTGAATTTCACAGGGTAAATGACCAAGCCAATGATCTGGAATACAGCTAGAGAGAGAAAAGAAAGAAAATCAGGAGTAAGTTACAGCGAACATATTACAGTTCCCACTAAAAAAAGGTACCTGGAGATAAGTGCATACCTAAGATATGTAAGGATTAGCTTCAGACCTGCGATCAAATCTGCACTGTTACAGAGGCGCGTGACTTTTGTCCCAGGCACATCACCACGCCTACGTGGCTGTAGCAGCTGCAGTTGCGACTGCCAGGTTGCTGAGGCACATACCTGCATGTTGTGACCAGCCCTGTCCCACAGCCAGCAGCAGGAACCCTGCCGAGCCAGTTCCTCCCAGAACCCCGTTCCTCCTCCCCCATCAGAAAGGTGGGAAGCACCCGGGGCTCTCAGCTCTTAAGTCTTAGCATGTGAAATGCAGGGTCAAAGGTGCTGGGTGTCCCCACAGAGTGCTTTTGGGAAAGTGAGAACTGACAAAGGCCACTGGAGCTTCCTTAACCATTATGCTCTCAGAGGGTAAATCAACCTTCCCTTGTTTCCAATGAAAATGAGTCATAAACCAGACAACGATGGCTAATTTTGTAAGGGAGGCTCCATCTAACATGTTTTTCTGCTGATGCCAGTTTCACATCTAAAATAATCTTTTCTTTGTGCCCAGCCTTACCAACAACAAAGAGCAGGCCTCCAATTCCTCGCACAAAGTTGAAGCGGAGGATCTCGATTGAGAACGCGATGACTGCAAGGGCAAAACAGATGACCAGGATCACAAAGCCAACGAGGTATGTGGCAGCTGCTGCTCTCCCCCATCCTTGAAGAGAAAACAAGATGTTACACACAGCAGTACTCTCCTGTAGGTCATTGCAGCTCTTTGGTTTTCTTTAATCATTTTTTATTGAAATGGTTTTCTGTAAGAAGCATGTCCTTACGTCAAAGCAATACTGAATGCCTGCAAAGTACACAGCAGCAGAGCAGGGAGGCACCATCATTGCTGGAGCAGCACAGGACTCCCAGCCTGCTAACTTGTCTTGCTGAAAAGCGCGATAGAGCGCAGCACAGAACAGAGATAACACATATCTGTAAGACACCCACAGACATCTGAGCAGATAGGGCACACAACTGCTGACAGTGCCCTTTATCATTACAGTTCCTGTTCGATATGCAAATTTACAAAACCACTTCCATGCACAGGGAAGTGTGAAAGCAGACAAGAGGGTACCACCACAGGAGATAACTGCTGGAAAATAACTGCTGTCTGCACAAAACTTCTGGTTGTTTGTGGCAAGAATACTGCATGTGGAGCAAAATCAGCACGACCAAAAAGAAACTTGGAATAGCTGAAAAGATGACAAAAAGAAAGGTCTTGAAAATAAGTATCTATTCACAGCTAAAATGTAGCATGTGGAGGAGAAACAATAAAATCTGAGTTAAAAGTTGATGAGCCCTCTTTGAATCATTACTTCGACATTTGCTGGAACAGGGTGTATCAAGCTGCTTAGTATCAAGCTACTGCACGCTGGAGAGGCTCAGGCATGAAGCAAGTGGCTGTATTCCTACAGAGCAGCACCAGCATCCAGAACTCACCCACCATAGCCCAGGGCCAAGGCAACAATGGCAGGAAAACCTCCTAGAAAAACAGCCAGCAATTCTACCTTGGCAGTAACACGGCCTTGTGAAAAGGCCCTCACACACCTTGTCCTCTTCAGAAACCAAGTAATTTAGGTGAGCCCAGTGCAAACAACTACAAGCGAAGGTGTTCCTGCCCTGGAGGCAGGATACCTGCCCACAGGGGCCAAACCATACTGGCTAGTGCTTTGTTTTCCAGTCAGCTGTCATCACAGTTCAATTCCCACATCTACATATTGTGGGTTTCTACTTTCACACACTTAGACAGAGGTAGGGCCGGATCCTGAGCTCCCTCTAATGTAGGAAAATAAAGAGGCCAGTGAGATCTAGGTCAGAACACTTAAAAAAAGTTCTCTTTCATCATAGCTGTCCATTCCAACACAGCTGAAGTGACTTTGGAGGTATCCTGCTTTCATTGTAGACTCCATTCTTTCTCTGAAATTTGCTATCTGAAAGCAAAGCATTGTTTTACAGCTATTTTAAATAGATCTGTTTGAACTGGTTTCTTTCTCCCCTAATCCAACAACAAAAGTAAAATGCAGCAGGTATCCATCAGCCAAATCTCTGCCCAAAACTCCCAGCCACTACCACTGCCACCTGAAGACAATAAAGCTGACATAGAAAAGATAAGAAAAAGGTTTTTCTTTCCCCTCTCCCTTCCTGGAGCTACTCAAGACAGTAAATTAGTTCTCCTTCAGCTAGTTGTGCATGTTTCATACCCCTTCCCTAAGGGAATGCTGAGGGGAAGAACAGGGAGGAGACCTGATGAGTGTCTAGAGATTAGAGCTACGTCAGTGGTTTGATAAAATCTTTTCATACAGAACAGTGTCTGACTTACAGGTATTGAATATTGTCTCCACAACAGGATTACTTTAGTGATAACTAATATAAAGGGATATGTAAGATATGTAACCATTACACACAGCCAGCCCAGGAAAACCAATTCAGACTAGATGATCTAGGCAAGCTATTCATCAATATTTGCCCTATTAAGAAAAAAAAAAAGCACAACAAGAAGGAACACTTAGTTATCATAGCATATTCCCTTTCAGATGCATTATTTATGCTGACAAGGTGTAGGAAGACAAATGTGGCATCTGTTTGATAAAATTTAGGTTGTAAATTCAAATACACCTTCATGTTAGGCACCTTGAGGTTTGGTGTAACACAAACACAACTGGAAGAATACAAGGCAGAATGCCCACAGTGCTCTCTCTGAGATTTTTATATCATCTGTACTGTCCTTACAAGTGTGATAAGCTTTTGGATACAGGTCAGCCCCGGCTCTGCTCACAATGATTTATTTTCTTGTCTCTGGCAATAAGAAAATGACAACACATACTGCTGCAGGAGATATCTTGTCAGGAAGATTAATATCAAGCCCAGCTTTGCTTCAGGTCTTCAGAAGCAAGGAAGCAGTAGGCACCATCGTTATGAAACTCAGTGAGTTTTGTGCTTATGTGTGACAGAGCTCTGTGTTGGTGACCTGGCACCTTCTCTCTTTCTCCTGCTGGATTATCTTTTCCAACAGCATTTAGCAGCAGGTTGATGCTGACAAGACCTGATAAGACTGAGTCATAGGTGCTGGCCACAGGACTAGATGGGTGTGCTCTGGGCTGGATGAGTGTAGTCAGCCATTGAACTATCAGCCAGCCATTTGATCCCCTGTGGGAATCACAGGAAAAGCAGCAAAAACCTCTGGACTTACGGTTAATTTTTGAGATTTCTCTTACATCGTGTGTATATAAAAGTCTTCTAATAAGTGACTGATGGGAGAGATCAGGGTGGGAGGGTGCACCTTCCCAGAGCATAGGTTGCAGCCCTGGGATGTTCCTTATCCACATGACCTGTGGCCAACCCCACTGACAGGGAGAGTTTTCAGCAGAGGGGCTGCTGCAGGGCTAAGACTGAAATTGGTTTTTCTCCATGCAGGATTCCCATCACCCCAATATCTGTCAAGTCAGGTTTTCCCAGCTCCTTTTCCTCCTAAAGGCTTCTGAGAGCTGATTGAGTCCCCACAGGCACCCAGCTCTCCTGTCTTTCTGATCTTCCCCCTACAGCTCCCAGCTGCCAGGAGGGGAGAGGTGCAGGTTTACTTTCTCACTGTTTGCTGCCATGAGAGCTGGAGAGACCTGCTCACAGTCAGAGAATGACAGATTAGCCCCAGTTTCTACCTGGTTTGTGCTCAAAAGTACCTTGTACTCATAAGATATTTAGCCAGAATTTAAGCTTTCCCATAAAAATAGAAAATTCTCAGATCCATTCATTTGGCAGAGAGAGTATTTCTTAGGCAAAATAAACATAAAGATGATGTCTGTTTATGAAATCAACCAAGAACACCACAGTTATTTGGAGCTGCCTAAATAGGAGGGCAGAAGAATAGGAGAGCAGAAAAGCAGAGAAATAGCTGGGGGTATTAGTGTTTCCAGGTCAGCTTGGCCTCAAAGAATAGTCAAGTTCTTTGCATCTAATCAGCAGAAAAGTATTTATCAATTAGGTGGTGTTGAAAGAACATTAAAAAAACAACTGTTCAGAAGCTGAAGGTCTATAATTATTAGGAAGGATTAAGAGTTTTATTACATAGTATTACATTACATTAATGATTACTATGGAAAGGAACTAAGGTGCAAGTGTTATCATGCAAATAACTAGGAGGGGTCATGATTACTTAATGTTAATGATGAGCACCAGTAATATGATGAAATTAAAAGAAAGCAAGCAACAGTGCCTTAGTGTTATGTGTATTTCCTGATTTCATTTGGCCATGCCTCAGCCTCACCAGGGAGGAGATGGAATCTCTACAGGCTAAGATATTTAAATCTAGATTTCTCTTTAGAAATCAATAACAGAGCAGTGAAAATAGTCTAGCAGGAAGATTAGCTGCTACGGGATTTGAAGTAACAAGACTCTCATCTTTGTTCATTCACTTCCAGAAGCTGAAGCTACTTCATTAGCTTGTGAATAAATGGAATCTTAGGGTATTTTTTATCATTACCAGCATAGATGGGGTAGTTTTACACTATATCTGTAATATTTTTCTGTGTAGAAATGGCAGTAGCAATCCTTGTTTGGTCCCAAGAGCCCATTACACAGAATATCCAAAAATATCTCCCTTTTTTGATGTAATAAAGGAGTAGTGGACTGTGAGCAAAAGAGCACTGTCAGCCCTACTTTCTTGCTCAGATAATGTGCAAACTTCCATGGTAGCATGACTGGTGAGAGGAAGCTATGAACATACCCACCACAAGTAGAGAAGAGCCTAGAATTGAAGGATTTCTGGGAGGGCAGGTTGGAAATCAATACTGGAAATCACTACTCTGTTTTGGCTTTAGGAGTGCAAGAAAAGCAATCGCTACACTACCAAAATATTAAATACAAGCCCTCTAGTACAAACTTGGCTTCAGCTGAGAGCTGAGGAAAGACACAATCCTATACATTTCCAACTTTTAAAGTCTCTGGATTGTTAGCAGCAAAGTGTGCCTGCCCAGGAGCCAGCAAAGTGCCCTGGCAGAGACGCCAGCCTCACCTGTTCACAGGGATCTCTTACCGGGAAGTTGCAGTGTTTTCTGGGTGTAGGCAGGGACACCAACTGCTACACCTCTCCCATTAGCATTTCCCGAGTGCCTGCACTTGGCTGACACTATAAACAATGTTTGTACTGAATGCATCCCGGCATTGTAAATCAGGCAAAAGTGTGCCTGAGAAGAGGTGTATTGAAAAGGTAAGCATACACTTAGCATTCCTCCTTTATTTACCTGGCCCCTCAGTGAAGTCTCCACATGCACTCAATTTCACCAATAATCTGTGGTATCAAAGTCCATGCCTCTAGGGACACACGTACAGTGGCACAGCTGCAGTGAAACATGATTCACAAAGGTTGGGCTCCTACTTCTAGGTTCCACCTTTTTTGATTCCTTTTTTTTTTTTTCTTTTGGCACTTACTAAGGATCCAGAAGAATGCTTCCCTTTTCCTTTGTTGGCTGGTGTGTACTTAATGAATAACAACTGGCTTAGGAATAGAAGAAAGAGTTAACCTAATGGGGTTACCTTTACTGCACACATACACGCCCATCTTTTACAGTGTTAATTCAAAGCACAGTCACTGGGACCAGTCATTCAGAACCAGGAGGCAACAGCCACCCATAAATATTGCTCCTAAACTTACAACCTCATCACTATAAAGACAATCATCCTCTCCAGTAACACACTGCAAATAATCCTTGGCATAGCTGATGGCTTACTGATATGTTTTAAACACACAGTCAACAGTTAAATCCTGCAATGGTCTACACTAAGTCATCTTGAGTCATATTCTTGTGCAGTACAGCACTTCTGCATTGCAACATTTTGATAATACACAGACGCTGCCAGCCAGGGCACTTCCAAGACACAAACCAGTACAGAGCTCTAAACAAAATCCCCTCCCTGCTTCCCTACCACATGACACCCTACTCTTCGTTTTCCCTTTCACTTCTTCCCTCTCATGTGGCATTTGCAAATGTGCATTAAGGAGCTATGCAGTTTAGGAGACACTCCTATTTGCAAATCTTTGTTTGTCTTTTCCTGCCCCTTCCCCTCATTTAAAATAAGTGACTCGTCTGCTTTTTTTCTTCCTCTTCCTAGTACACATGCCACAGCTCAATTAAGAATTTGTCTAATGGAACATTCTGTTAATGAAGACCCACTCTGAAGTCTTCATTTCATCAGGAGAGGTGCAGGATGGTTAGTGCACAGCAATTATTTTATGCAAAACAGAAGTTATGCATCTCAATTAGTTAACCTTTATTTTCCTGCAGCAGTGCTATAAATGCCTGCTAGGCATTTTTTCCTTTGTAAATGCCCTCACCTATTTTGACACTAATTGCATTAGCATAGAAGAAAAGGAAACAAAACAAATCAAACCTGAACTCATGTGTTACATCCTGTCTCTAGATGTAAATACTATTTGAGTAGACAGTGGCATTGATGTTATGAAAATTTGAGAACAGGCAAATTCGTAAAAATAAGCCAAGGATTTAAGTAAGTTTTGCTTTGTTTAAGCCTTGGCTTAAACAACTGAAGTCAAAGATACTGTTCTTCTCTGTCAGTCTGTTAACTAGAAAAAAAGCCACAGAAAATTACTTCTGCCCCACAATGCTGAGGGCTGACGCAAAGCACACACCCATCAGTACTCAGGGACGTGTGAAGCAGTGTCACTACAGGAGAAAACAAATTCCAGCAGCTGTACTGTATTAGCACTTTTTCCCTGTGCAATGCAAGTTGCAGCAACCCTGCACTAGCTTTTCTTCTCTGTCTAATGGGGGAGATGGATATTTTCACCTCACTAGCCAGAATTCTTCCACCTGCAGTAAAGCCCAAAGTCATCACCCGGCTGAGAAACGAAGCCACTTCTCTTGCAATATATTCAGGATTTATTTTGTGCATGAGTGTTGCAATGAAAAGCTTCTGGAAGTGAGTCTGCTGTGCTCAGGCAGCAAGGGACCTGCGCAGGGAAACAGTCCCAGCTCTCCCAGTTGAAACACACCCTTCCAGCCCCCCAGTCCCTAAAGAACCCTCATCCAGGATCTTAAGGCGGGTCTGCTTACTTGTCCAGAAATATTTTGTTTGAGGGAAAAGCAGATGTAATCAGACCCACGTGTTCTAGCAATAAAACAAAGTCCCCCAAAAGACCTAGAAACTGAGAGTGTGCAGTAAGAATATTACAGTGGCGATGCCAGATACAGAAGCAGCTAAGCAAGTTAAAACAGACGCACACTTATCCCTGATTTAGGCCCCAGTGCAACAGAAAGCTACAAAGGAGAGAGCATTTTTTTTTCTGCCTGCAAACCCACATCAGCTAATTTTAAGCTGCAGATCAGGAGGCATTTTAATAGCTGCACTCCCTTGGCCAGGAGGGCTAAATTAAGGTGCTCTCTCCCTGCGAAGGGTCGGGGAAATACATTTTACTACTGTCTAGGTGTGGTTCTGCATAGGACACCCTGCAAGAAGGTTTCCACACTTGCCATCCGACCAGGGAGGCGAGCGGCACAGGGAGGGAGCTGCCTGGTGCCAGGTAAGGCTGTGCGACGGCAGCCCGACGAGAGCTGAGGGGGAACAAATACACGGACTTGGAGCCAGTTGCTATCTTACTTTGGTTGTACGATAACTTTAGAAAAAACCCAAAATATCAACACCCCGGCTTCTCAGTGTTGTACTGATTAAAAAAGATCGCTCTGGAGCAGTCTAGTCCCGTGTTTTATTGCTGGTTTAAGTCCCGAAAGAGCATGGATACTGGTTCTGGACGGAAACTCCATCCCAGGAAGCAGCTACTCCACAACGGAGTTAGGGGAGGTCAATGGTCTTGGCACCCACTGCCCCGGGTCCCCTCGGAGGGCTTCTCACTCACCGTAGTCCATGAGGGATTCACAGTTCCAGTTGAGGTCCTCCTCGCCCCGCGTGCAGCTCTCCCACAGCGACGCTTGCTGCACGTAGGGCTCCGACTCGGATTCCAGCCAGCCCCGGCCCGCCAGGGCGATGATGCCCATGATGATGGCCAGGCCCAGCAGCAGGGGCAGGAGCCACCTGCACCTCCAGCAGGCGAGGCCGCACACCACCATCGTGCCCGGCCGGCGGCGCGCCCAGCGAGCCCGGGCGTCGCGGGTGTGGTGCGGCGGAGACGCTCCGCCGGGACGGGAGACTGCGAGTTTGCCCGTCCGAGCGGGGTTTTAAGGCGCCGGGGAGGAGGGAGTCCCACCCACATTCCTCTGAGTAAGCCTGCCGCCGCCGGCGGCCCCGACCGGTGGGGCTGGCGGAGAGCGGCGGAGGGAGCGGGGCCCAGCCCGCTCCGCTCGGCCCGGCCCCCCTCAGCCCCGCTCGGCCCGGCCCCCCTCAGCCCCGCTCAGCCCCGGCCCCTCGCTCGGCCCGCCCGGGCTCACCCTCGCACTTCTCCTCTCGCTGTACGCCACCCTCCCGCACCCGCACCCGCACCCGCACCCGCACCCGCACCCGCACCCGCTCCGCCGTCGTGGCCCAGACACCGCAAAAACGCAAAAAACCTCGCGGTTCTCGGGGTTCCACGAGCCCTGCCTTCCTCATGGGGGCTGGAGATCATCATCGTCCTCTCTGATCACTGGATAGACCGAGCAGCATTGCCCAACATTGATAATACTGATGGTGTTAGCCACTACAAGTACCAAAAGCTTGCAAAAAGTTTCTTTGCAGTTGACAAGAAAAGAGACACCTTAAAGAAAGGTGTCATATGTCATATGAAGATGGGAATATGACTTTATTAACAAGGAAACCATCATTTGCCTCACATCATGCTTAGCATTAAACAAATGCATGTTTCCTAATGGCTATCTAATGAGTGTTTGCTTGCAATTGTGCTCTGGCTTCCAAGCACTGGACAAAGCCCAGCAGTGGTACTCAGAATCCATCTGCCCTGATCTTTTCCCATTCCATGTCTGGAAATGCACTCCAAGATGCAAGATGACCAAAATGAATGCTTCCCCATCACATGGCATGAATGGACACCCAAAGTTTTGGTCGTAGGAGAAGCACTTCTCCTCACTAAGATCTCCACATATCCCATTGTGTCATCCCATTGCCCAGCACCAAAGCAAACTCACTGTATGAGCAGACACGTGCCCATGACAGGACTAGAAGTGTGTGTGTTTTGGGCACACAACTCACACATGTTTGATTGAGTCTTGGAGCAGCTTCTAGGCCTCAGCAAAGAGGACATCAGGAAGATAAATCTCTGAGATCTGAAAGGCTGAAAACAATAGTGGGTAAGGGGATTACACATGTTTCATGGAGGATGGGAGCATATGAGTTCCTATTGGACTACATCAAATGGGATTTTGTCACAGCTATGTCACATATAATCAAACAGTGCCCAGTGTCAATTCCTCAAACGATATTCATGGGAGGTGTTCTGTGAGGAGGGATGGTCAACCTCATCTGAGTACTGATTGCTGGTAAATATTAAGGAATAGATTGTGATGCTAAAATCAGAACAATAAGACGATATCACCACAGGCAAGTTGCAAAAACCTCAGGCAGGGTACCACAAATCACGTGGAGTTTCACCAGCCCTCTCAACATCCTTCTGATGTTCATTCCCACTGTTCAGATTTCATTCCAAATTCATAATAGAGTTGTAAATAAAATTTTCCAGAGCTACTTGCAAGCCTATGTCATCAGTATACAGGTTTTGCATAGGGGAGAAGTAATGGCAGAACTGGGCACTATGATCCTCTTTTTGTCACTACAGAAGAACTTCATTTGTGCAGTGCCGAGCAGTGATTTTCCGGTAGTCTCACTGTCAGCACTCAGGTCACCTCAGAAGGCGATGCAGAAAGTAATTTCTTCAGCACAGAAATTGAGAGCTGTTGGAAGGGAAGTGAGGTTACATTTCATCCATTTTTCAAGAAAAAGAGTAGAAATGCACCATGCAGGAAAGTTCTGTCTTCATTATAAGGTCAAAAGTTAGAGTTCCCTCAGTTCAGACAGTATAGAGCTGGCTCCGATTTTTAGTAATTGCATTACTTGGTTTCCCAAGGCTGTCCTACATCTGGAGTGCCTCAGTGTCCAGGGCCTGCAGTGGCATGATGAGACGCTCTGAGGGCATTAGTGGCTTGTGTGGCCTATCCTGCTGCTCCCAGTGACCCCATGAAGAGAGAAATGCCATCTTCTCCTTTCTTGTTAAATACCTGGCTTTTTAACAACTAGGAAATCCAGCTGAACTTAAAAGATAATACACCAAAGATTCCATTCTGTATGAGGGCCTATAACACAGCCAATGAAGTTATCTGCCTTCAGTCCCAATGATACTTGGATCTATAAGCGAAGAGATCTAGCAAACTAATGAACCAGTGCCTCCTGCAGCAAGACAGGCAGCTCCAGCAACATATGCAGCTTTTCTCACCTCTGGGCTCTATAACCCACATCTTCCCAGGGACCAGATGGTAGGAGTCAGCTCTGTGGGGCTGCAGTGATCCACACATGAAAAACATGCAGTGCTTTGATTATGAGGAAAAGATGCCCTAATACATAACAAAACAAACAGGAGGTTTGCTTTACTAAACACCAAACCTGCCTGAATGTAGCTGGGCATTCTGGATCAAGCTGCTCTGCCAAACATACACTATCTTCTGCCGTGAACACAGCAATGTGTTCTGTAGTTATGAACATAAGGACACTTTCCCCAATTTTATCTTTGGCCATGTTAAAAAGGAAGCATAAGCTTCTTTGACCACCACTACCCTTACCTTTATTTATTTATTATGCAAATAATAAATTAATTTCATAATCTTTGTGGATCTATAGAAATATTTTTTCTCTGCAGTGTAACAAGGGATATGCCTCTCTAGCAGGCGGTGCTTTACATGGAGTAAATAATTTACTAGCTAGCAATCATTCACCCAGCTATCAGAGAAAACCAAGTAGCACTGAGTGAAGGTCAGGGATCAGCTCCAGCCCAGACAGGTATGGCTGGCCTCTCACAGGTTTTGAAATATGCCAGCGGGAATCTGCAGGCTGGTTGCTAAGAGTGCATTTGGGTTGAGGGGAGGGGAGTGGGACACACAGTGCCAAGGGCATCCCTCTGCTCTGCAGAGTCCCCTCAGGGATGGGGTACCCTTCCTTTATCCATTTTACCTGGCTATTTTTTTCTAGCCCGTTTACCTCTCAGATCAAAAACAATTCAGAAAAAAAATGTCCACAGACTGAATACCTGTTGTAAATCCAATTATTTTGTAATTCATGGGTGTTGTCCTTCAACAGCGTCTTATGCTTACTTTCCTCCATGTTGGAGTGCCCCAGTTCTACTTAATCTCTCTTCAGGCATCACATCCACCTAATTAACATCACCTAAACAGGGTAGTCATTCAACCCATAAAAAAGGATAGGCATGGGATGTACTTCATATAACCCACAACAACCCCTCCATCAGTGTTTCCAGATCAAACTTCAATTTCCTCATGTGTGCTCAAAAGCTGCCATTAGGTGAATTTATAAGAAAGCAATTTTTCTGACCAGCTCTTGTCAGTAGCCCTTAGTTGAACTCAGTTTACTTTGGAGACTCCTCTGGGGCTGGCACAGATGAAATAAGCTGACTCTCTGCAACTGATGTTCTGTGGAGCCTGCTTCAAAAGCCTTGTGGAAGTACCAGAGCAACAGTTTGGCCTGCAGAGGTGTGACTAACGCTTTCTCATTCCTGCAAGGGACAACTTGTGTGACTCCATCAGCCTGAGATGACCTAAAATCTCAGAAATAAAAGAGTAGTAAAGAGTCTTCCTTCTGTGCATGCAGTGCTTATGGTTGCCATACAGTCGTAAAGGTGCATGTGTGCTTGCTAACTCCAGTTTCCTGCACTTAGGTTGTGCAAAGGTCTCTCTATTGTCCTGGAGTTGCACTGGGTGAAATTCTGCTTCTAGTGGAGGAAATGGCCAAATCCCAGGTGGAAGGGATTTTACCCCAAAGTTCTCTAAAGGCTCAGGCTCACTTAGACCATGCCCACAGAATAATGAGGGCCTTCTAACAACTAAGTTCTATGTACTTGTTGCTGCAATTTTTCCTCCTTTGCCTCATCCTCTCATTTGCATTTCCAAAATGTAAGAAAGGAAAGCATCAAATAAAGAACTGTGTCATCCTTGACCTCCTTATTGATTTTGATTTTGTTCATAAGCCCTTTTCCAAGGGCTTATGAAACTGACCATCTTCATGTGTGATGTTACAAAGTGATAGCAATTGCCTGGCTAACACTGGAACTATTCCTGCAGGAATGGGAGCTTGGCGCAGTGTGTGAACGTTTTTTCCTAGGGTTGCTGTTACTTGAAACACCCCTTCAAGAAAACCCAAGGTACAGTGTGTACTTATGCTTGAGGGGCCAGAGGGTCTCACTGGCGTTTTACTTTGCTTTCTTTTAAGATAAACTTCTGTTTATTCAAGAACTGGAAAGATTTATTAATTCTTGCAGAGCAGCATGCTTGTGTTTATTCTGACTTTTGTATTCACATCTGATAAATCAAGAGAAGATGTGTCTTGGAAAAGATCATATTTGTGCAATATCAGATACAAAGCTGGAAAACTTTTTTCACTTAAACTCCCCTTGAGACTTGAGATTGCTCCTACGCTGACACTTTTATTTAAACACAGAGACGCGGGTGTCTGGGGGCGGCGGGGCCGGCGGCGCCTCTGCCGCCAGGGGGCAGGAGGCACCTCGGGAAAGCTGGGATAGGGAATTCGATCCAGGGGCAGGAGACACCTCGGGAAAACTGCGATAGAGGATGCGATCCTGGGCCAGGAGACACCTCGGGAAAACTGCGATAGAGGATGCGATCCTGGGCCAGGAGACACCTCGGGAAAGCTGGGATGGGGGATGCAATCCTGGGGCAGGAGACACCTTGGGAAAGCTGGGATGGGGGATGCAATCCTGGGGCAGGAGACACCTCGGGAAAACTGCGATCTAGCATGCAATCCTGGGGCAAGAGACACCTCGGGGAAGCTGCGATAGGGGATGCAATCCTGGGGCAGGAGACACCTCGGGAAAGCTGCAATAGGGGGATAGGGTCTAGGGGGCAAGGCGGCCTCCCGCCAAAACCCCCTACCCACAGAGGGGCTTATTGTGTCCCGGGACCCTCTGCCCAGCACCCTGGAGCCTCCTGAGTAGCTTGGCCAGGCTCAATGGGGCCCTTTCAGCCATCCTTATTTCTGCTCCTCTAGCAACAAGACAGGTGGCCAGGAAGGCAGAGGGCATCCTGCCCTGTGTCAGGAATAATGTGGCCAGTAGAACCAGGGCGGTGATTGTCCCCTTGTACTCAGCACTGCTGAGGCCACACCTCAAATCCTGTGTTCAGTTCTGGGCCCCTCACTACAAGAAGGACATTGAGGGGCTGGAATGAGTCCAGAGAAGGGCAATGCAGTTGGTGAAGGGTCTGGAGCTCAAGTCCTACGAGGAGCAGTTGAGGGAGCTGGGATTGTTTAGCCTGGAGAAAAGGAGGCTCAGGGGTGACCTTACTGCTCTTTAAAACTCCCTGTGAGGAGAGTGTAGCCAGGTGGGGATCGGCCTCTTCTCACAGGTATCAAGTGACAGGACAAGAGGAAAAGCCCTCAAGTTGCATCAGGGGAGGTTTAGATTGGATATTAGGAAAAAATTCTTCATGCAAAGGGTTGTCAAGCATTGGAACAACCCAGGGAAGTGATGCCCAGGTAAGTGGTTGAGTCACCAACCCTGGAGGTATTTAAAGGATATGTAGATACGGTGCTTGGGGAAATGGTTTATTGGTGGACTTGGCAGTGCTGGTTTGATGGTTGGACTTAATGTTCATACAGGTCTTTTCCAACCTAAATGATTCTACAGTTCTATGGCATTTAGGTGCTTATCTCCCCTGAAACTGCAGGTCAAGGACCTAAAATGGAATTTCTCTCACTCAGATGTTTTAGATAGAGGCTGAAGTGGAGAGAAGTGTCTGATTGTCTCACCACTGATGATGGAAGGTCACCCAGGCCATGGTGTTAGCTCCCACCCAGACACCTGCACCCCAGGTGAGAGCAAGGCAGAGCCCACAAGCTGTATGTCTTCCAGTGAGAGTGTGGCACTGCCTTCCATCCATGGGTTTGAGTTCATTTAAGGAGATGGATGCCCCTGTACTGCTGTCCATTCTTAGCACTGAGATTTTATACATATATATACATATACATATATATCTGTGTATATATATATTTAACTCCATATTTCTGAGAGCTTTTAATTCAAAAATCTCATGGAAAAACTGTCATGATAGATATACAATTTTTCTTTCCACCAGCATTTGCATTTTCTTGCATCAATCTGCATTTTCTGTCTCCGCTCTTCCTTCTTCTCTGTAAAAGCCACGTGCATCTCAGAGCTGCCCACACAGCATTGTAGAATCACCATTTTTGTTCTTTCCAGCCTCAGCACAGTTAGCTCTTGTAAAACAGTATCTTGGTTCCCAGGAGTGACATCAGGAGCTTTTGGGATGAACTTAATCACCACCTGCACATCCAGAAGACGACAGAGTACGTTTGATTGCACAGCTCCACATTAAAGTCTCTGTTTAGCTTTTATAAATGACTCACCCAATAGCTCAGTTCACTGAGGCCTGATTTCTGAGAGACAGTCTGGTCTTTAAGCACATACTCAAATGAGGGATCACAGCTCTGAATTAGCAGCACATGTGGACATGACGCTGGATTAACACAGCATGCATGAACGTCAATACTTTGAGTCATTATTTTCAGGGGCAAATCAGGGGTGCTGCTTCTGACGCAATTTCTCCCAAGCCGTGTTCCACCAGGAGCTGCTTCTGTGTTTCTCCCTGGCAATGACCCACTTTGTTCTATTATTAAGAAAAGCAATAGTTTAAATAGTTATAATTCTGAGTTTTCTCTTCCATTGTGCTGGACAGAAAGTAGAAATTTCCATCTATTTGTCCTGGTGCAGAAAACTCACCTTCTTCACATCAGTTTGATCACACTTGTGGGGTTTAGCTTCCCCTTGCAAAAACCATGCTGTACCTCTAATTTTAAAAGCATGTCTTTCTTGACCCCCTTGCTGTGATAGACAGAGTTGAGCGCAGGAAGATGAAAGAGGACTGTGCAGAATATGGTGTTGTAAATGCCTAAAAATATGGGAGAAGAAGTAATTTTAAAACTACACACAGAGTTAACGCATACATGACCAAGAGTAAGAATTGAGAGCAGTAAGAAAGGGCTGGGAGATTGAAGAGGGAGAACAGGTAAATACTGCTTGGAGGGAGAAGTTTCCTTTTTGGGGAGAGTTGAAGGGAAGTGTTTTAGCTCAAGAAGTGTGACAGTATCTACCTGTTTCCCTCAAGTGTTGGTGAACTTATTTTGTATATACTTTTGTGCTTTGTAGTAGCAAACACTGAGCTACAAGCATTGCACCCATGTAAAAAAGAGTGGAGATGAGGGATTTAGTTTAAATGCTGTCATTGATAAAAAGTAAGCACTGAAGATATGTGCTTACACAGAAAGAGAGGAATGGTAGGCAGGGGAAAAACACCCTTGTCTTTTTGCTTCTCTCTCTCTCGTTTACACATCATACAGTAGATAGCAATTACATTGAAATATAGTCTGTGGTATAGCGTGATCAGTTGGAAAAGTGAGACCACAAGAGACTTTAATTGATCACTCAATAACAGATGGGGTAATAAAACCTGGGACAATAAGGAATATTTGCGAACAAATGAAAGATCAATTCCCCTTCTGTTGTAGAAACAAGAAAACAGGCAAGTGTTAAAGAACAATCTAAAAGGCAAAATAATGAGGAAAAGAACATATGGCAAAGATAGAAACTGCTAAATACACGCAGAGGAAAATGTATGTTTTTAAACTGTCTTTACAGCATGCCTGTTTCTAGTCTTTGCATGTTTTTTTTGCTACCATTCGTGAAGAAATAATTCCTTGGGTATCAGTAGTACAATGCATGAAGAAACTCGGTACAAAATACAGGTTCAGCAAAAGTTTAAAGCACAATAGGCAGAGGAAAAAGAAAAGGAGTCTTTATCACAGGTGATCTGAACAAAAATGCTACTAAGATTTTTTTTCCCACACATATAATTGTAAAGGAGATTATGCCATGTTTAGAAAGTGAATGCAATTATAAATGGCACAGAAATCAGCTCTGTCTAGGCACAGACACTGTACTTTTAAGTGCAGTATCTAAACAGCAACACCCAGTGTATCCTGTACTCCATTCTCTTGGGAATAGAAGAACCACATTAAACATGGGAAGCATTGATAAACTACTCAAATACTGGAATCTCTTTCAACTACTCAGAGTATGTTTGTACAGTCTGATGAAGGCCAAGAGGAGGCCAGCATGTGAAATGAAGTGCCAGTGCAGAAATTCAGCCTAAAAGGGCAGCTCCAAGGACAGCCAGAGCTTGCTTGCTCTCTGTGGGACATGCAGGGCCACACAGGGCTGGCACTTCAGCAGCCCCAAATGGTCTTCAGTTTCTGGGTGAGACAGATGTGAGGACAACAGGTACCCAGATCAGTGCTTGCTGCCATCCCCAGCTTGGCACATTCAGAGCACCCTGGATGTGGGCAGTCATCCACATCCAGCAGTGACCGCTCCAGGGACCCTCTGTGAGAAGTTCATTGCAGACTTAGCACTGAGCAGCCTGACTCCCACTGTGAGCAGGAAGGCTGCCTTTAAATGTGTGCTGGAACTGCAGGTTTCATGGAGAACACCAGGCCTTCTTGTTCCCTCACTCTGTGCCCAGCTCTTTGCTAAGAAGGTCCCACAGAGTTCACTAGGACTGTCCTGTATTTAAAAGAAATATCTGCTAGTTTCTGGGCTGACAAGGCTGTGGCTCATACATGGGCACTGCCCACTCACGCAGTGGGATACGCAGCAGAGACGTATAAACCCTCCCTGGGCCCATAACTGGATCTAGCCTTGTGCGATTCTTTGCAAGATCAAAAGTACAACTGAGCACAAGTGAGGTCAAACCCCTGGATTTAGAACACCCTATTTTTTTAATGTTTCTGTGTTTGTTCTAAACAAGTATTTATTTTTCTTTATGCTGCATTTCCTTTTTCTCATGTCAGTATGGAAAAGAAGAAAATTAAATGGAGACATCCCTAACTATCCATCCCTACAGCTCTACTTGAATACATCACAGTGAATATTATCATTCATGGTAATATGAGACTGACAACATGGAGAGAACAGCAACACTGATGCCTATCACCTGGGCTACACTGCAGAACAGTGTGAGCTGTATTCTCAGCAGAGCTTTTTCTGGGTTATGACTCATGCAGAGCCCTGTTTTTCTGCTGCTCTCCCACATACTGAGACAAACAAGAGAGCTACAGTAAATAAATAAATAAATAAATAAATAACCAACTATTACTATCAGCCAGAATTCAATAAAAATGTAACATACTGCACATCTTGCATGCAGGTACACGGGGATCCTGAATCCAACATCACTTGTGCAATGACCTGTGCCTCGCCCCCTCCCACTCTGAAGCTTCAGCTGAAGCTCTCTTATTTCAGGCCTTCTTCTCATTTGCAGTCATTTACCTGCAGGAGTAGGCCAGCAAAGAAGAGAGGTTTTTGAGGATTCTACAGCCAAGGAAGAGTAGGTGGAGAGGCTGGAAGGAAGAGCTAAAAAAGCCAGAGGAGGTACGCAGTAGGGTAATGCAGAAGCAAGTCTGGGCAGTGGGTGAGAGCTTGCTGACAGCGGCTTTTCACACTATTGAAGACCTTTCCAATGATGTGGGTAGGGCTTGTGATTGTAAGGGTTTCAGTTTTCTGGTTTTTAAGGATGGGTATGTTTATGTGCCTCAGAACAGTTAAAGGCAACCAGATGGAAGTTACAAGAGTGAACCAGCATTTATCTGAGTTTGGTGGAGATCCCTCTTCTTCATACCCACCATAGCAAAGTTGAGCCTGAGCTACTTCAGAAGCTGAACTTTGGGGACCAGCAATCTTTTATTATCCAGTGGCCTTTGACAAAGTGAATTAACATAGGAGGCATCTGCATATCTGGATGGGAGGGGACATGTGCTCTATGAGCCTGCTTTTGTCTACACTGGACTTTGTCTTTTTGCTGGCTTAATGAAGGGGCAAAATCTTGACATAATTGGAAACTCTTGACTACCTGGAAGTAGGGACTGTCTTTATAATGTTCACCAAAATAAAGGACATCGGATAGCTGTGTACAACCAGCTTGAAACAGTAATAATAATACAAGCGCTCAAGTATGACACATTAGGATAAAATCAGGATGCACAGCCAAGTGAGTGACTTAATCTTGTATGAAGCTGCTTTTATTTGGAACCTTTTAAAAAGTGCAATAAATTCATTATTTTGGCTGAACTGGCTTAAGCACCTTAAACCATGGCAACAGCTTTCCAGTTTCTTGAGTATTAGGCTTTGGGGCTCATCTTTTTGAAATACTTAGCAGTTTCCTCCCATCCAGTCATTTTATGTTATTTTCCTTTTTTTTTTCAGGGGAAGGAGATTTTTTTGGTGTGCTAATACCGCAACAGTGAAGCTCTTCCCTCAGGCTGGTTTTATTTTGTGGATATCTGAAACATTTGGGATCAGATTACATACTGACAAGTAAGACAATGGCATTGCTGTAATGAGCTGGAGGCTAATTTATGGGCTTTGCAGATGTGAATGCATTACCATGCAAATCATGAGCAGCTCCTGCCTATAAATAAAGTAATTTACCTTGCCAAGGATGGCTGTCCCAAAAATATAATGAGTATTATAAATTATAGGCACGTGTCAGATTTCTACTTCCTTCGTATTCTTGTTTGGGCTTCTCTAAGGAAGCATTTAAAGATAAAATGTATAATACAATGCATGGCACAAGCAGTTACAATCTTTGCTGCCCAGCACTATTATCACCTTTTGCCAACTGCCACTCCTCCAATTGTTAGAAAAACTGCTAGTCAGACTTGTCAGCAGCTTTGAATAATATGTTCCTACATGGTAGTCCTCTGAAAAGAAAGGATGAATGGTGAATGCCCTAAGCAGTGGCGAATGCACTGGACTGTGGCTCAGAAGTTTTCTGTTCACAGCTCTGCCTCAGACACAGCTCTTCCTCAGACCTAGTGCGTGGCCTTTGGCAAATTTTTTAAGCAGTCCATTTCATAATTTCCTTAGAAATAAGCAACAATAAAGTTTGTTTTACCTGTGTTTCCTGTTCAAATGTTGTTTTGGGGTAAAGCCTGTCTTGGCTGTCTATCTGTGCAAGGTTGTTTGTGTTGGCACACACAGGACACACCTGGCAGCAGAAACAACAGCAGAAATAACTTCTGAAGTTACAGCTTCAGAAGATATTTAGGAATTAGCTCAATACAATGGGTGCAAAAATCTAAGGTGGGTTTTTTTTTTCAAACTTGAAGATAATTTAATGAGACTGCATGTAATCATGTGACTTGCATTATCAAGTCATGAACTCATGCAGGACGGATGTCTCTATGATTTTGCCAGCTTCCTGCCACTCCCTACTTCCCCAAAACACCTTTTAATGACAGAAGAGCAGAAACAGCAAAACCGAAGAATTCCTACAAGCTTCACCGAAAAACATTGCCTTGTGGAGGAGAGAATCCCAAAGTATTGCCTTCCTCCCCTAAGGAGAAGTTCTACAGTGAGCTTAGAGAGAAACTCAGAATTGTTAAATTTTGCTGCTAGTGGAGCTGCTTGTTTCTTCTTAAAATCGTATTTTTGAGGTTGATTCCAGTGGAAGAAAAATCAAAGTGGAATAGGCCTGCTGGAAACAAGGCTCACTGACAGCTTTGCTTATTTTATGGACATATTACACCAAGCTAAGCCTTTGCCATCTGCTCTGCCCCCAGTTGTATATGGAAAAAAACCCACACCAAACAAACAAAAAGAACAAATCACAAGAACATCAAGGAGATAAAAGTGATTAACTGCCTGTACATGCTCTACCAACTATGCAGCTTGCACTGAAGATGTTCTTTCTCATGATTCAGACACAAATCATAAGGAAAACAGTTCACACAAAACACAGTAAGTTTCCTGCTGAGCTGGAGTTTTCCTGAACCAGACCTGACTCCACAGGAGTGTTCAAATGTACTTATATGAAATTATGTGATCTTTATATAAAGTGTTCTTAATAACTTTTATATTGTTTGCATCTCAGGCAGTAAGGTACAATGGGGTGTGCTCGCAGCATTGCAAATACTACAGTGGCTAACTGCAATTCACAGGAACAGCCTTTAAGAAGGCAGGCATGCAGGGGGGAAGCCAGGAAGGCAGGAAGGCAGGCAGGAAGGCAGGAAGGCAGGCAGGAAGGCAGGCAGGAAGGAAGGCAGGCAGGAAGGCAGGAAGGCAGGCAGGCAGCAGGCAGGCAGGAAGGCAGGAAGGAAGGCAGGAAGGCAGGAAGGCAGGCAGGCAGGCAGGCAGGCAGGAAGGCAGGAAGGAAGGCAGGAAGGCAGGCAGGAAGGAAGGCAGGCAGGCAGGAAAGAAGGAAGGAAGGCAGGAAGGCAGGAAGGAAGGCAGGAAGGCAGGAAGGAAGGAAGGAAGGAAATGCTGCTGCCCTCCCCAGAGAGTCATGTGTATGCACATACATATACTGAAGCATCCAAGGACTAGAATATGTGAGGTATGTTAACTTGCGTTTTGGGCAGGGTTATGGTAGCTACAGGATTTGCTTCCAGTTCTGAAGGGACAGCCTTCTACAGTGCTGATAGGAAGCTGTGTCTATGGCCAATAACAGTAAATTAGCTTAAAACATCTTGCACAAGGCTGAATGGAAACAATGGAACTTCAGAGTTTAATTTTAAAAAGTTATTTCTATTTCATATGTGTTGTACTTCAAAATCATGGCTAAAGCAACATGACTAAATCCTCTTATTCTGATACCTACATCACTATTCATTAATGGGTCAATGATGCTCTGTTCTGCACCATAAAGATCAGCTTACCCTTGGCCTGGACAACAATTGAATTAATTTGTTCCCAAATGAAGAAATTATTCAAAGTAGACCCTTGGTGTTTAAGAAGATAATGTTTTCAACTTCCACGAAGATTGGAAAAGGCACAGTAAATAAAATGAACAATTTTCTCATTACTAGTGACATGCAACTACATGAAATCAATATTGTATCTGTAATACATATGTCATTTATAAAGTTGGCTGGCATTATAGGTGGCACTACCTCAAGGTTACCTGGCAACTGCCACAGTACAATCTCATTTTCACCCACTTTGTCAAATACTAACTGGGGCTGAAGTCTTCCATCTGGATGGGAGTAGGGGTAATTGCTTTGCATTTCAATCAGATTAATTTCACTACTTCTAGACCAAAGAGAGAAGATAATGTTTTGCCAATTTTAATGCAATCTGATAACCTTTATTTGAGAAGATGTCCCTGTTTGTTGTCATGAAGAATTAAAACAAAATGCAAGACTGGCTTATGTATCTGGGTTATGCTTTTTGCTGCACATTGAAAACTTGTCCAAATCTGTACAAATTTCAGCAAATCATCTTACACATGTCCAGTAAGCTGACTAGTTTTTATCAGTTCTTACGGATCAAATGTGAGAGAACACATTGCAAAAGTAAGGGGCTATGGTAGAAAAGCTGCTCTTGAGACACAAAATCACACAGTTCTGCTGGTTGCAATTGTTTCAATAAAACATAAGAGAAAAGAGTTGCACAGGACCAATCATATACTAATGAAATCAGTGAGACTTACAGTAAGACAGAAAGCAAGAGTACTGGTAGGCATATATAAGATCAAACCATCAAAATCCATTTGTACTGTATCCCTAAAAATAGTCTTTGTTCTTTAAAGGACCATCCTTTTAATAATCTCCCCAAATTTCAATATTTTTTTTCTTTCTGCTTGCCCTAGTACACTGAAGATAGCACGAAGTCCAGTTTGACTACTAGAAACCAGATGAACCTGTAGCCTTGGTTATTAGATCTGTTTTCCCCCAAGGTTTTTCATTTCTAGACTGAGTATATTTGATCTGGAAGCTACTGAAATTTAAATACAGAACTCTGCAATGCCATTCCTTGAAATCCCTTTTCAAAATACATGTTGGGAAACACTATATTTCTGCTAGATTTTTCATTTAATGCAAGAGAAGTTTTCAAAAATTATACACATGGTTAGCGGTGCTCTCCCTCAGGTCCACAAGGTTGGGTGCTTGTGTGACTATTGCTGTAACAAGAGCTTTTGTGAGGTTCAATATCACTTAGCATTGGATTTTCAGATCATGAATTAAAGGCAATTACTGTCTACTCCCAGCAAGTTGGAAGCTGAATGCTCGCTCTACTCCCTCTGATTATAGGTCCAGAGAGTACATGCCAATAACAATCTGAACATTGATTTCATGTTGATTAATACTAGTAGTGAAATGTAAAAGGACATTACTCAACGTACAAGTTCATCAGTCAGTTTATAGCAAACTGGCCTCTTGAAGAACATTCCAAGAAAGCTTCCAAGTGTGTGGCTATACCACAGGTCTACTTACTGGTCAACTTTACTGCTAATATGCAATTTAAGTGTGAAATTCAGAAAACCAGTCCTGTGCCCAGTCAGATGACAGAGGGAGATGTACAGGTAATTGATAGTCTTTTCCAACCTAATTGATTCCGTGATTCAGTGATACCTTTGAGATGAAAACTAATGTCTGCAGGGACAAGAGCAAATGGGGTGTAACAGATCTTTACACCCTTTGGAAGAACTTTTGGAGACCAGGACTTACTTCCCTTGAAATAAGTTCCGTCTTATTATTGCGAGGAAAAGGCATAATAAATAGGAACTAAACTATGATCTGAAGCTAACTATCTATCTTAATTCAGAACATTTTATCTTTTAAATCTTTTAAGTTGCTCTTAAAAAATAAGAAAAATAAGCACCATTGACTAACAGAGTCAAACTGTATCTCAGAGAGTTTGGGAGCAGCACAGAGAAGAAGAAGGAGACTTCTTTCTTGTGTTTATATTGAGTATTATACGAATGCATAAAAAGAAGGCTCTGAATTGAATTTTCCCCCTATTGCATTGTAAACCTGAGAGCAATGGCCCAAAACCAGGGAATTCATCCCAGATTGATCTGTGGCAGAACAGAATCTACATATTAATACTATTAAACATCTATTTAACCTGTCCCCTTGTGTTTCTCTTTACTTTGCACCATACTTAACAAATTCAGAGATTTGTCAGGGAGTGGTCCTCCATTAAAATTTGTAATAGTGGCACGAAAATCTATTTATCTATTTCAAAAAGAGCATAGTACGTTGAAAATTTGTATAATGTTTAACTTTTCTAGGAGTATTTCTAGTACTTCAACACATGCATTTATATGCTTAACAATAAATGGGCAGTGCAAATCACAATCCATTTCCTGGCCAGTAGAGATGTATTTAGTTAGACCTTGCTGACCTTTCTTGACTTTGTAACACAAGCCTCTGGCAGCTGCAGATGCCATGATGTCCCTGTTTCCTCATAATGAGGAAAGGCCACAACAGATTGTAAAGCAGGTTATGGACACAAATATGTATAATGCATTTGTAACTTTCAGTGACCTACATTTCATACAGCTACATGACAAGTTACCAGCTCAGTCGCTTTTCAGAGACAGCTTCAGAGTTTGGGCTTGTCCATTTTGCATATTCCAAATATATGATGGCCAGATGATACAATCCTTTTGTATTCAGCTTTTGAATGGACTGCACTTTTAAGCTTTCTTTCCATAGATTAAACTAGGGGAATCCTCTAGATTATGGGAGAAAAGTGGGACTCTGAAGTTTAGTTTTCTGGCTGACTTGGAACTCTTGTGATATTAAGGTTAACTCCACAGTTACTTGTAATTTTCTTGCCCCTCAAAGCCTTTTCAGTGGAGTCTGATGGAAGCAAGAGAGCTTTGATTGTTCAAATCTTCACGCTGCCTTTTCCCATGTACTCACTCTTCTTCACAAGCTCTTGTATTTCAGGGTAGAGAAGAACTGGAATTAGTACAGTGAAGGGCAGTCTCCTATGAATGACTAAAAATCATTTAGGGAGAAAGATTAAACGGAATAGTTCACTGTAGACTGGAATAAAAACAGCTGAGGGAGAACATGCTCAATGCATAAAGAATCATGAATGGTGGGGAGAAATTAGGGGATGCTTATGCATTGCTTCTCACAGCACAAAAGGTAGGTAGCATCAAAAAACTAAGCAAAAAGAAGCTAAAACTGGTCAAAAAAGAATTTTCTTTTGTTTGCATACAGCTTGGCTGTGGAACTCACTGCCAGAGGGTAGTTGTGCAGGTCAAAAGCATAAAAAAGATTCAAAAGGAATTAGATACATTCCCAGAAGAAAAATCTGCCAGGTATTACTGAATACATGAAGATAAAAACCACTGTCTCAGGAAGTGCCTAGTCTGCAATTTAACAGAAACTGGGAGATTTTAGCAGAGGAAAGGGCACTATACTCTTTCTGCCCTTTCTTTAAGAATGCCCATCTAACTTCTGTCAGAAATACACTACTGGGTAAAAACGATTTTGATCTGGCCCAGAATAGCTGTTCTGTGTTCCTGATGCCTTCTTCAACTGCCTTGGCAACTCTGCAGGGATGAAAAGATTATGGTAAATTGAAGACAGTTATGGGGATTTTTATTTTTTGTCTGTCTTTGCAGAAAATATATCTTCAACAAGGCCAGAAAGTCTTATCTCGTATTTCTACCCTTGCATGGATCCGAAGACTTTTCATTTGCTACAACTGCTCTTCACAGAATAATTGTTGTGAGGCTGTACCGAAAAGACAGTGCTGAATATATGTTGGCTGTATTTACAGCTCCCACTCCAGAGGCTTTTTCTCCCTAACTCTGTAATCCTGCACTGAGCAGGTGCCTAATGTGCTTTGCCTTGCTCAGAAAGGTCATACTTTGAAGGGCACAGAAAGTAGCAGCAGCTCAGCAAGGACTTCATTGAGCCCTCAGCTCCAGCCTCTGGTAACTCCCTGTGTAATCAGGCAAATAATGACAGATGCCACCCCATCATCAGTGGTGTGCTTACAGTCTAGACAACCAAAACCGAAATCCTGACAAGGGTCTTGCTTGTCTGAGTCTCGATGCCCTCTGGGAGAGGGAAGAAAGAGTACCTCCATCTGCTATGAGGTGTCACAAAGGTGGTGATGAGCCCATGTTCCAGCTACAGCTCCCTCCACTTGAATTTTTTTTAGCAATTTATCCTTCGTAAGGGCAGTCACATGTACAGAGCTTCTTGAGCAAAACAGAGCCCAAGCTTCTTTTGCAAGGGCTGGTCAGTCCTGTCATAGGGGTGCTTCTGGGAAGAGTAATTTTGAAAAATCTGGCAAGGCATAATTTTTGAACCATGGAACCAGGTGGTTTTCCTGTCATTAGAGGGAATTTCTTAGTATTTTGTAATTAAATTTGAAGGAAGTTCTCAGGGACACAGCCCATCTTTTTGGTCCACCCTTTCCAGCATCTGCAGTATACAATGAGATCTTGACAAAGAATATTGTTAAAATGGCCAAGGGACAGGTGATAATACATGAGTGATAATGACTAATAGAAAAGATATGTGATTATCTTGCAGTCTAACGTGCCTTTAAACTTTGGGAAACAGTACATTTCTACTGTACTTTTTAATTCTTTTTTATGTTCCCAAAGACTAGAATTACAGGGCAGACAGGTGTGTGCTCAGAGCTGTGAATGTATCCCAGGATACAATCAGTATTCACATAATGCAAAAGATCAGTAGCGCTGGCATGGCCAGGTGAGTGTTACAAAAGCACACTGTGTATCTGCCACTGCATCTTAGTGATACATGACTACTGCATCCTGCAGATACCAGATATGCATAGGAGCCTTCTGACTTCCAGTTGGACCAGGCTTCAGCTCTGCAGGAGATCAACAGCACTGACTCCTACTGCTGTAGAAGGCTGCTTTCAAAAGCCAGGACAAAGCAAGGAGGACTTCTGAGCTGTAAGGATGACCATAGAAAGCTTAGTTTTTTCTTCATGGCAAGACAGGAGGCTTCATCACCATCGTCCCTACTCTGTAGCTGGACTTCCAGACATTGTGACATTTTAGGACATTTGTCTTGAAACCGAGTCCAGAGCGCATGATTAAATATGACCTCCTCCCTAAGCAAAGCTTATTCACGGAGTAACTTCCAGCAGGACATGGTTACTGTGTATTTACGTGAGTACTATAGACAACAGACTCAAGGACTCATGGACTCCTGTCCATATGGAAATGGAGGGCCTCACGTGAAAAGTTTCAGCAAGCTGACTCATCGTACTCTGACACATACGCTCGGGAAGAGTCATCATGGCTCACTTGTTCCTCCTTCTGCATAGTCTTACTGGCAGACCTTAAGATGCTCTAGAGAGCCTGAACATGACCTTCATTTCTCACAAGATGATGACATTACTACTGAGAGAAAGTGTTTAGCAGCACAGAATCCATGTTGCTTGAACACACTGGACAGTGAGTGAAACATGAATACAAATCTTGGTTCAGTGACATCGAGCATCTATGAAAAACACTATAGCTCTGGTGAACATGCCAGCTGCAAAGACCTTCCTATAGGGACTACAGAGAAATTAACCAGTATGTTCATGATGCATATAGCTAGAAATAATCTGAAATTAAAAATTAATTCAGTTTCATCAGTGGTTCCCTGAAAATAAGCAATTAATTATTTACTACTTATAGATACATATTTATCTTTTATGTTCCAGCGATCCAAATGAATTCTGGTACATAATTTCCTCATTAAAAATACCTAAATCACCATCATAGTCCTTTTTTCTGTTCCCCCCCCCCCCCAGGAAAAACAAAAACAAAGCCTTGAAAAGCCAGAAACCGACCCTCATGCTCATTTCCACTAAGCACAACACAGAATAAAGAGGAAGCACATGGGTGGGAAACAATTCATCATCACTTCAACTTGAGCCTTGACGTACAGCATCATAGTGCCTTGACAATCTCAGTCACCAGCTATCACGAGATTTTTCGTTCTAAGGAAGGTGGCAGAGCATGGTCTGAGGCAAGAAACCTTGGGAAACTACTTTTAGTTTCTTAGAGGTTGGTTTATGGCCTGAAATTGGAAGCTAAATGGTATTTCTGTTAAAGGTTGGGGTATTTTGGTTAGGGTTTTTTGTTGGTTGGTTGGTTGTTGTCAGGCTTTTTGTTTGGTTGGTTGCTTTTTTAAAATTCTTAGTATTGTAGCAATAGGTTACACCTCTCCACCTCCAGCAATAACCTATCCACCTCTAGACCTTTCTGGCATCATTCTAAATCCTTTTCTTTTCTGACAGGACTTTTAAATTCTGGCCTTAAAAGGCAACTATGGATTATGCATTCATTATATGTCTGAACACAGGATGAGCTCTTGTAAGTATTTGGACAAGGGACAGCCTTTGAAAGCCCAATATCCTATGGGAAATGCTATGGCTGATTCACCAGGTGCCAATATCCTGCCTGGTAATTCACCATTGGTACTCTTCCAATTAGCAGTAGGAGACATAACTGCTAATACTGCCAGCTGCTACCTGGAAAGCCTTTCTTATCTGCTGTCTTTTTCTTTCCATTGTCTGCTTGTCTTCTTGTCTCTTTTAAGAGAGATTCTGCAAGAAGACGACGACGTTGTAACACTCAATTAACTGATGCAGTCACAAAAAGGGCGAGTAGCATATAAACTACAGATAAGGCAGGGAAACATCAAACTGAAGAAGGTAGGAGGTTTGATGGGTAGGAAGCATTCCGGGTGTGAAGGGGAAGGTCTGAGCTACTGGAATGGCTGTTCTTTCTTCTGGAGACTGGCTTGTTGGGGACATTAAGGTGTGCGTGCCTGTGAAGGCACAGACAAGTAGCTTAAGTCGTGACCTTCTGCACTTGCCAGCCAGGAAGAAAGGCGTAGATCTCACAGCCACTTACTTTACCCCACTCGTTTCAGGCTATACCCATAGCCGGCACACACGCCGGTGTGCTGGCCTGGCTCCCTGCGTCCGGCCCGGTGCGGGAGCGCCCGCGGCTCCGCAGGGCACTGCGGGACACCGGGGCTGCGCTGCGGCAGCGCCGCCGGGAGCGCGAACCTGCCCCGCAGCCCCGGGCTGTGCTCAGCAGCAGCAGCAGCCGCGGCCGGAGCCGCGGGGCCGAGCGCACACCCAGCGCCCGCCTCCCGCTGCCCGGGGCGGGCGGGCCGGGGCTGCCGGCGCCCCCCGCCCGCCGGTCGCCATGGCGACCCGCCTGCCCGCCTCCCGCGGGGCTGCTGCTGCCGCACGGTCCGGCCCGGCTCCGGCGGCACCGGCTCCGCTCCGTTCCGCGGCTCCTTCAACCCCAGCGCCGCGAACAGAGTCCCTGCGGTCCCGCGGGCAGGGCCAGGCCCGGCCCCAGCCCCGCTGCGCCAGCGGGGCCTGCCCGGGGTGGGAGAGGAGGAGGAGGAGGAGGAGGAGGGACTCCGCAGCGGCAACAACTGACGTGTCCCCGCCATGGAGCTCGGCGTGATTCATCAGCGGCGGCGGGGCGGCAGCGGGGTGCCGTGCTCCGCTCCCGCGTAGGCACTGCCGCGGCGGGGGCAGCCCCGGCACCGCTCTGCCGCCCGTGCCGCCCTCCTCCTCCTCCTCCCTCCTCCTCCTCGCCGCCTCTCCTCTTCCCCCGCGGCTAGGCGAGGATCCCGGGGGAGGCAAGATGGAAGAAATCCTGCGAAAGCTGCAGAAGGAGGCGTCGGGGAGCAAGCACAGGGCCATCAAGGAGAGCTGCACCTCGGCCATCGGTAAGGGGCGCGGGCAGCGGCGCCGGGCTGCCCGCGGGAGAGCGGAGCGGGGCAGCAGCGCCGATGGAGAGGTTTTGTAACGGCGGGGGCAGGGAGACCGCAACAAACTTGTTCCGCGCCGGCCGCTGAGCCTCCAGCGGCTGGGAAGGGAGCGGAGCACCTGGGCCGTTCAAAATGCCCGGGAGCTCCGCGCTGCTGGAAGGGGCCGTGTCACCTGCTGCCGGTCCCGGAGAGCATCCGCGCCCCTCGCCTTCCTCACCTCCTGCATCTGCTTCGTGGCTCTTGCGAGGCAGATATATGGGTATCAGTAGCTGTCAGTTTCCATGTACGTTTTGGAGGTGCTATCTTTTCCTTAAAAGGCCCCCTCCCTCCCTTAAATCATTGTAAAAAAACATGCAGTGCAGTTTTTACGCTGTCTTACGTTCGGGAATCTATTTTAAAAGCTAGAAGTTTTGTTTTACTGGACTCCATGAGCTCTTTTATCCTTGCTTTATAATGATCAGTATAAAGAATTAATCTTTTAAAGCAATATGAGCTTAGGTACATTTCAGCATCCACCCATTTTCAGAGATTGTTTGTGGCTTGGAGTGTTTTTTGACACTAACAGCCTGGAACACCAATCATCAAGAACCTTTAGTTAAATCAGCATAACTGGGATACTTTCAATTGCTTTTAATATTTTTTTTTCATCCATACATAGCTACAACATTCTGTGGTAGATCAGACCTGTTGCTGTCTTATTACTGGCCTTTCATCTTGATGTTGCATGGGTTGCTTCATTAATTGTGTGTTAGTCTTGCACATGCAAATATCCTCTATATTGTTCCAGTTTTAGTGGATGTGCTGCCGAAGTGCTGATAAGTGAAAGGGAAAAGATGGTACTATGTGCCTTCTCATTGGGCATGCAATGTCCTGACAGATTTATGCAAAGCTTTGGCAACTTAGAGCAGCAGTGGTTATTGTTCTGTCAGCTCTAGTAGGTGTAGACTTTAGGATCATTGGGTTGGAGACTGTAGCCAGATGTATTACTGTGGTTGAACTCAGAAGTTTCTTTCAAAAGCCCTGTTGTTTCCTTTAATTATACAGAAACCTTGGATTCTCCCGATGCTGCTATCAAGATACCACCCTATCAGCTGAGGTAAGAACATTGAACTTGAGTTCTGTAGAGCTTTTGAGTATTTGTAAAACTGAAGCAAAAATTTTGAATTAAAAGTGAGGTAGACAGAGGAGTGGGCTGCATCTATGTGATTTCTACAGTTTGTAGATATACATATCTACATAATTTTCTGATGAGCCCTTGGCCTTTGGCCCTGAACAAAATGTAAGGAAATGTGTTAAAAGGGGCATGAGTAGGTATAGTGGTGACATTGGTTAGAAAGGAGGGCTCTCTTATGGTCTAAAGAGTTTCCCTTCTAAGTTCCACCTTTCACTATAAGCAATGATACTTCTTAGTTCTTCTCAGTGTGCTTGTGTTCTTTTAAATCTAAATCAGGTTTTGTTACTGGAAATAAATATTCTAGAAACTGAAAAGTTATATCATCATGTAGCTAGGACACTGACTAGGAACTAAAATAATACAGTTTCTATGCCTGCTTCTTCCTCTAGCCTGCTAGATTATCTTGATTGAGCCTTCTTCCTTCTTCCCACCTCCATTTGTACACATATAAAATGGGAGAGGTGGCATGACCCTCATTTGTCTAGCTATTTCAAATCTCATTTTGGAAATTGTCATTGTTACGGAGTAAATAAATAGGCAAAATTATTCACTGTCCTTTCTGACAGAACCATTAGGAATCATCAAAAGAAACTAGCAAGTGCACTGCTTAAAACAGAAGCACGTTCTTTCACACAGCTTAATAGTTAAGATGTGAAATGCTTAGGCTTGCCTTATTAAAGAATGTATGGATGCTGAAAGATTGCATGCGTGCAAAAAGCACCTCAACAAATCCATGGAAGAAATTGATTGAAATCTATCAGATGCACAGGTACCCTTCTCATTCAGAAGTACTTTAATCAGAGACGATGGAGTTTATAAAGGAGTATGTAGGAATGTTGCTGTATATTTGGCCTGTCCTATGGTCCTCTTAGATATCCACTGTGAGCTGCTGACAGAGAGAACATTTTTTTTGCCACAATATTACTCCCTGGGAGTGTTTTTATCACCTCATTATTCCCTACTGCTCCTTTCAGATATGCTTTGCAAGGAAAGTTAGGGATTGAATAGCTGGTTATTCCAGAGCAGTCACCAAATAGGGAAAGAATAGGCATATTTCTTTTGCCACTCTAAAATCCAGTAAGCTGCAGTCCACAAGAGGCCTCAAGTCAACGGGGGATGGATGTAAGGCAGGTCTGACATGACCTGAGCCAGACACATGCATTTCCAACACAGGATGGAAACAGCTGGATGACTAATTCCCAATAGGTCCATTAGAATTATGTTTACTTGACACTGTGGCTGGAGAAAACTTGGCTCTTCACCTTCCCATTTATCAGCCTCTATCTTTAATATGGTGTGTGGTCTCTGCTTTTGAGTGCTATTGTCATTCCCTATGAATTAGTTAGCTAGCTGTTACCACATTTCTTCCTTTTTCATTTGCCTACTACCTCTTTACAGAGAGGCCTTTTTCTCTTCTTCCTCCAGTGTTCTTAATGATGTATTGGTTTAGTTGGGGTGTTTTTCCCACTGTAAATCCCAATCTTTTAAAATAAAGCTAATACCTTTGCAGGTGTAGCTATGATGAGGTAAACTCTTAATGTTAGACTTGTCAGTAGCAATGCACTCATTATTACTGGATGTTTTGGAAAATGAAAGGTACAGAAGAGCATTTGGACAAAAACTTTTGTTGTGGGGTCCTTGGTAAGGCTCTGCCACACAACCTTAGGTAGTGTGGGAGATGTTGCTAAACTTAGCCTTCACTCTCTGATAACAAGCTACTGCCAGGCTCTGGATCAGCACACTGGGCCACATCTTGGGTTGGAGTTCACCTGCATGACGTACAAATTAGATAAAAGTTCTTCACTTGGTATTTGTTAAAAAGCATGGTTCCTAACACTGGAAAAGGATAGCCTTGAAAGTAGAACAACAGCTGCGACCAGAAATACAGACAAGATACAGGATGGAGATGTCTTGGCCGTGCTTCTTTTCTGCTTGCATCTTACATCAGGTGCAGATTGTATCAGCTGTTGTAACACGGATCAGCCTCTGGCTGCTCATCCACTTGGAATCTGAATCTACACTTCATACTTAAGTTCTTTTCTTTCTAGAACTGAAGAATGAAGGCTGCTCACAAGAATGAGAATGTGTAAACTGTATACTCACTGTTTTTACTTATAAAATAAAAAGCCATTTTCTGCTTCTGACACCCCAGTTCTAGATGAGTAGAGGTTCTTCATAATATTTTCTTTTGTAAAATCATGGTCATAGTGTGAGAATGGGGAGGACAAGGTATCTCTGCTTTTCCTCGGTCTATGACCATTTGAGTTCAAGGGGGTTCTTACATGTATTATATCAGCTACATACTTATCTCCACTGTAGTATTGTGATAGATGACTTCTGTGTTCTGGCCTGCTCCTGACCTATCCATAGTTTTGCATTGTGTTGGACTTCTGTTACTGAACATGAGGCAGACCACATTACAGTTCCCTGATGTCTGTGCAATTAATTGGGGGCTTCAGCTGTAGCATTTGCATGGGAGCTGTTTCCAGCACTTGTCTGGTAGCAGTTTAGATAGCATATGTCTGCTATGTTTGGGAGCACCTGAGGTACTTTTGCCCCAAGGGAGTCCCAGTTACTGGACATCCAGGCTGGAATGTAATTCCTTAATTAGTTTGATAGAGATTTGTTGGGTATATCTTCAGGGAGCTAGATGAAACTATTTTGCTGTTCAACTTCCTTTGATGTTAATTTGACTTATTAATCCAAATCCCAGTTAATGACCTTGCATATTGATTCTAGTGAGGGGCATTATTTAAATGTCTCACTTCGTAAAGAAATACAAATCTCCAACAAATACGGAGTTTCCTGCAGAGTCTTGTCAGCTCTGCCTTGAGATAGAAATATGTGTGTGATTTTTCAGTACTTTTAACTTATGATCAGAGTTTTGGGTGAGGGTGTGAGATAGTAACAGAGATGAAAGTGGATCAAGATGGAAATGGACTTAAGTCTGTTCAAGGCTTTGCTATAGATATTCCATGAATTCTTGAGAAGGGAGAGTCACATAACCCATTGGGAACTGGTTTCTTGTTACCTGCCTAGTATGATGATATTTGTCTCTGAACATGAGTTGTGAAGATTGGATATATACTAAGGGCTTAAGGAGGCTGGGTGGCTGATTTATAAATAATGAATTGGGTAAGAGGAATTGATGTGCTGGTGTTTTAATTGGTGAATTGATCACATGGAGAATAGCTTAAGAGACCTTAATGTTGTCTGCCAGCAAACAGTTGTTTGTTACTCAGCTGGACTACATTCACTTCGGTATTTTCAAGATGGTAAATTCTCCCCTAAGGCCAACACTATACACTGAACAAGGCTCTCTTCTTGGCTTGTTGTGATTTTAGAGGCTGAAATATGAGCTATAAAAGGTAACTGAACAGACACAAGAAAATGAGCTTTGAGAAAGAATGTTTGATCAGAGCAGTTTAATACTCATGAGGATTATCCACATATCAGAGAATAAAATAAGAGGATAGACAGCAGTTGCCCGTCACATACTGCTTTGAAAATACTTGGGATTGCCAGAGTTTCTTGGAATGCATTATGTAATTAAGTCATGCCTTATAGGCTGTGTAAAACTTAGTGACTTGCTATCAGACAGACTTGCTACTGCAGAGAGGAGGTTGGTTGGGACTTCTGAGGGAGCTTCTTTTGGAAGGAATGCGAATTGGGTTTGCATAGCAAGGTTTTGGTAGCAGAGGGGCTTCTGTGAGAAGCTGCCAGAAGCTTCCCCCATGTCCAGCAGAGCCAGTGCCAGCTGGCTCCAAGACAGACATGCCACTGGCCAAATCTGGGCCAGTCAGAATGGTGGCAACACCTCTGTGATAACAAATTTAAGAAGAAGAAAAAAAGTTGTTTGGCAGATGTAATTGCTTCCAGAGAAGAGTGGGGTGAGAGGAACAACTCAACAGACACCAAGATCAGTGAAGAAGGAGGAGGTGCTCCAGGTGCAGGCCATGGGCTGTAGAGGAGTCTGAGCTGTGCCCCTGCAGCCCATGGAGGTCCATGGGGGTGCAGAAATGCGTCTGCAGCCCATGGAGGAGACTCACAGTGGAGCAGGTGGATGCCTGAGAGGAGGCTGTGAGCCTGTGGGAGGCCTGTGATGGAGCAGGCTCCTGGCAGGTACTTGTGGACCCATGAAGAGAGGAGCCCATGCTGGAGCAGGTTTCTTGTTAGGACTTGGATCCTTGTGGAGGAGCCATGTTGAAGCAGGCTGTGACTCGACTCCTTTCCCTAAACAGTGGCAGGAGCAACATGTGATGAACTGACCATAACCCACATTCCCTGTCGCCCTGTGTTGCTGGGTGGGAGGAGGGAGGAGTGGGGGAAACTGTTTAGGTCTTATTTTACTTCTCGTTATCCTGCTCTGGTTTTGTTAATAATAAATTCAGTTAGTATCTCTAATTTGAGTCAGTTTTGCCTGTACCAGTATCTGGTGAGTGATCTCTCTCTGTCCATATCTCAAACCATGAACCCTTCATTATATTTTCTCTCCCCTGTCCAGTTGTGGAGGGGAGTGACAGAATGGATTTGGTGGGATCCTGGCATCCAGGCAGGGTCAACCCACTAAAATCACTCTTATATTTTGCATTGGCCTTTCAGAAATGATCAGTAATTCTGGAGATTACAGCTGGGAGGTCAGAAGTCAGTGGTGAGCCAGGGTCCTGTATACTAACCAGCTCGTGTCCAGTTCGTCTCTTCCTGTTTGTGTCCCAGTACTAATCATGTTGGTGCTAGCTTTTGAGGGCAGTTTGTGAACTTTTTCTATAGTCATGGACATTTGGGGATGAAAGTGATAGTTCTACTTTTTTTTTTTTTTTGATATCTCTAGATTTGCATCTGACATACTTCTTGAGAAGTATGCAGTTTATAATCTCTTAAATAAAACAACATGCTCACTCATTTTACCTTACATGTGCTCAACAAATAATAAAAGAAGTAATTGTGGTGTGATTATCACCCAACAGACAGTGCTATGGAGACTTTCAATCCACTTACCTTTGCAGGTAATTCATCCTCTTGAGTCTTGGGATGCATTTTGCCTTCTCTATTGTGAAGAAACGTTTGTGATTTCATTGTTTCTGTCTTCTCCCATCTCTTAATTTTGTTCATATTTTCTGTTAGTTTCTTTCTGCTGGGGGAGAGTGGATAGGGAAGCTGATACATACATAGCAGATTCCCTGAACAGAAGTAAGGAGTGGGGAGGGAGGAATGGTTGTCTCTCGCATATCTCTCTCTCTCTATTTTACTCTCTCTTTTTTTAAAACAATTTGTTTCCTGGTCTTGCTGCCACAACCACCTGACATTAGGTGCTTCTGTGCTTTCTTCCTGGATGTGACTGCTGGATGTGACTCATGCTGCTCCACCATTACATGGTCACTATCTGGCATTCAGCAGGTGGATTATGAGTTCCCTGGCAGGCAGCTGGCCAAGAAGAGATTCTAGTGACAGTGTGGATTAATGACCTTCATCTCCCACGTTGGCAGTTTACAGCCTGGATCCAGGCTTTTGGGGGCACTTATGTAGTCCATTTGGTGTTTCGGATGGTGTATATGCACTGGTCTTGATTTAAAATGTTGCACTCCCGGTTCTAATGTTGAGAAGTAGGTGAGGGAAAGAAATCAGTGTTTAGAAAGGCAATGTGGCACTAATACAGTATTTGGATCAGTCTGCATGTTTAATCTGGGATATGTAAGTGGCCCTATTTCTTGTCTAATGGGCAGGTATTTTTATCTCAGCAAAACTTTGCGTCTGTTCTGGGACCCCAAAAGACGGTAGTGTTGGAGAGGAAAGGGATATGTAGGGTCAGTTTCCATGCAGTGTGTCTGAATTCTTGGTATCAAGACAAGGTTCTGAAAGTGTTTGAAGGCCTCAGTCCCTGAAAACCTATTAGCTGGGGTTATGACTCTTGAATGTATTGAGCAAGGTTTGCCATTGTTATGAGAAAAGGTGCACGGTTTCTGTTACTCGTGTGTTTGAGTTTTTTTTTGTTTGGCTTTAGTGGTGGTTTTTTTAAAGGGCAGTGCTTGCTCTTCCTGAAACTAACTTTCTGCCCTTCCAGCTGTTCTTCGTATTAGTGACCGGTAATATTCACCACTGCCTTGGGTCTTTGTTCCTTTTATAGACTTTTCTAAAAATTCATTCTACTTTTGTGACAAAAACCCACAGTGAATTAGTCTTGGCGGGGCTAAAGTTGATTTCCTTCATGGCAGCTGGTAGAGTGGGAGTGGGGAGCAGCTGGCTGGGGCTGAGGATGAGAGCAGCCATGGTTTTAACTGTTTGACTTCTAACAGCAAATGTAACTGAAATATTGCCCTAAAGGTCTAAGGATGTTAATGGGATAGCAGTGTGTGTGTTTGTTTTAAACATTTGATCATTTTCGGTGCTTGCAGAAGAGAAGGAGAACATCATGAGGCTTTTGATAATTGCCTTAGAGAATGAAATACGGTTGGGGGCGGTGGCACTGAAACTGAGAGGACTGTTTTCCTGCTAAATCATGCTTTACTCTGCTCTGGTCTTTGTGTGATGCTGTGCAAGTCATGACTTTTCTATGTTTTGAAAATGAAGGGGTCAGTGGGAATAATGAAAGTCTTTTCTCACATTTCCTTTGTTTACATTCCATGCAAAGTAACAAAGCTTCAGGAATTTCACTGCCTTTCATTTCCTTGAATGTTTGTTTGCTTAAGAAATTGAATATGCTTAAGTGCAGTGAGTATAAAATTACGTAATGCACTGCAAACATGGGGATATTTTTAGCAACCATTAGGTCTGTCAAGATTTAGCACTGAACTGCTGTGAAAGTTGAATGGCATTGCAGATTACAGCATTGACCTTTAAAATGTAACTAGTAATGACCAGAAATATACCTCATTCTCCCATTTCTTCATCTGCCTTCTGTAACTCACAGCTGCAGTGGAGAAAATAAGGCAATTCGCAGGATGTCCATGCGATAGTACCTCTGTGTCTCTTTTTCCATTCCCTTAGCCCTACTTTCTCCCAGCATTGTAAAACTTCTCCTGATGGAAGCTCAATTCTCATAAGACATTTTATTTGTTATTTTCAGTGTACTTAAATTTTGAAACAAAAGTGCTTTCACTAGACAAATCCTTAGCTTCCCTTCCAGGCTTACCAAATACAGGGAAGAGAGGCTTCGTGGAACAGTTTGATAAGCTTTCAAAGTTGTAGGCTGACCAAGTCCAGCTTGTCACCTCATCTTCATACTCCAATTCAAATGATAATCAACAAAATCACCTAAAGGATATAGATTGCTTTATAATTAAGACCTGGTGAGGTTTACATGTGTCATCAAGTTCCTTAAGAGCAGAGTTTGTAAGTGGCTATGATTCCTTGTGCAAAAAGGTCAAATATCTATGGGGGTGGATGTTCTAGGGAAAGCAATGATAACATATCAGAGAGAGGTTAACACTAGAGCTTTGGAGACTGGAAGCATCTGATAATTATTTTGGCCTTGTCCACCTTACTTTAATATTGTGTAGAATCTTTTGCTTTCTCTCTTCCTCTCAAGTAAAGGTACGCCTTGTGCTTATGGGGTATTTTTGTTCTCTTTTGTTTTCGTCTTGACAACAGTGTCAGGCTCTGATCTAGGAACTTTCTGTTTCTGTCGAAATCAAGATGTTATTAGCTAGTATACAAGGAGGCAAATGACCTCAGAAGTGCTCTCCAGCTGAGTGACTGTGTTGAGGTACTTAATTATGATTGTATGAATTTTGTGGTCTTGGCTGCATTGGGTTGGCTGAAAGATTAAATTGTTCACGTTTGCCTTTCCCATGAGTAAAGCTATGCTGCTTCTGCAGTGGCAAATTCATTTATCTTGGAAAGGATATAAATAAAAAAGATTAGAAATACCATTTTGTCACTTCTTTAATACCAAGCAGTTTTAAATTGCAATCTCATTCAAGATTCCAGGTTGGAAAAAAAAAAAATTATTAAAGTTCTAGCTAAGAAACTGTGTGAAATTACATTTGGGCATTATTCTTCATTTTCTCTTCCCTGTGTCATTAAGCATCCTCTGATAAGCAACTCATATTTCCCTGCAAAGGCAGGCTTATTTAACTGTTGGATGAAGACTTTGTGTCTTGGTTTGAAAAGCAAAAGGATTGAAGGGAAGAGGGAACACATGAAAAAAAGAGGAAGGAAAAATTAAATACTGCATTGGACGGAACTCTGAGAGACAGCTGATGTCAGCAGCTGAGGTGAGAAAATCGGACAGTGAAAGAAAAGGAGTGTTAACCTTAAGTCAGAGGAGAAGAAGCCTTTCCATTGTAACTGGATAAAAGCGAAGAGTTTTGTGCTCTGTAGGAAGGAAAAGAATAAGATTTTTTTAAAAAATAAGATGCAAGTGATAAGAAAGAAAAATGCAAATGCCTTCAGCCAGGAATTACAATTTCTTTAGTTATTAGCAAAGGTGGAAGCTCACCTGATATGTGCAAATATATGAGGCAAATCTCGTGACATGGGAAACATGCCCACAGGTGTCTCTATGCTTCTGACTAACTGGTGTAAAATCCTGGTCCTGTTGATGCAAGTCAGCATTTATATCTACATGGTATGACAACTGTGTCCTAACTTATTTTTTTGCAGAACCTGTAAACTGCAACACTGAGTGTTTGTTCATTCTCGTGTAGCACTGTAGCGCCAAAGTTGCTTAATGGTGCATGACCGTCTTGTAGTGGCAGTGGCATAAAGATAACTTACTTTCTTTTTTCTTGAAAAGGAGGGTTCTAACTGGAATGCTTCAGATTTTGTCTTTTATCCTATTGCTCTACTATGTCTCTAATACTATTGACAAACTTGTACTTGCATAGAGGTACAAATTTTAGTGCTGGAGGGGTCTGTTGTAATCCTCTGGTTTGACTTCTTGCATTGTGGAGGTGGGAGAACTTGCCCTATATTTATATACTGTGGAGTCCAAACTTCTCTCTGAGCTTGACTGTAATTCTCTTTTTAAGTGGGATGATCATATTTCTGCAGGAATCATTTCTCTAGAATGTGAGCAAGGACTCAAAATCTTCCTTCTTCTTGAAGAGCTGTTACTTGGAAAAGAATGCATTTATTTCCTGTTCCTCGTCTGGATTTTAAATACTTCCATTATGAACCCTGAAATTGTTGGTGGAATCTTTTATCAATGTTCTCCAAACTAGCACAGGAAAAAAGATTTACGTTTCCACTTTTATACGTACATGTGTTCGTATATACAATACTAGAATTTGTTTTATGTAAATTAAATTATCCCTTTTTGTGTGAGGACAGTGTTTGCTTTTGTTTGGTGCACTTAAGGGTAGCAGCTGTGGGTACTTGCAGAATTCTAAGAATTCGTCTTTACTGTTTATTTTCTCATCATGGGCCAACTCTTCTGCTTGAGTAAGTGGTGCTAATAATATTACACTGTGCTGCTCTGTTCATTTTAAGCTGCCAAGACGGAGAAGATCTTTTCAGCTGTTGGTTACTCTGACTAAAAAATGTCAGACTTTTGCTATGACTGTTATCCTGCCTAATAAACAGTGTATCAGAAAATGGCAACAGTGGTGAATGAAATTCTTATCTGTTCTTAGACTGGGTTGTGAATTTTTCTATGAAATGCAAACTGCATGCTGATAAGGCCTTGAGGTTCTGAATTTTGCTTTTCCTATGTAATTTTCAGCAGGAAGATTGTGGAGGGCTGTGAGCCCTTCGCACAAGAGCCTTCTGCACTCCCTTGGAGGAGAGAGGCCTGAGGGCAAAAAGACCCACCCCAGAGATAAGCAACCTTCCTCTGGGTCATGGTGACAAAGTGAACCACCCCCAGCATGCCTTGTTTCTGTATGGTAATAGCCTGTACCCCGTTGGCTAGTTGGTTTCTGCCCACCCCCTGCCTTTCCCATAAAAATCCCCTGTTTCTGCCCCTGACTAGGGAGCTTTTGTCCCTGGCCTCCCCTTCACAGGGACTGCTGGACAATAAAGGCTACCTCTTTGGAATAGCCAAATGAGCCTCCTGTCTCTCTGTCCCCGAGTTTGCCGTGGGTGATTTCACAAAGAGCTGAATCACAAGAGCTGGAATCACTCGTAGCAGAGAAGTTGCTACACTTATTGAAGACACCTACTGCCCAGGGAGGCCTGCGACCACCCCTGAAGAGCTGTTACTTGCAGGACACTCTCTTTAGGAAGGTCGCGGCACACCAAGTTGTCCACCCCTGGCCCCGTGAAAGCAAGAGAAGATGATGCAGAGAGCTGTCTTATTTTTAATCTTTAATTTTCAGAAATGGGATAAACATAATATGATTATCACCATTTGCATGAGGGGAAGAATGCTTTATTTATTATGCCCTTTTCCCTAAGTCAGGGAGGGGAAGGTGTGCTGTGAGACTGTTCCAGGCATTAACAACAAGGAGTTAAGATTATTTCATTACAGTTTTGATCACGAGAGTGAATTAATGTGCCGTTATTCTTTTCTCACTAAAGGCTTTTTTGTCATTACAATGAGAATAGAAAGATTTTTATGATCTCTCTACTTACAATAGTAATTTGTCTTGCTCTGACCTTTCTGGCAGTCTGTTTTGACTGACCTCTTACAGCATCCCTTATTCCAGACCTGCAGGGAAAGAGGTTGGTTGACGAGCCACAGCAAGCTCAGACAACTGGAAAGGTTATTATAACATAGCATGCTGAATATAAAGGCTGTGTTTGTTCTCATGACTCATTCTGCAGTTGGCAAAGCTGACAGTCTCGGAGTGGGGTAGCTCAGAAGGGGCAGCCTGTGCTCTGGGAGGTGCTGGTCCTGGATTACACACTTGGTTTTATTGCTGAGCTTTTTGCTTGCCCTGGCAGGCAGCTTCTCCTCATCCAAGTCAAAGGTGTTCCCTTCCTTTCATTCTCCCTCTGTGTTGTACTTGATGTGTTTCAGTCAGGGTTAAGTTGGTATTTGTGCCTCAAACTGTATGTAGTATGTATGTCTACACTGGCATGCAACAGTATGGATACTTAAGAGTTAGAGTGTGAAACTACTTTCTGTACATTCTGTAAATGGAGAATGTTCTTAAACATGTTTTGAAGTATATTGTTGTGCACCAGCTTATTCTGAGAACTTCACCTATGTAAAACACCTTACACGTGTAGCCCTGCAAAACCTGGATGAACTGTCACTTAACAGTACAGAACTGCAGATGGTGCAGTAAGCAGTGGGATCCTGTGGTGGGGGACCGCTCAAAACAGGGTGGAATTATAAAAGGACTGCAAGGTATAAGAGGAAACTTCATTCTCTTACTTCATTGCATTCAAATCCATTGAGCTAATTCTGGTCTGCATTCCCTCTTGTGCAGCCTTATCAAGCCCAGTTCTTCAGACCTTGGGAGGGACTGACTGTGTTAATTTGCATCATTCTCTCCCATTCTGCTTGAGGATTATCTGCCGTGTCCTTCGTGTTCTCCTGCTATCAGATGATGCATTTAAATGGCAGGTTGAACTGAAGTGTGGAAGGTGCTCAAGCTAATCAAACATTATAAGATATCTCTGCAGGTGTTTTATAGCTGTAGCATGGAAATGCTAAAGGTTTAATTGACTGAGTGTGTAATGAGAACAGGAAATGACACAATGGCAATTAATTTTCTCCAAGAATACAGTGGGAGCACAGTCTGCAGCAACCTTAATTAGATTTTCAGTTAAACATTTTTAGCAAGGATGGGAAGTTCAGCTAATTGAATCTGTTCTAATTTCCATCCTCCTGTTTGTCATTTTTTGCTCTTCTTTTTGGGACATATCTCAAAGCTCTCATTGTTCTCTGCTCATTGCAGTATGTGATGACAGATGGCAGGCAACATGCTGATGTGCGGGGTAGCTACACATAAGCCATAGGAGCTCCCACCTGTCTTCATTATCATGAAATTGAACTGGATCCACTGCAGTGACTTATGACATTCTTCATTTTCCCCTCTCCTCCCAGTCTTCCTCCACTTTAATGTGAGAATAAGTTTGTTCTGTATTAATAATGCCCAAAATGTTTATATGCTGTTGCAAAAATCTGTAGAAAGTCTGAAAAAAATGTGGTGTTCTGCCCAGAAGAGATGCAGGTCTAAACAACCATCAGTTTTTAGCATCCTTCAGTTAGTACTATACACTGTAGTAATTTCTTTTCCTTCTTTTTCCCTGTCTGTTTCTGGCTGATTGAGTACCAGCTAATGCACAGGTACCTTGTTTTGGCACCTGTTGATCTGCTGATTCCATATGTGAGTTCTCCCCCAGAGGGTGATGATGAAAACTTCTTTAACAGAGGGCATGTAACAAAATCACAATGTAAAAGTTAGCACCTAAAGGTGCTTTCTGGATTAGAGATGTATTGCTGTGGCACCTCGCTTTCGCACTCTGCCTTCATGCTGTATATGTTCTTGGATCCAGGAAAAACTGGTGTTGGATATGTAGGTGATAGCCAGCTCTGTACTGGCTAGAAGATTGCTGTCTAAACCATGGAGCAGATGTTTTGGCAGCTTCTGTAGATCTGGATTGTATGCCACTCTTATGAGGAAATATTTTCTAGAAGCTCTGTAGTTTTGGATGCTACGCTCACAGGTTTCAAGAGTCCTTCGAGCTAAATTGATTCCAGAAACATTCAAGAAAGGAGCTTCTGAGACATTTGGGCTTTGTGCCTGCCTGTTTCTCAGAATATCCTAAATGGAGCAAATGGTTTGCTTTTAGTTAGAAACCTATTTTAAGATATGCATGTAGTCTGCTTCAAGTTCTTTAGAATTCATGTTTCTTTTAAAAAACTACTGTAGTGTTATGCCAAGTGGCCTTTTACAAGTTCCCATAACCTGTGAAGAAGGTAAAAATTAAAAGACCTGCAGATTCTTAAGAATATTTGCCAAGTACAGAAGCTTGCTATATTGCTTAACTGGGTGACGTGAACTTGCTTAACTGTGACTCTCAAGTCTTTAATTTATCATTAAATGAAGGGGTTGCATTTCAAAGAGCAAATAGAAGATCTTTGCCCCTTGGGGTAGCTTGTGATTTGTGGGTTTTGAGGGGAAAGGTGGAGAGAAAGGAATAATAACTGAACAAACCCAAAAGAGTTGATTTTCAGAGTGAAAAATCAGTGCCCTCTGCAAGCAGGATCCACTGGATGAGTTACAAGCTAGGTTCTCCAAAGGTAAATAGCCAGTGTTCAGTAATCTTCATTTATGTTTTTATAAAAAGAAAGTTCAGGTTGTAGACTGCCAGTTTAGTGAGAGGCTGGTAGGTTATAAGCAGACTGTGGATGACTTTGGGTAGCTTTGACAATGCCTCTGAAATGTCAGTAATCACTATTGCTCTAGTCTAGGGCTTCTCCTTAGCTAGCTGTGAAGGAAGGATTATTGATTTCCAGCTGGGTAAGAAGAGACTCATGTAGTTGTTTTCTTCTTAGCTTGCACACATTTGTCTCTATGGGGAGGAAATTAATGTGATTCCTAAAGGGCTCCTTGGGGTGGAATGCAGACAGTTGGAGTGCTGAGACTCTTAAGGGCTGGTACAAATGGTTTGCCATAAGCAAATATGTCTACACAAATGCAAAAAATAGGCTCTATGAACGTCTAAGTGCCTATTATGGTATGTAACCTAATGAAGTGCAAACCTTCAGGGAGCTGCAGTTGGACATGGGCTGAGTATCTCTGATCAGGAATGAGTTTCCTGCTGACTAGCAGGATTTAAAGGGCTTGTTATTATTAGGTGTTCATCAGATGCTGCAGCCCTTCTCTGATGTGGAGCAAGGAGTAAAGAGAGAAGTCGCAGCTTAGGGCACTGTTTGATTTGGTCACCTAATTAAATAAATTTGGTATCTGAGCACTGAATCAGAAGTATCTAAAATAATATCCTATTTAATAATTTATATTAATATTAAAATTGTGTTATTATGTAATCAGAGTACAGCTAAGTTATAATTGTAGCACATGCTAATTCAGGTGTAAACCAACATCAGTGTTCATATGCTTTAGTCTACACTATTTTTAGTTGGAGGGAGCTAACATGCCATTGCACACTGTACTGTAGAGGAGGCCATAGACTGAAAATCAACTAATAGAAAGTGGATTATGAAACTACTTTTCTGGAAACTTGAATATTAAACAGAAAGTAAGTGAAGTGTAATGCTCAACATGCTGAGTTGAAAGACCACTAGTGAGTTGTGAATCAATCCCTTCTTTATGCTTTGCATGTTCATGCATACACACAGAGGGCTAACAGTTGTGAAGTATTTTGTGAAATTTCAATTAAAAGGCCATTCTTAGCAATGTGTGAAGAAATATGCCATCTTTCTTTAGAGGGTAAAAGTGCTTCGCAGAATTGTGAAATTACCTTTGACTACTGTATGCAAGCGTGATCTTTCTGAAACTGATACAGCCCTTCTGGAATGTTACTTGAATACCAATTTTAGTTGCATTGTTCCCTCTCACTTTTTTTTTTTTTTTTTTTTTTTAATTTTCCCCAGGGAGAAGTGTCTCCTTCCTCTTCAACTGGCTCTGGAATCGAAGAGCATGAAGCTGGCCCAACAGGCTCTAGCAGGGATGCAGGTATGGCTTTGGAGTGTGTGTTGGCAGGCGGTGGGTGTCAAGAAAATCTAGGCTTTTCTTTTGAAAAACAGTACAGAAAAAGTGTCTGTCCTCGGGTGAACCTAACAATAACGTTCATGTTTCTGTAACAGTGTTCAGAAGTTAGGATACAAGTAAAGGCTGGTGATTTTGTAGAAGCTGAAAATGTTTTGCAGATAGGTGGGAGGTCCTGGATTTCAACAGTGAAATGCAGATGTACTCTTCCTTGTGGGCCCTGTGCTACTCCCAGAAAGTTTGCCACTGCTAAGCATCTTAGAAACTAAGCTTAGACTTGCTGTTTTCTTTGATTAGAAGAGAGGACAGCAGTGCTTGGAAGATAGAGAGGTGAATAAAGGATCTGCGTGCTGTGTTCTTTATGTGTGGGCACTTTCCTGGGTTTTTTGTACACTGGAAACAGTCGAAACAACATCTGATTTGAAAGTCTATGAAATTACAAAAGAAAACAGCAGTGCAGCACAAGCAACAAAAAGACTCTCCTGGGTTTGACAGTATAAAAACTAAAGCAGTTTACTGTTCTTTTGATTGGACAAATGAGTATGAGTCAGTAAATACTTTCACTAGGGGGATGCTAGTTGTGGAAAAGGCTGGCAAACTGCTGGGGCATAAAATCCATTTTCCTAAAATAATTTTTTTCCTTGGAGGGCAAGAATGAAGTTGTTCTGGGAATATAAGGGTGTAAGTGGATCATTCAAATTCACTTAATCCAGCATAGGAGGTGTCAGACGCTTGGTTAGAGAGTGCCCCGTATTGGGGCACAGTGTGGTTGTAGAAGGGAAGGACTGCTAAGATAACAAAGGGATTGGAGCATCTGTCTTACGAGGAAGGGCTGAGAGCTGGGACTGTTCAGACTGGAAAAGAGGTGCTCCAGGGGTGGAGACAGCACAACTTCCCTGGACAACCTGTGCTTGATTACCCTTATAGTAAATTTTTTCCTAATGTTCAGAGGAAACCTGTGTTCCAGTTTGTGCCCATAGCTTCATGTCCTGTCAGTGGGCACCACTGAAAAGTTCCTGTCTGTTCTCTTTGCAAACACTTTTCAGATACTTATGTATGGTGATGAGATCCTCCCTGAGCCTTCTCTTCTCCAGTCTAAACAGTCACAGCTCTCAGCCTTTCCTCATAAGACAGATGTACCAGTCCCTTTGTCATCTTAGTAGACCTTCCCTGAACTCTCTCCAACAGCTCCATATCTCCCATACTGAACTAAACATTCTTCTTTATATAGCAAACCCCATTATTTTCATTTCAGATTGAGTTAGATCTCATCAGGCTGTACAGTGCTAAAACAATTGATATTCTGGTATGTGGGAAATGCTTTAAAACATTGTGCGTTAAACCCTGGCTGGCAGTTCAGCTTTACCCACTCACTCCTTCCCTCTCAGAGGTGTGGGAGAGAGAGTCAAAAAGGGTAAAAGTGAGAAAAATTGTGGACTAAGACAAAGTTTAATAGCAAAAGCAAAGCTGCATATGCAAGTAAAAGAATATGTGGAATTCATTCACCACTTTCCATGGAGCAGCAAGTGTTCAGCCATCTCCGGGAAAGCAGGGCTCCATCATGTGTAACAGTTACGTTGGAAGACAAATGCCTTAACTCTGAAAGTCTCTGTCCCCTCCACTTCCTCCTTCTTTGCCTGGCTGTTGTTTCTGAGCAGTGTCATATGGTTTGGGATATCCCTTTGGTCACGTTGGGGTCAGCTGTCCCAGCTGTGTCCCTGCCAAACTCTTCTGCACCCTCAGCCTACTTGCTGGGGAACCAGTCTGAGAAACAGGCAGCCTTGATGCTGTGTAAGCTCTGCTCAGCAATAGCAAAACATGGGTGTGTTATCAGTGCTGTTTTGGTCACATGTCCAAAACACGGCACTCTTTGGGCTCCTGTGAAGAAAATTAACACTATCCCAGCCAAAACCAGTACAAGCATAGAAAATAAGAAGTAGGAATGAACCAGCGAAATGTGCTACAGAGTTGAAGCTGAGGAGGAACATCAGTACAAAAGTGATGAAAAATGTACAGGGGGAAGTGGGCTGTGCAAAGTCTCTACTAGGACAGAGCAAGGTTGTGTTCCTGGGATCTAAGACAAGCAGTTTTGCTCTGTTGTGGGATCTTCTGAGAAGATAGGAGCTGGGAAAAGACTTGTGTGGGTACATCCATTGCAGGATGCCTGCCACTAATCAGAGACACCCATGAAGGTGGTTACAAACTAAGTGGAAGAGACATTTCTGGTAGAACTCCAAGGAAATAGTGCCATTGACAATGTCAGGAGATAGTTTCTGAGGTACTGGGCAAAGTAAATCTGATCAGTCTAAAATATTCAGTCTGAAGTTCAGCCAGTCTGTATTGAATTCAGTTCAACCAACCCAATGGCAGGGCAAGGAATTTTGGTATCACCTCAGCTCAGGTTGGTTTCTATGTGTGTTTGTGTTAGTCACTTGTTACCTGTACTCTTTGTCCGAGGACTTGATTGTATCCATTAACAGTGAACTTCTGAATGACGCAAAACACATCTTGTCAGTGATCAGAAGTGCCACCTCCACAGCACTTGTGCTCTGTATGCTATTGGAGTAATTGGGTTGATAGGTGACTGTCTCCTGTTGGGCAGGGCATCTGATAGCACTAGTGTAATCCCAGGATACTAGCCTGAGTGGGGTTTTTTAATTTGTTGTTGTTGTTTTGAGGGTCTGGGGAGCTGCAAAGGTTCCAGTCTCTCCCAGCTTCTGAAATACTGAGAGGTTTTGCTGAGGACATTATTTGAAGTATCAGTTACTGATGTATGCTTTCTTCTGGACACTGGAGAAGTGGGATGGGGAAAGATGATACCAGAATGGCAGCTGACATGACACAGATCTCCCAGTTTTGCTATTTTTCTTATATTTTATATTACTGGATTCATTTGAAATTTTTACCCAGAAAGCCTAACCACCCTAGTACCCAGTGCTAATAGGTTTAGTTGCAGTACTTTGCGGAGGCAGTTTTTGTCTCAACATGTACATTGCCATTTTCTCTCTGCAGAAGCTGCTGTCTGATGAGAGGTTTGTATCCGTGGAAACAGACTCCGATGAGAAACAGTTGCTTAATCAGATGCTGAATGCTGTCAAAGTGACTCCTTCGCTCAATGAAGACCTGCAAGTTGAAGTGATGAAGGTTAGTGTTTCACACACATCAGTGCTTGCAACAGAGGCTGCATGATTGAATGCTGGGGTTAGCAAATAAATTAGCTGTTCCCTTGAAAATCTTCGTTTTAGAACAGTATTTGATTCCCTTTTCCTGCTGGCAGATGTCACTTGTTTCCATTTCTATTTTGTGTTATCTTGGATTAAATGGGAGGCAGTTTACATTAAGAGTCAGAATACTGGTGGTTCCAGTTTTGGCAAACTTAAGCAGGACAATGAATTTCCTCCATGGGAGGGCACAGATAAATGACTTGTAGATTTGGAAGTTTGTTATTGAGCTTTAGTGGTCATGAGGTGGGCTGTGCACACTTGTAATTTTGTATTGTGTGTGCATAGGTGCTTTGTAGTTTGTTAGCCATATTTTCTCTTTGTAAAATGCTAATGGTGGGGCATGACTTGTTTAGGCACCAAAATGGCCCTGGACCAGTGCATAAGGGAAATTATTGTTTTGTATACTCTGTCAGAACTTCCAGTTCTAGAAATACTCTAGCATTCTCCTGTGTGCATGCTGGGAAGCTCAGCTGCCAGGAGGTACTGTTTCGGAGGGGAGGTGATACCAAAATTCCTTGCCCTGTGATCGTGTTTGTTGTATGACTTAGAAGTCACCTTTTTATATCAGTTTTGGCAATACCTGTGTTATTTGTACAAAGCAAGATGGCGGTGGACAGTTTTCAGATGTTTGGGTAAACTTTGTGCTGCAGGGCTTGTTGTCCTATAGCTGATCATTGGTCAAAACCATTCTGGAACAAACCTTTTTGCACATTCATTATACCTGGTACTGATTGATATATTTGGATCTACTCCTTGACCATCCTTTTCTTCTAAGTGCATAGATTAGTTATTTTGTTTCTTTCATGTGACGTCTTTGGTCTAATGAATCCATGTTACCACTCTGAAACTGCTCTGTACCAGCTGTCCTCTTTGCCGCTGGAGGTGACCACCTGGGTAGAATATGCAGTGTCAGAATGTGCAGAGGGGTGAACCTAGCAACAAAAAAAGGGAGTAGTATTTGTGTGTATTTGTTACACACAAATTTTGTATTTTTAGTATTTGTTACCTGTTTTATGGGAGCGGGCTTCTGCCCCAGGCTTAACTGATGACACTCTGATCTGCATTCCTAACCCTGCATGCCTCCTCCTTGCCTTTGTCTTTACAGTAGGAAAGGGGAAGAGTTAAGTAGTTGCAGTACTGAACCAACAGGTCCCTCTTGGAATGCAGTAATTTTTTGCAAGTTGCTTTTTTTACATTCTTGAGTGTTACAGATTCAGAATCTGCATGCACAGTTTCTTTGAAAGCCTTAATGTACATCTGCGAGGCGAAGCCCCCACACTAAGAATGTGAACACTGTATTTTGCTACAGTTCTGAGTAAATATCTTTTCAAGTTGTCTTGACATGTGAGAAGCAAAAAAAACCCTCAATAATTTCAAAACATCAAACCACAGAAAACCCAAGCCAAAACCTTGTATATATGTATGCTTTTTTTTTAAAGTAGAGAAACATGTTCAGTTCCAGTTTAAGCGCAAAAGAGAAAGGAGAATATAGTCTTAATTTCACTGAGTGAAATTTTGATGTGCAAATCATTTTCTGAGTGAAATGTGTGTATGGTAAAAATCAGGCTATAACTTCCAACTTTACGTTCTGAGAACAAAGCAAAATTATATTTTGATTTAAACATTTCAAGAGACCAGAGGGCCAAAACATATTGTAATCAGGACAGTTAAAACTCAGACACATTAGATCTGAGCCTTGCCTGACAATCAAATCAAGTAGACATCTCTTCAGATTGTAACCTGAAGGTTACAGATGCCATTGCAACACTTGAAAATGTTGTTAGCTAACCCAGGCCTGATGAATGGCTAAATCCTCTGGGGGGAAGGAGGGAGGTTTCTAGCAGCTGGTCTCAGCAATGTGTTTGTATTCCTGGATCTGCTAAAATGTGTCCTCAAAGCAGCAAATTACTGTACATTAGACTGTGTTACTCCATCTGGAGGAGATAAAATATGTCTTTATCTAGTGCAGATAGATATTAAACACTCCTGAGTGTGAGCAGGTTTGTGTGAAACTGTGTCAGCTGTGGTGCCAGCCTGGTTCTTTGTGACTCGCTGCACAGTTGCACCAGTCTCACAGGTATTAAGAATGCAACCACCAAAGATTACACAAAAGCTTTTAGTCATGCAAAATCAGTGTGAAAGTAGACATGCAGGAATACAGAATTCACTGTAAGTTGCTGGCGTGTAAGCTCCTAAATCACTGAAATGTGTTTGTTTTTTCTTTTTTTAATCCTATCCAAAATATCTCCTGTTGTTCCCAGTAAGAGTATACCAGAAATTCACACTCCACCTACTATCCAAAAAAATATTTTGAGTATTTATGTTAATGGACTTTTGTGACCCACCTGTATTACAGATGGAAGTGTGAAGGGATTTGATTAGCTGAGGAGAGAGCATTCTGTAAAGCTTTTTACATTCAGATGACTGCATATTGGAATTGGCAGTGAAAAGAAGAACACAAGAAAGAGGTGTAAGGGCAGGTAGTTGCCTTGCTTTGCACACTTTTGGAGCCTGTAAAATATTATTGTAAAGGGCCATCCTTAGACAGGAATGGAATGAGTAGTTGTAATGGTTACTGTAAATAAATGGAGAGGAGAGCTAGCTGGATCTCTTCTGGAACTGAAAAAAACAAACAGTTGGGGCCACTGTTGTAAGAATGGAAGGGCATTGACTAATTTATGTCTAGGTACCAAATCCTCCTGATTTTTAAGTGTGTCATGGAATGCTCTGCAGATTGCCATATTGGAGGATCACAAAACCAGCACTCTGACAGCATTCAGACTTAAAGGCCAGGGCTGGGGGACTGTGCTGGAGTGCATCCTGGGCAGCCAGAGAAGATTTATACTGCCTAAATGCAACTGTCAAATGAACTCAAAGCCTTCCCTCTCACATTATCTCTCTCTTCTGTGCTAGGTGAGGTACCTCTTATCTTTGCATAAACTTAGCTTGACTCTCTGCTTCTTCTGAATACCAGTTGGCGATTGCGTCTTTCTCTTCGGTGTTTCATGTAGAGTTATTACGTGGGGAAATTGCTCCCTTGAATTTCCAGAATAGAAGTGATACTCTGAAGTCTTTGTTTATTTTTCTTGTAGGACACCCTTATGATTGCTAAGCACTAGATAATTCTTATGCCAACAACACATTTGTGCCCAAAAAAGGCGGTGGTCTTTTCAGTGAGGAGAGGGGAAAGGCTGTGGTTTCTCTTTGACATGAATGGGCAGGAATAACAAACACAGATGTACTAACTGGATTTGATTTCCCACATATCAAAGCAAGCTGTCTGGGGTATATAAATTTTGCTTTCAGTCTTGCATGGTTTTTAACTGCTGAGCCAAATATCTCTTGCAATATCTCAATTACTACCCACTCTGTGTATTCTCTGTATCTCTGATGTGTTTTATGGCAGAGATTTATTAGTATTTTCATGCTTGCGACTAAAGTGAAGTTATTTAGGTGCTTTAATTTATGAAAAGATACTGAGAAACCAGATAATTCAGAAAATATGACTAGAGGGAACAGTGTATCTGACACAAGGCCACTTTAGTATTCACATTTGCTGTTGTCATACTTTGCTAAGACTGAAAAGCCTTCTAATATGTGTGTTACCAGTTTGTGTTTTTACTATGCTCAGCTGGCTGTATCAGTAGAAGGGAAGAACCACACAATCCTACAGTACCTTGCTGATGATTTTGTAATACATCAATAATTCAACTGCAGTTTCAAACGGAATAATTAAATATTTATACTTTTATATTTTCTTTAGAATATTCATATAGGAAGGAAGAGATATATTGATTGCTAATCAAATTCAATATTTTATCAGTGAGATACCAAAGTGACTCACTACTCTATTTCTACAGTTGCAGATGTATAGAAAAAATCAGAGGGACAGTAATTTAGCACTTTCCTTGGAAGAACGTGGTCATGCAGTGGGGCTGGCTCAGAAGTGGGAAAAATTTTTCTGTGTGACGTGGTGACATGGGGACATGTTATAATTGAGGGCAATGGTGAAAAGCAATGGTGAAATGCAAGGGTATATCTCACATTGAGGAGTGGGGACATTTTGTTGATGTTAAACACTAGACAAACAAGCTACAGATAGTCCCCTATCTGTATGTATCTGTATCTACAGACAGGGGACATGTTCTGGGTTGACGATTAATACACACTTTTGAGTTCAATTGTGGAGTCAGGGGATCCTGGTTTTTTTCTTCGCCTTGTCGTGATGCTTTTAAATTCTGGCTTCAGATGTTTTTAAAACAGCTGAAATACTTCTGCTTTGTGCAGTTAAACCTTTGCTTGGAGGAGCACATAAAGTACTGACAAAAGCACTGTCAAATGTCGTCAGATCAGCAGTGGAAAAGGAAACTCGGAAACTAATCTATAGCTGAACCTCTGGATTGCAGTCCCTTCAAACTTCAACAGTTCTGTGATTTTTACTTTCTCTTTTTGAGTTTTTGGTAACTTTTCATCACTAGCCCTGACCCTGAAGTGCTATCCCTCCAGGAAGGGCTTCTGAAAGAACTAGAATTAGGCTTTGAGTGTAGCTGTGCCACCGAAGCAGCTGAAACCAAACATTAAGGAAGCGGAAAGTGTGGAAGGAATCCTAAACAGCAGAGACACCTGTTTTCTTTTTTTTCCTTTTTTTTTCTTTTTCTTTTTTTCTCACACATATTATAGTCACTTTCATTTATGAGTTGACCACCTTCTTAATAATGCAATACTTCTATCTACCTGTGATAACATTATTCTCAGATAACAATAAAAAAATGTTTAATGAAGAATTGCAAATTACAAGAGTTCTCACAGAGAAACAAATTCTCCAGATAAACCAGATACACAGAAACAAGTCCTCCAGATGAACTAGATACACTGTAATATAATGTATACTGAAGTAAGAAAGTTGCTCTTAGGACAAAGGTATGATTGATCAGGTGAAATTTCCCTTTCTGCTGCATCCTTTTGTTTTCGTCAGTCACAGAGACAGCCTTGTCATATAATTCAGTGCATATCAGTTCAATCTGTGCCCAGATGTCCCGAAAAATTTAGAGCTTGCAGGACAGAAATTTTCAAGCAAGAAAGAGAATAATGACCTCTCATGAAAGAAACTCAATTTTTGGATTTGATGTTTTTTCAAATACTTGTTCTTTATTTCACTGTTCTAATTAATGGTGTTATGATATGCTGTGATATGATATATACTGTGTTTCTGTCAGTGAAGATCCCAAGCTTTGTTTCTTATTACCTCTGAGAAGACTTCGCACAGTTGAGTTGCAGCTACTTTACTTGTGGTGGTTTTTGAATAGATTTGAGGATTGCTTTGAAACCAAAAAATAATCTTCCAAAGTGGCTTTAGTGGGAAGACTCTTCTAGTTCCCATTATTTACCTATTATCCATGGCAAACACTGGTTTCATTTAGGACAGATTAGTTTATTCTCAGTGACTCCAACTTGCATTTGTTAGTGGATTAGGTGTATTTCTTGCTGATGGGCAGATTTTTTATTATTTTTTTTCTGTAGGATTTCAGTGAGGAGCCAGCCAGAAGTCTTTTTAATCTGTGAACGAGGTTTAATGAACCCTTGCTAAATCTGCTGTGTCAAGGCAATCTTTTCTTTTTGTCTTTTCACTGAGCCATTAATACAGCATTTGGGAACTCTCCAGTAATACTAGTAGACAGCTCTTTTTGTGATTTCACTTTTCATTCTGGATGTATTCAGAACTGAAATCTGACTTAGAGTTCTGTGGTAAAAGTTTGTGTAAGGACAGACTGTCTTTAGGTTGGACAGACTGTCTTTAGCAACTTATCAACTGTCCTTTCCAAGATTGCTACCATAATGCTTTAAAGTTGCAAAGTGATTCTTTGAGTGCTAAGAGTCATCTCTTAGTTTTTATTAATTTATATTCTGTATATATATTTATATTCTGTATAAATATTTATATTCTGTATAAATTGATAGGGTTCCAGTTACAGTGTCAAATTAGTCACTTGAGAAGGTCACTACTGAAAGTCCACAAGAAGCAGGAGAAAGTTCAGCAACAATTTTTTTTTTTTTTTTTTTGCCTCAGTTTCTATAACAATTATAGTTGACCTCTTTTAGGTTCTGTACAACCATGTTGTTACAGGTTCAGGGAGGTGGTCCTGATCTGGTGCAAATATTGAATGAAGCCGGACTGTGCTTGACCAACCAAGCAAAACTTATGGTTAACTATTCCAGAAAACTTATCAGGAACTTTGTTGCTGCTGAGCAGGTCTTTGGCCCTCCAAGACAGAGAACAACTTACATGTTTGAGAAGTGGCTCCAAAGTGTTTGATCCAAAATGTTGACATAACACAACTGTACAATCCCAGTCTCAGTGAAAGACTGTATTGTAGACCATTTTCTTGAATATTAATAAAATGAGATAATCACTCATAAACTCTCACAGATACATATCTTCTCATTGTTTTAAGATTAATATTTATGAAATCTATTTTTCCACATACAATGTGGTTATGCTTAATAGAATATAATTTTCAACTGTTCTGCTTTGTCTTGAACTGTAAAATCAAATGGAGGACTAAAACAACGTGGATTTAAAGGTATATGTAAACTGTGTTATTCCCTGCCTCTTTGAGGCACAGCATATATAATAGTTACATATAGAAATAAAGACAGTGATTTAAGTGCCCATTAAAAAGAAGAATTCATTGATGCAACAGTAAAAATATAACTGCTCAATGGTGATGGAGAGGAGAGACTTCATTTTCAGGATGGGAAACAGCAACCCAATTGGTGATACTTGCTGTTTATGCATTTTAATTAATATAGAATTTGAGAACAAGTGACCATTTTTCCCTCTCAGCATATTTTATGCACTGCATTGTTGCAAACATTTTTCAATATCCCTTGCAATATAAATTGCAGTCCAGTCATCTTCTGAGCAGAGACAGACTATGCTTCGAATAAACTAAAAATAATAGCAATGATTCAACTTCAATTGCATGCTTCAATTCAGAACTGGTTAAAAATTTATATTAATAAAAAAAAAATTTAAATGCTGAAAATTTGTAGAAGAAAAATTTTGCCTGAATGTGCATTAGTTCTTGTAATAGTGGTTCCTGGTACGAGCTGTCATAAGCAGTAACTGATTTTTGTTCAGTCCATAATTCAGAGGTGTGTTAGCATCTGCTCTGTTAAAGAGGGGGCTCTATAAAGACTTGCACAATATCAAGCAAATAATATTCTTTTCTAAGATCGGTCCTGCTGAGAAATGCTAGATAGAGTTCTTAGTGCTTAGCCTTTTCATAAGATAACTTTTTGTAATGTAGGCCAACTACAAATCCAGACTCTCTTGGGTTTGCTTGTCTCATTTTACTTCTTTTTGGTTATTTTTAAAAGTCACTTTATTCATGTGCTTAGTTATAAGTAACCAGGTTAATTCCAATGGATTGAGTGACCTACCTTGTGTGCTTCAAGATAAGATCATCCTTTCCTGAGTTAATTAGAACTATGGTAAATGCCTAGTACTGTGATTAAAGAACTCCCCTGGTTCTTAGGTGCTTGGTCATTGTAGCCAAAACCAGTCTGGAGTTAAATAGCTGAGCTTTCTCCTTAAGGGATACAAAAGAATGACAACAGTAATGGCCTGAATGTGGCCAGATGGATGCTGGATGAGAGCTGCCTAAACCAGTCAGTAGTGAACGCAGTATCTCAAAAATCAAACCTCTTTCCAGGATCCATGGCTTTTCCTCACTAACTTTCTGTGCTTGAATGCTATCCCTGAATAACCTCTGTGGGTTTGGTCAGACGTGTAATTTCAAAAATCTAAGCAGAGGGGTTGGTCAGCTTAAAAGATTTGCAGGATAGAAAAGTAGGCTTAGTTTCTTGCCTGAAGAAATTCTAATGCAAAAATTTTAGCTGTCTCAGAGCTGTGATGCTATGAAGGTGTTTTCAGATGGAGAACATGCTCATTCTGTCACACTGGAACTGTCACATTTGGTGTGGCATAATCAAAACCGTTGGCATCAGCCAAAAAGTAGCAAGTCCCTAGCTCTGGAAAGTGTAATTTCACACCTGTCCAGTGTGGAAGTACAAGTTCTTACAGACTTTTTTTATTCTTAGACACATACCAAGAACCTGGAGTTTGTTTAAGCATTAAGAAAACGAATTGCAAAGACATTGTATCGTCACAACCCCAAATATAGAAACCCTTTAACTTTCATATATTGCCTTTTAGTCTGTTGCCTGCTGCCAGACGTGAGTGCTTACTGGTGGTGACAGTGCCAAGTTCTGCCAGCCAAACTGGCCACACAGCAGTGGCATGAAAGGGTCACTTGCCATAGCTTTTGCATGCAATAGTACCCGTACTGCAGGTGTGGCACAGCTGTGCACAGATGCACCCTTCTCTGGGTGCATCTCTGTAGACCTTCTCTGCTTATGAGCATTCCATGATCAGGGCCACTGCTACCATAGCTGTTAACACCATCTGGTCCTGGGGGCAGCTGAGGAGAGAACTTGTGTCCCAATAAGCTGTTCTGACACTGCCAGCCATCTCTGTGGGTCGTCTGCCCTGGAGCTCCTCACATCTCTTGTAAGAGAGGAAAAAGATACAGAAACTGTATGTAACATAGTGGTTGGTGATGCAACCGCAAAACCAGCTTATCTGGCTTTTTAATATCACTTTTCTGGATGCAGGTCAGGATATGGTCTGGGATAGTGCAAAATCCTCTGGCAGGTCAGACAGCCTGTGGGATACCACTTCTTAGGTTGCCTTCAGGCTAACTTCTTGCCAATTAATCTAGAGATTTGAAACAGTAATTTTAAATCAGCTGTTGTAAAGTACATTGCCATGCAGAACACTTCCCTGTTATAGTTTTGCATTATCTGAGAGCAAGGGAGTTATCTTTCCTCTCCCCTGCCAAAAAAATTCTCTTGTTGTCAAGAATAAATGTCAAAATTTTCCACCCAGGGGAGATACCAGTTCTTTTTTTGCTTGACAGCTCTGGTTCTACTTACATCCATGTGTTGACATCCTGTTGAATCATTTTGGTAATTGATGCATGAAACTTCATTTTTATTTGAGAACTCTTTAAATTTTTGTTGGTATTTTTCAGTTTGGTATTTGTGCTTTTTCACTTTCATTTTACTCAGATTTGTGTATTATAATTTGTGAAGTAATGCAGTATACCTAAATAGGATGTAACCTTTGAAGGGGAAATTGTCATCCTAGTATTGCTATTCAGCCTTTTTCTTTATTTTTCCCTGCCTTTGATTGTTAAAATTCTAAAGACAAAAGCCCCTGTCAGAGTGTTGAGAAAAACTGTTAAGCATCTATTAAGCTTTGAATAATTTCTTTCCCTTCTACAACTGTACTGCATAAGCAGACATTTCACTTGGTTTCATACCACCATAAATAGTGCTCAGCAGCAGTTCTGTTTTAATCCAGTGAACTAAATGGGCATTGTCTTCTCAGAGCACTCAGCCTGTCATTACTGATGATGTGTAAGGTTCTCCTGTACCAGATATAGTCCTTAAGTCTGAAGCCCTGGTGCATTCATAATGCTGAGCAGCATTTATGGGTTTACTAATTCATAGCAGACACACTCTCCTCTCTCTCCATAATTAAAATCTGCTGTTTGGTACAGTGACCCATGGTACAGTGTACATGACTTCATTAGTGCTTTTTGTTTCTCTTGCCCTTGTTTCCCTTCAAGGCCAAAGAGTGCGACATGAGCAGGTTACCAGTTATTCTGACAAATAGGAGGACACCTCCTGTCCAAACTGTTTTGCAGAAATATTGGATGACTTTAAATGTCAAACTACTGAATGAGGTAGAGGGCTGTCCTTCCTTGTCTTCTGTCAGTGTTTTCCTCCAAGGGGCAGGATTTGAGAATCATCTGAGCGCACATTGCATCCAGGTTTACAAGCCTGCAAATAAAGGAAGTCAGGAAAGGCTTCTTTTACAAATCCCACAAAGGGATTAGAGGTGGCTGCAAAATTGTTTTGTTTGTAAATTGTAAAATTTTGAACCTTTTTTCTCTTTCTTGGGGGTACTGCTTGCTTTCTTACACGCTGTGTTTATTTGAGGTGCCTCCACCATAAGTTTTTCAATGTGAGAGTTGCTTTCTACTACAGACATGTACTAAGCTCTTGCAGAACTTGGCCAGCAATGCTAGGCAGCCTTACAATCTAAAAACATTCCCTCTTTTTTCCTCTTCAAGAGGTCATAGAATGGTTTGGGTTGAAAGGGACCTTAAAGTTCATCTACTTCCAGTGCCCCTACCATGGACAGGGACACCTTCCTCAGACCAGGTTGTTCAAAGCCCCATCCAGCCTGGCCTGGAATTCTCTCTCTTAAAGTATGGAATCACACAGAATCACAGAATGGGTAAGGTTGAAAGGGACCACAGTGGTCATCTGGTCCAATCTCCCTGCTCAAGCAGGGCTATCCTAGAGCACATGGCACAGGATGGATAGATGTCATGATGTCAGTTTAATTACATTGCACTTCAAATCCCATACATTTTGTTTTAATTGACCTACATTGTGGCATCAGAAGCAGATTTTTTTTGGTTTGTTTCTACTTACTGTGAAAACTACCCAGGTGTGTGCTCTTATACTACATTTGGGACTGTATCCTGGGACTCCAGGGAGTAGGAATTACACTTGTTGTTCCATGACAGAACTTCAACAGTAATTAAAATAAATACTTTCATTACAAATAAACCATTTATGGAAATGTGATCTCATCAGGCATTTGCAAGATAATGCTAGCCAATTAAAAAAACCTGTAACTTTTGTGACTTTGAAACTATCTCTACAGTTATATAAGTTCCTTCTTAAAAAAAAAAAAAGTTGTTTAGAGTCCATGCCAATCAGTAAAAGCTGATTTTCAATTTTGTTTTTTACTGGAATTGCTTTCTAGTTATTAGGAACTGCTTTGTAGTTTTGTTTTTGCTTTCCCTAGCAGTGGTTGCAAAAAGAAAATGTCATTGCCCAAGAAAGCCTCTACCTTTCTTTTCTTTATTTTTTTAAATACAGATTGTTTGAGTTAGTGTCATGAGTAGTTAAGCAGCCTATGGGGATATCCTGTCTGGAGACTCAGTGTTTTCAGTGGATCTGAATGATTAAGTTTGGTTTTGTTTGGTTGGTTTTGATCCCATTTTTTATCCAGTAATTTAAAAGAGGAGCCTGCTGTCTTCCTGTTTGTTCCACATAAATGGGAAAACATGCAAGTTAAGTGTTTGGATCATCGCCAAGACTGTAAATGAGCCCTACAGCAGCGCTGATGGAAATCATAGCTGAGAGTAGTCTTGTGTATTGGTCAGAGATGGTGTTTCAGAACATACAAATGATTTGTGAGGGAAGGTGGAGCAGTGGAGTAAGGCAAGAATATACTGGCCGATAACTTGTGCTTCTGTCATTTGACTGCATCAGATCGTATGCCCTTTCTCTAGCTAGTGGGTTCCCAGATCTTTTTTTTTACAAACAGTAGCAGTCAAAACTTAGCAGTCTTCTGCTGAAATTCTCTATTGCTTCATAGCAAGGTTTTGATCATCACTTCCTTACTGAACTTGATCTCTGATGTTTCTGTCATTCACGTTACATGCAGGTTTTTTGGCATTTGTGACAGAAAGGAGTATATATATGCACATGTATATATATGCACTAAGTTTTCACAGTTCAGCTCTATAAAAGAGGGAAATTTAAAAAAAAAAAAAAAGAGGGGAAGAAAGATACTTTGAAGAGCAAAGACTTAAAAGAATGCCTGAACTGGCGTGTCCTTCCATGCATTGTAGTGTATTGGCATCTGGGTTTTGATCTGTAGAAAGCATTAGATAGTAACACATCCTACAAAGCCAAGATGGGACAAGAGAGCAGAAAATCACATGAAGTAAATAAGGTTTTACAAGAAGGGAAAATCAGGACACACAAACTACTGAATAGGATTAGTCATGGATGTCCATCGCAGCTCTTAGCGTGGTAAGAAGAGATTTGTCAGTAGGAGGTAACAGTTGTCTGTCTCTGTGTTTAGGAACTGTGTTCTACACCTGTGTTTAACCCAGCAGTGTCTGGACAGTACAAATCAGTTTTTCCTTAAGTACTGAATATATATTTTTAGCTGGTTGCTGAGCTCTCACAGCTATTAGAAATGTCAATAAAATTTCAGGGTAATTAATAGTTGAGAAAGTGAGGCCCAACAGCTGACTGTGAGGCTGGCCAGTTTAGAATCCAGTTAGTGCTCAATAAAATTGTTTAACTTCAAAGTTTTAAATTTTGCACATATGGACTGAGCAGCAGATGGAAATATCAGCCCTTAAAGCTTACGTACTTATTAGCCAAATGAGATTATTGAGAGTTTTTATAATTGACTGTTTACTTTCCTGTTGTTCTGTAGAATTTGCTCTGTGGACAGGAAGAGAGGTACCACAGTTCACTTTCACTGGCACTTGTGCATATACCAGTAAATGTTATGGATTGCAGAGAAATTTGTGGAGTTCCTATCAAGAAATACAAAGTACAGCGTTCTTAATCATTTGCGGTTAGAATTAGATTGCTTTCTCTGGCAAGTTCAAGTGCTCTGTAGCTCGTATATCTCCTTGTAATACTGAGCTGGGCTGTGTAACACTTTTAAGATAAGAAAATCCATTTTGTCCATTTCGAAGAAAAGAGAAACCATGAAGAAGGAACTTGGCTCAGAAACGTTGCTTTGCTCTAAAGATAAATGCTAAATGTCTAAAAAAGAGTTTCTAGTGCAGGCCTATTTAATTCATAAGAGTAGCATGCCCTTTTTTGTTGTCACTTCCTCTAGTATTATCCACATTGTTCAACCTCTATTTATGAAGGACTGAGAGTCAAGGCAAGATAATATGTACAGAAAACTGTAAAATTGCCATTACACAATGGTTTACTTGGAACACGTTTTGTAGTAATATCATCTTCTGTAAGAACAGATCAGGCTTCTGATTGGTATTTTATTTATTAAAAAAAAAGCAAACAAACAGAAAACCCTACAGCCTTGGAGTAAGGTGTGACATCCTGTAGTGAAATACAGTTTTTCTGCTGAGAAAAACATTGGTAAAGGTGCAGTGCATTTCAGTGTATAGAAACTTTTCAGTGTGAATCTCAAAATGCAAAACAGTTTATTTATGTCCTCCTTCAGGAAGATGTCACACTCACCTGTGGACAGACTCTTCTGTACTTTGCTTCTAGTTAACACCCAGTAATGTTGACTTATCTGATGGCCCGGATTTCCTTGTGAAGCAGAGAACGGTAGTTCTGAGTAGGGCTGAGAAGTGTGGGGACCAATACATAAGTGTTAATGTGATTGATATTTGTAATTGTGATTGCTGGTACACTTATCCCAAGAAACTCATACTATTTCAGACCGAGCAAAACATAAATTCTGGTACTGGAGGATTTTATGCTTTGAAGGACAGAAAGCAGTAGCTGAGACTCTGTCTTCTGTGAGGCAGGAGAGATTGGAAAGGAAGACAGGAGGGAGGGAGGACATCTCCAGACATGAAAGGCATCGCACCACAGTTCCTCTCACCGCATTGCCCCACTCATCCATTTGCCCTGGTGGTTCACATCACATTGTCACTCCCCTTCTCTTCAACTGGACTTTTATCAACTCAATTGGGTTGAATTGGGCTTTTAGTTTCTTATTTCTCCTGCTGAATTCAGGACAGGACAAGCCTCCCTTCATGGACTGGGGTTTATGGATTGGTTTTTACTCATTATCAAGTGACTGTAATACACTTACTGGAAATATCCTATGCTCGGAAATCCTCGTGTCATGCAGTAATTAATGGCTTGTTTCACATAATACTTATCTATCTGTGCCACTTAAGTAATAACTTGCACTGTATGCATTTTTCCTTCCTCTTTTGTTATATTGATAGAAATGAATGCAAGGACTGATTATAAATCATGCAAAGCTTGTGGCTAAAATATGAATAGGGGTCCAAGGCCAGAGTTGATCACTGGATGGTCTTGCTTTTGGTGGTCATATGTAGGAGACAGCAATAAGTAATCCATTGGGTGGTGCCTCTAGGGCCAACAGATGTGGCTTCTCAGGAGGATCTCCTCTATCCCAGTAACACACGGTGCTAAGAAGCTTCTGATGCTGTTCTAAGAATTGGAAGGAGATGTGGCTAGAAGCACATGGGTGGGAAAAAGACTCAATAATGATTGAAACTTAATTTTTTTCATTTCCTCTCTTTTGATGCAAGGTCTTGCTCTGTATAACATATACCTCCACCTTTGAGCTGAATGGGAGTTCGGTGTTGAAGATTGCTGAGGTAAGTGCTTCTGTTATACCACAGCTTGTGTCACTTAACCTTTCCCCGCTACCTAGAGTGTATCTTCCATATGTAACCTGAAACTGAGCTAGTCTGAAAAACATCTACTGTTTTTAGGACTGATATTACCTAATGTCTGTTGTTAAGAAATAGTTGCAAGTTGGGCAGGTTTGGGCTTGCATGGGAAGGCACTCTTGGAAGCTGACTGATAATTGTATATTACAGCATTGCACATTTACTACTCCTCATATTTACTTTATTTTGCTTTTTTGCAGTAGAAAGGTTCTCTTGAGTTCTTTATAAAACAGCACTGTGCTGATTTCTTACTGGTTTCAAGTCTAACACTAATGAAGTGTCCTCAAGAGAAGCGTGTAAGCCATAGTGTGCCATGTTAGCACAAGTTCCTCAATGTTCCTTGTGTGTATCTCTTTCCTGACACATCCAAGTAAAACATTTATTATGCTTCTACATCCATTAGGCTATTAGTCACTCTATTCCCTCTAGTCCATTAGATTTTAGTATGAATTAAATTGTAAGGGAGCTTTGGTTGTAGAAAAACATACCTGCAGGCATATTAAGTGAGCCTTTTTTAGGTGGGTGATATTTTTAATACACTCTGTTGCCAGCCATGGGACTGTTTGTTCAGGTTAGAGAAGATGCACAGGAACACTTAATCCTCCTGTGCAACACACACTGCTGTGTGCAGAATCTATTATAAAATTACATTGTTATTACGGTATGGGCAGAGCTAGTGTCTGTGAAGGAATGTAAATATTATTTACATGTCCTACACTCTCAAGTGTCTGTAGACATTTAGAGATGTGTGCCTTCTCATTTTTTTGGTATTTGGCATGGGGGTTTTTGTAAAAAAAACCAACATCCCATGTGAAAATAGCTTACTTTAGCTGGAAGTTACAGTATTTTCTGAGTTTAAGAATAAAACTGACCTTGTGTTATCTTATTGGAAGCTGAGAAAGGAGTTGTAGGGATAACAGGGAACCAAAGAAAACTACCTCCATTTTGTAAAAAATGAGTTTTAACAGGCAAGGATACAACATAAATAGTTCATGTATATAACATATACAGGATAAAAAAAATATAGTAATCATTCTAGATTAGCACAGCTTAGATTTTGGTTTCTCTTGTGCTAGGTGAGACCATAAGGTGTGGGCTATTTTTGGAGGTCTTCGTAAGCCCCATCTGTAGATGCTGCAGCAAGGATGAACTGAATTGCTACTTAAAGCAAGCCACAATTTTTAGATTTCTACTAAACCCTCTTTATGTCAGTGTTGCACACTGAAAAAAATACAGATAATTTCCCCTACTTCAGTTTTTCTCACATATTCTCACAGACTTCCTAACATGCGAGGCAAAAGCTGATGAATTCAGCTTAGTGCATCTCTTTGCTGTAGGTAAAGACCTCTAGATTAAACAAAGTGCTTGCTGGCAAAAGCATTTGATGACTAAACCCTTCAGCTTTCAATCTTTAAGAGCATTACCTAAGACTGGGGGAAATGGTCAATCAGTCATGGTCTGTATGCTATAAACTGTAGAAATAATCAGAAATAATATTTTCTGTTCTCTCTCTAAACAGCAGGGTTGTTATTCATCAAAAGCATTCTGAAAAATGGTAGTTGTCTTTCACAGATTGATGTGAAACTGCTGTTCTTGGTAGTTGCACTTCATTTTCATTCTCAGAAGACTAACCTGGTTTTAAAAAACTTTGCTAGTGTACTGATACAAATTAGGACAATGAGAGTTCTTGTCTTTTATGGTGAGCAAGACTCTAACGCATGATGAGATGTGCCGGCAAGGCAAACAAAACTCATTTCCGTCAGTGAAAGCAGTGTCCGTGAAGGAATGTAAATATTATTTACATGTCCTACACTCCCAAGTGTCTGTAGACATTTAGAGACGTGTTCCTTCTCATTTTTTGGTATTTTGGTACACACCCAGTATTACAAGCAGTAATATTGAGTGTGCTTGCTTCTGTTTGGAGTGTTTGGGGGTACAGTTATTTTCTCCACACTTCTTGAGAAAATACTAGGCCTTAGAGAATTCCTAGGTCTTCCTAAATAGCAAATCCTACCAGGCACGTACATGCTTCCCCAGGTTCCTCCTGCCCCGGCTTTAGGTAAGGCAAAGACTTTAACAGCTGGAATCACTATGCCTTTGTATCTGAATCTTCCAATGTATAAGCAGTAGGAAACAGAAAATCATTTCTCAGTTCAGCATTTGGTTAACCTTCTGACTTGCTTTAAGGGACAGGTGGCAGAGAGGAACTTTCTGTTCCAGTGCCCATGCTATTTAACATTTCTTTCCATGTTGGTCCCTTACTTTTCCTACCCTGCACTCTGTAGCAAGTAGAGCCACTCCACTTTCCAGGATTGGAAAGGTGCTGCCTTTGTTACTGGTAGAACTCTCTGAGGACTACCTCTGACAAACAAAGCTACAGTCTGGCTATTTTGCACTGCCTGAGCATTTGCAATTCATGTGTACAAAACAGTGGCACTCCAAATCTTTCTGAACCTTATCAGCTTCAAATTAAGGAAGCATCCAACATGAAGAGTACTATAATTTGTGGCCTAAGTATTTATTAATAGTATTGAAAATTAATTAATAATAGTATTGAAAATAGATTAACAGTATTAAAAATAGACTAAATCTTCCCCTGTCCACCTTCCCATGCTTGCCTAGACACTTGCAAGAAAATTTAGTTGATGCTGTTGCTTGTTTTTATGTGTGTGTTTGTTGCTCCAGTGTGTCTTTTGGAGGTTTATTTTGATTGACTCTGTTGTGTTTCATTAGCTAACCCTTCTGTGTTTTGCTCTTAGTTGTGTTTTGCATGCCATAGAGCTGGAAGTCCCCGAATGCATGAAATGATCAAAATGTCCATTGCACACCTCTTTGGAGCCCTGAGCTCTCGCATTTTTACTGCTGCTTCTTCATCAGTGGCTTTTCAAAAGGTACCTTGCCCAGCCATTTAGAACACAGACCTTCTGTAAGATTGGAACTCAAGTGGACAGTACTGTTGCTTATTAGCTCGCATGCGGAGGGGAGAGAATAAGGAGGTACCAACCATGCTCTTTCCAGAAAGTCAGCCTACCTCTAAGAATGGTATTCCATTAATTAATTCAGGTACTCTAGAAAAAGTCTTACCGCTCAAAAAGAATGATCTCCACTGGAATGGTTTGGCCTCTGTGAAGGGCTGTATGTGGTTAGCAGGCTTTTAGGGTTATTTGTCCGCTGGAGTTCAAGTGATAGGTGAATGACAGGCAGAGTTGGTCCAGACCAGCTTACAAGAACATCTGCATCACTGACTGATTGATAGCTTGGTTTCATTTCAGTGGCAGTTAGAAAGAATCAAGAGTCTTGTTTGTGTGCCCATGGCCGTATTGATTAGACTGTGTAATCAGATCACTTTAATTTTTCCCTCTTAAAAACTCATCCTCATTAGGGAACTATAAAAATGACTTTACATCATATAATACCCTTCTCATTCAAAAATGTACACCAGGTGCATTTATGTATACTTCTGATGCATATAATTTATACTGTATATTTATATTTTTAATAATTTATATTTTTAATAATTTTTTCAAAGCTAGTTCAATTTATATTTACAGTTCTTGCTAGCTATATATCTAAACAGTGGCAGAATGAAACCACTAAAACTGAAAAATATAAAAGTATGTGAGCAATTGTTTAGTTTTTTTTTTTCTTTTTTGGTTGGTTGCTTGGTTTGGACTTTGGGAATTCTTCTTGTGGTCATAGTGAACGATAAAGCTTAGTGTAGGACAAAGGACCAAAACTGCTTCCTCAAAAAGACTGTATTGTACAGTTCTGTCACAAACCCACTCAGCTCCATCAAGACGTTTATCTACTTAGTAGTTACTGTGCAGTGTGCTTAAACTGTTTGCTCCAGTTACAGAGACCCAACACCTCCCATGAAGTATCTGATGAAGGATAGAACCTGCGCTTTTCAGTGTGCTGTCCACAGGATCCTAGCTGTGTAACACTTTGGCAGCCATTTGTGCTGGGGCAAAGGTCAAGCACCTCTCCGGGCACAGCACATTGACAGAAAACTGCCACCAGCTGGGCATGGAGTTGGGATGATCCATCAGTGTTCTTCCACTGCTACCTTGGCTCCCATGGGATCTCTGAGCAGAGGAGCCCTCTGCTGGATTGCCAGTTATTAAAAGGCAATTGTTTGTGTTATTTATGGTAAAGTGCTCTTGTATTTTCTGTGTTAAGAAAGGCCTTCAAAGGCTTTCAGATGTGTTACAGTATGTAATAATTACCACAGAAAAAGTGGCAAATACCTGTACATCAGAAGCCACATGCTTGAAGAATTGGAAGGTATTTAACATTGCAGACATAGACTTGCAGAGGGGTAGTTACAGTAAGTATCAAGAAATGAACAATCAAAGCAGCATTTAATGAATTCTGTACAGAGCAAGGCAAGTACCAAAAACACTTGGGTTTGACAGGAGACTTTGCTGGTTTTGCCCCACCATTTCTGCAGCTGTGAGACTGATGAATTGCAGGCTGCTTCTAGATGCTGCTTACTTGGTTTCCATACTGCTGAAAACTTTAATGCGCTAATAAAGCAATGAGAAATAGTAAGGAAGGCTGACTCTCTGCATGCAAGAGACCTTGGTATCCTCCTAAAATGTGTTCCTGGCAAGTGACAGTTCATCTCTTTGTACTGCTGTCTTGTTTCCTCATCAGGTTTGCATTGAGACATATGTATCTAGCTGTCACCAGCGGAGCATTAACACCGCTGTGCGGGCAACCCTCAGCCAAATGTTGAGTGACTTGACTTTACAGTTACGACAAAAGCAGGAAAACATGGTGAGCCTTCTGGCATCAACAAATGGTTCCATGTCCATGGCTGCGTACCGTTTTGTTTCTCTGAATGCCTTATGGCTTTTATTTGACACTTCCTCAATTAATCCTGTTTAAAAGCTTTTTTGAGCTCTGATTATGCCTGCCTCAGAGCTCTCACATTGTCAGCTCTAGCTGGCTGGTTTGGTTTTTTTTTCCTTCCATTATCCAAAACAGACTTTGTTCTGATGTCAGGCTGCCTCAGCCTTTTCCATTCTTTTATTTTGTTTGCTTGTTTTTCTAACGTTTATTGAAATCCTTCTGCCAAAAGTTTTTGCATGACAAATATTTATGTAACAAGAGCAGATTCTCAATTAAGGAAAGTATAATTGAAGTTTTTCTTCCACTTTTTTAATAGAAGATAATTTTAAGTTAATAAGACTCTTTTTTTCTTTGTTAGCAAAAAAAAATTTATTTATTTCATTATTAAAATCCATAAGAGCTGTTTGAATGACATCCAAGCACATTTTCAGCAAAACTGTAAATGTTCTGGGTAAATGTGGAATTACATTGGCTTCTTACATTTGTTTGTACTGCTTTGTATAATATCATATTGTCAAAGAAGTACTATTTGTAAAAGCCAGTTTCTATTTATTAGGAAATTTTAAGGACTGTAGTTGCACAGATTTCTTTTCCTTACATCTGCTTTGGGTTAAGATGATCACGTCTATTTTGGATTAGTAGACTAGATTGCTTTTATCCTGCTGAGCAATGGCAAAAAGAATTAATCAGTTTAAGTAAACTTGTCTTCTGTTTGTGCTAAGTAGGTTCATTTTACCAGCCAAAGCATTTACCCAAAAAAACCCTCAAACAAACAAAACCAGTTTGGGTCTGCAAATTCAATTTTGTTAGTTCTTTTCTTAGCTGAGGAGTAGGTAAAAGGGTATGAGAGCTGCATGTAGTTCCTGGCAGTTTGTTACTGATGCTTGAGAGAAGAACTTGGCTTGACCCTGTTGTGCACTGGTAGGAAGAATCCCATACCACAGCTGAACCAAACGATATAAGAGCTCATTTCCATTTCCTGACTGCCATTAATTCTGTTGATACTGTAACATTAGCATTGTCAGTGTTCTAAACTCTCTAATACTCCATTGATTTTGGTTTCTAAGTAGTTGTGAAGTCTAAACTATGCTTTCCTCTCAGTTATTTTCAATGCAATTTACAAGCCTAATTATTACTGAGTTGTTTTAGGTGTAGGAAATCCCTTAAGGACTTACAAAGCTTTCAACATCATTGGGATGCAATTTCCTTAAATCTAAATGACTGTTAAATCAGATCTTAAGGAATTTTTTAAAATGTTTTGCAAAAGCTTCACTTAAAAACCCTAGCAAACAAAAAACCCGAAATAGATAGAGGACATGAATTTAAGAAAGTTCTGCTGTTAAGTTATTGCTTCTATAGTGTTCTTCTGCTCCTTGCACCAATTACACCACCTTTGTCTTTCCTCAACAGACAGCTGAAAACCCTGACACCTTGCAGAAATTCAAGAGTCAAGGTAATACTTTTTTAGTGACTCCTTCCAATCCAACTTTTTTATTCTTAACTTTCCTTTTATCAACACAGTGCTGTCTGATGTCATGGGAGTTGCACCCTTAGGGTTTCATAACTTCTCCATAGTTTGGTGTTCTCTCTGTTCCCTGTGGTAGGAGCTGAGACAGTCCTGTTAGCTCCTGATATTTTCAGTTGTGTCTTCATTTGGACCATGGTAACAGCATTGTACTCAACATAGTAATAAATTTTTGTTTCAAGGTGCTAACTTCTGTAATTAAGGAGTTCCAGTGGTCTGGAAAAAATTTTAGTAAGTGCCTTTACTTCCTGAAATGAAATAGATTCACAGAGTAGGACGTGGAATCTGAAAATGATTATTTTATTTCAGTCATATATTATATTATATGATTATATAATGACTACTTTTGAAAGCGCATCACTATTGAAGAAGGTGTGTTTACACTTGCCAGGTGATTCTTTTACAAGAGAATGTTCTTCTATTCCCATTGTAGCTTTACTTTCAACATCTTCTAGTGAGAAAAGATAGTCCCTGCTTTTGACCTTCACAGAGCATTTCTATAGGAGAACTTGTGTGAATGAAGACTAAAATCTTTGAAGAGCACAAGCATTCTTTTATAAGATCAGAACATGGTCAGACATTAGAAGTTGTGTAAGAGAGAGAAGCTGCAGGGAGAGATACAGAAATTGGCTGCCGTGTAGAAATACTGGGGCCTATCTTTTTTATTATTTAATTGTATACTTATTTTATTATCTGAATTTGATTTCAGCTAACCTTCTGTAAATGCATGTAAGCAATTAATGCTCTCTCCGGAGTTAATACTGCTGCTTTTGCATTTTGTGGCGATCACTTTCCAATCTAGGACTTTCCTACTGCATCTTCTCTATGAATTTTGGTAGCCCTGGCCCTTGTTTAGAAGCTCTGACCAGCTCTGATGCCATTAAGGTTGTAATCCAGCTGCTCATATGTAATGCTTCTGATCTTTGTCCTTTTTGGAGGTACTTCAGCTGAGTCTCTTTGTGATGATGTTGTATCTGTCCTCAGTGTGCTCTGTGAGAAGCTCCAGGCTGTCATAAAGTGAGTTATTTAAATTTATAGTTTCAATTTATTACCTGGAGATTGAGAGTTTCACTGATGCATGTGATTGTACTGTTGTAGTTCTGGAATTATGGATCAAAGCTGTGCTTCAATGAAGTGTTTACTACAGAAAGTATTGTTCATGATGCATTAATTTAATCCTCGCTTGAATTGAGGAGCTAATTTGCCTTCTTTGTGCACTGTTCAGCTTTAAAGAGCTTCCAGCAAATCTAATCTGTGGCTAACTTCCATACAGCAGCAAAATACTAATCCAAGGAGAAGTTTTCTTCTCTGGCTGGAATAGCCATCATAGAGAGAATAACAAGTACAAGAGCCATGGAAAGACCTAACAGAAACTATATTTAGAATTAATAAATCTGTCCTTCTTAGGCAAGCATTTATCCAATTGAAGTAATTTGTATTATCAAATAATTCTTCCAATTTAGGAATATCATACACTCTACCTACTTGAAAATGCACGATCTTAACTTTTAAAATGTGGTTGTTATGGACAGTGTGTTATATGCTCTACAATTTTCAGAAGCTACCAGAGGCGAGGATAGCACAGGCATCTGTGTGCAGTTCTACAGACTTTCTTCCCATGAGTGTCCCTAATAACAGCAAAATTACAGAGGAGTGCCTTTCTTAGCATTATTTAATCAGTGTCAGCATCTGGGAGAATAAAATCAAGAGTGCAGGGATGCCCTGTGCATGCCCATGCAAGTGTCAACTGCAAGATGACGGTCATCTGCATGAAGACACATTGTAAGAAAAGCTGTTGGCAAAAAAGGCATCTGTACCTGGAGTGCCTGTGCGTTTCCAGATAGGCATGGACTGTTGTGAGGAAAAATTTATCACCTTTAAAATATATGAGAAGCCAGCAGTTTTCAACCTTCCATAGCACAGAGTTATAAATCTAGCTTTGAGCCTCAGGATTTAGTGTTTTCTGCATGGCTTGTGAAACAGATACTGCTCTACTTGGAAGAAAATTCATATATGTGAACAAAAGGAACTCAGGCTGTGATAGAAAACCAGGTATTTCTTACTCCTTAATTTCAGTTAAGATAAATCCATTCTTTACAGCTTCCTTGACCTACAATCATGTATCAGAAAATGCATTCCTCCAGCTCTCATCTCTGACCAGAAGAGAGTTATTAAATCCTAGTTTTCTCAGAAGTGCAAACCAGACTGTGGGTGCAGTTGCCATGGAATGCTCCTTTCATAAGGCAGACCCTCAGCCTTGCTTGTCTCCTGGATCCTGCAGTTAATGTTAAGAGTAGGCACAGGCAAAGTGCATGTTACAAGTATATCAGTTCCAGGTGTCCACAGGTTCTTTAATATTATTTCTCATGAGGCTTTCTTTGAGTTTATGGTTCTGACAGAGTAACAGGCAAGGCCCTGAAAGCCATGTTATTGTGTTATCATGCCTGTAGGCATTGACTTTTGACCATTGTGGCCACCACCATGAAAAAAAAAAATAAAATAACCATAAGAGAGTAGCCTAAACATGCTTCAGATTGCCTGAAGAAACTACCCAATAGTCCAAAATCTTCAGTTGTCTCCTTTTCCTCTGTTTGAGGCTTCCTTCCCAAGGTTTTAGATTGAATTTGAGTAATTATTTGGGTTTTATTCTTCCTCTTTTTTCACTTTTTTTTTTTGGTAGTAGTAGATCATTGGCATGTGGTCAGTACAAGGTAAATGGGATGATGCAGGTGATCACACCATTGTAAATTGATAGAGAGAAGCAAAATAAATCACTGCTGTAAATTACAGTATAATTTTCAAGTGAACTAAAGTGGTTGTTTTAGAAAATTAAATAGTCTTTGTTTTAATATGATGTGAATGGCATCTTTTCTTTGCCAGTGACAATCGTCAACTTCAGCTTCTTTACTTGGAGTGCATCCTCTCTATGCTAAACAGCTCCTCCCCCAGCATGCACCAGCACAAAGGATTCACTGATCTAATATGGTGAGTACATCTGAAGACTAACGCAAATACTCAGTTTGTAAATGTAAAAGGACCTGCTCCCACCAGCCATGCAAACAAACCAGTAAAAAGTCTCCAGGTGTGAGCAGACCTTGCTGTTAACCTATTAATTTTCTCCGTTTTCGTTTCTTTTCTTCTTTGCCTTTGTTTTGCAAGTTCTTTTACTAAGAGTTTGGATTAAAAGGCAGAGATGCTACGTTGTTCTTCAGACTTAGATGTTTATTATCTTCTTATCTGTAGCACAGCTGCACAGGATGTGCCTCTTAGTTAACAAGGTGGAAAATGGCTCTAACTTCCAAGGTCTTTTAAGGTCCCAATCACACAATTATGAAATGCCAACTAATTTGTTTTTACTTATAATCCAATAACTAACTATTCACGATCCACACTGCGGGTTTTTTGACCCAATACCAGAACACCCAGATTTGTGAAGGAGAAAAGAAGGAGAACAAATCCCCACCCAAAATCCTCCATATTGTTATACATATATATATTGTTATATCCCAGAAACCTAAATTCTCTAAACCCAGGGTTCCAACATTAACCTACTATCAGTTCTTTCTGTGCCTCATATAAAATTGGTTAGGACCGCCTGCTCAGCTACCACATTAAATCCCGGTGGTGAATTATCACTGTAATGAAGTCTAATGGATTTAGCCAGAGCAGAAAATCTCTTATGCTTTCTGCAATAGTTTGGATTTGTGTGTGGCATTAAACATAGAGATGCTCTGCTTTTCATAGGAGGGTACTGTTGAGATTCTTAATGTTCTGATACAATAATATAGGAAGGTAAGCAAAATTAATGTCAAATATGTGCTGGTGAACAAAAATCCTTATTATGACCTGCATCGTTGTATAAGTGTTGAGGCTAAATAGTCTTAATGGTGCTTCTATTTTATCAAGAAGTTCTCCTTTTTAATACACTTCACCAGAAAAGCTTGATACCTTTGGTTTTCATATCTACCTCTAAATTGTTTGATACCATCACCTCAAAGCACCTGAAGTAATCCTTCTTTCCTTGTGATTGAAATAGTGGGATTTTTATTGCCTGTGGATAATTGAGTTACAGTAATAAAGCAAGAATGTAAGTAATATGCAGTTCCTTGCAGTCTGTGCCCATCTTGTGACCTAGTCAGGTGATTGTATTAAGGAGAGATATATGTGACTGTTAATGTGTTTCTTGTGCTTTTACCCTGTGATTTTTGAAACTCAAGTGTGTGCCTTGGTCCCAATTCTAAGGATACAACATGTAGAGGCACCCATAACTCCCCCTGCTGTCCCAGGAACATCAGTGGCTGCAAGACTGGGAGGTCTTTAGACTGGTAACACTTGGCAGTGTTGCACAAGGACTCAGTGCTGAGGCCTCTTGGAGCTCTAACATAAGAGCAGAACTCCCTCTCTCATGGCAGATTCATTTCAGAGGTTTCTGCCTTTGAATTTCACCCAACCCTTTTGTGACAGATTGTGGGGCTATCCTATAAGCAAGGTCACTGAAATGATCTCAGTTAAAAGAAAGCACTTGCTATTTTATTTTTAATTTACATCATTTTGATGATCCTGTTTATGCTGCAAATGTACAGGTGTTTGTGTCTGTAACTGTGTACCATGAGGGCAAGCCATCAGGGGTGGGACTTTTTAACCTGCACTGCTGCCAAAGAATGAATATGCATGCTTCAGCTACCTGCTTAAGTGGGGGGAAAAAAAACCCAAAACACTAGGAAGATGTGAAACAGTTTAAACTGCAAACATGATTTTGAACATTTTGTACACACTAATACATTACCTGTCTAGTGAAGTTGTGATCCAAACTGGTAGCTGTCATTGCTCTTTAAAGAGCTGTTGCCTACATGCACACAGGTTTCACTCTGACTGGCACTTTTTAGTCAGTTCTCAACAGAAGATAAAGAAGGGAGCAGATAGAGAAGATTTAGCTCTGTGTTCTGACAGCATTCTCCATAGTTTGATACAGAAACACTTTGATAAGACTAAGATGTGTGGGGAATATATTGCTGTTGCAACCTGTGATTATGCCTGCTTTGAGACAGGCATGTTTCTTAAGCAGTGAATTGATATGTTTTGAAATGTACTTGATTGGAGAAATAAATGGAATAAGCAGATTCAAAGTCATTATCTGATGTCCTATTAAAAGCTGTTTTTCCTTCTGTGACTTGAGAAAGCTGAGCTGTTTCAACAATCTTGTTAAGAGAAGCAATGAAAATTCAGGACTGCAAAAAATCTTGAGAAAATAAAATGTACTTACCTATGAGGATGTATTTTATGAATTGTTACTTGTAATTGGGTGCTTGCTCTAGGCACTCGTTTGAACCTCTGAGACGTGGGTGAAAACCAGATTTGGGACTCATTCTCAGGCAGCCCTTGGCTTCTTAATTTAAGGTCTTGCAGACTGAAGTAAAATGTCAAGTGTGTGAGTGCAAAGCTGAAATAACGTCTAATGGAGCAAAGTGCTGAGCTGGCTTTTGTTCCACAGAAGAGTGATCTGCTCGTGTTGAATCACTTAACATGAGTGCTCATGCAGAAAGACAGTTGAAGGAAGGATGGGTATTTACTGTGTAGTGGCATATGAGTGGTATAATGCGCACTTTGAGTTATTGTAGACGGCTTTAATTATGTTCTCAAAAGACAGCCAAACAAGCTCACAACTAAGGGTGCTAAAATAAATGCATGTGCAGCTCAGTGATGGAACATTCAGCCTTCTAGTTAACATAGATTAGTTCTTGTTTAGTCAGGTGTTTTTAAAGCTCCCAAGTTGGACTGAAAAAGAGACACTTAGCAGCAGAAGCCTAGAATTTCTGCCTTGTGATAGGCTGCAGCCAGTGAAAGAGGCAGGCATACTATCCTGCAAAGGGACAGCAGTGTGCAGCAACATGAACTTGCAAAATCAGTACCATGTTTCTACAGCACACAGAGGTATTTCCATATGGACTAGCATGCTGATGCTTGGGAGATGAAAAAAGTCTGGCATAATTTGTTTTTCTATCTAACCACTGCTGTTTGACTGATCATTAAAACAAGAGTGTGTATCTCATTTAGCCATGGGCTATTTTCAATCTGTTCTTGTGAGAGTATTTTTTTCCAGTTACCATCTGCTGCTTTTCTCTTTCTCAGGAAGCAACTGTGTCCAGCCCTAATAGTAATCCTGGGAAATCCAATCCATGACAAAACTATCACCTCTGCCCACAGTAGCATCTGCCTTGAGGCTGATTCACCTTCCTCAGGGATCTCTGATCATGGCCGGGGTTCAGGTTGTTCTTCCACAGCACCTGCCCTTAGTGGGCCCGTTGCACGGACCATATATTATATTGCAGCAGAACTGGTTCGACTGGTGGGGTCAGTGGAATCCATGAAGCCTGTGCTACAGTCTCTGTATCACCGAATATTGCTTTACCCACCACCTCAACATCGAGTAGAAGCCATCAAAATTATGAAAGAGGTAGGGTAATCACATGTGCAAATCCAGACATGTAAAACAAAATGTTTGTTTAACAGTAAGTGTTCCTGATATGTGCATACCAATCCATTTCAAACCTTCTCACATAGGGATGTTGAAATTGTCCTTTCTGAGCACAACTGGTATGTCAGTAGCACTCTGACAAATAGCTTTATGCAGTTGTAATAGCTGTATTTGTCTCCATAATGCAAGCTACTCTGGCAGCTCCATCACTGCTCATGCTGTGGTGCGTGTGGAGCAGATCCTGTCACTGAGTCATGACTGCTCTTTTGGGTGAGATAGAGCATTACGATCCAGTTCACAACTCCTTTGGCATCTTTCCCCAGACACATCCTCACAGTGTGGTTTCCAGGCATTAAGGTCCATATATGCTTTGATAACATGCCAGGTTTTTGAAATCCAGTTTCTTGGAGCTTTTTTTGAATAGACACAAGAAAGCTGCCAATGTCTTAAGAACCCATTTCAAGACCAGTCCATTCTGGCTTTTTGCCCAGTGCCTCTGAGAGCACTAAAACTGGAGCACTGGGAGTCTTACTTGAACACTATCTGAAACCTTGGACTCTTCCATTCCACATGGACACCTTTCTTCTCATGTTGTGGAACACAAGGCAATTCATGTAATTTGTAGGAACAGTGGTATCTCCTAGAGAATTTTTCATCTAGCTTGTGCATACCGAGGCTGTTCTGTTTCTGAAAAATCTTTCTTAACACCACACAGCCACCCACTTCATTGCTGTCTAAACTAGCAGTCATCCTATCATTGTCTTTCTCTAATTTTAAACAGTAGCAAGGTGGTAATTGAAGTTTTAGGGAAAGCTTAGTGTAATGTTGTTTTGTGTAGGATGTACCTGTTGCCTCTTTGGGCTCATTAGTACATGCTTGTTTGTATTTCCTGGTGGGCATTAACAAGATGCCACCCAGCAGGCTGAGTCTGAAGGAATCACTTTGCGTATCTTTGCATGATTCCATCATTTTGTAACTAGGTGACTGAGGAGAAAGGCTTCCTTTGGTATAAACTATAATAAAAAATAACTTATGTAGGCATAAAAATTGTCTTGTGGATAGTATCAGATGAAAAAAATTCAGTCAAAAATGTAAAGCACTGGAGAACTTTCTAAATGTGATCCTTCCTGAATATTCTCCTTTACTTGCTTTTCTGCCTTTAAAAAGAGGAAAGGTAGCTTTAATAAGTAGAACATCAGAGTGCTGTTTTCCTTTGCTGTGAGAAATTACAGTAGTGCTACCTTGGGTTCCAGGGCTTGATAGAATTATGACTTATTTATTGTATTTAAATAGTGCTTAGATAATCTACTTAATTCCATTTCCTTTCTTTTCAGATACTTGGCAGTCCTCGGCAGCTTTGTGATTTGGCAGGGCCCTGCTCTTCTGAGTCAGAATCCAAGAAGAGGTCTATTTCTAAAAGAAAGTCCCATCTGGATCTTCTCAAGCTGTACGCTTTGTTTCCTCCTTTAGCCTCTTCTGTCTTAAACCTGTGCACACCGAACACTTAAGCAGTTCAGGAGCATACCCAATATGAGCCAGGGTATCTGCCTGGTTAAATAACCTCTGAAAATGGAAAAGGTTGCTTGGTTTGTCATCAGTCTGGGCCTGTTTGTAAAGATGTGGATAACTACCTTGTGGAGTTTGCCAAAATTCCCACATATGTTGGTATACAGCTGAAAATTTTTGGGTATGGGTCCATAAACTTGCAGTGAAATAAATGTGTGTTTCTTTAGAGGTACATTTCTAAAATGAAGTCAGAGGAGGTCATAGAAAATTTAAACATTGTCAGATCAAGCAAGAAGGGTTCTCAGTTCCTATGAAGATCATATCTTGTAGATAAGATCATTTTCAGGATACAGATGGGTTTAAATTTAGTTCAGCTGGGTGCTGAGATTTTTTTTTTTCAGTTTAAGTGCTTGTCTATAAGAGAGAATATGCTGTGCATGCCGGTATAAATGCATGGTAACTGTTTCCCTTGTTGGCACTCCCTTTATAGAATGACCATGTTTGCATGGAAGACTTAATAATTTGTTGTAATACTAATTGTCTTTCTCAGGAATAATCTTAAAGGATAAGTTCACTTCTTTTTTTCCTGGTTATGGAGAAATGGTGTTGAATGATGGTGGTGTGCTTGCCACACATGTTGCATCACTTAAATAAACTCTGTATTGATTGTAGTGTCATGGATGGGATGACGGAAGCGTGCATCAAAGGTGGTATTGAGGCGTGTTATGCTTCGGTGTCCTGCGTCTTTGCCCTGCTTGGAGCATTAGATGAGCTGAGCCAAGGGAGGGGTCTTAGTGAAGAGCAGATCCAGCTGCTGCTCCAGCGCTTAGAAGAATTGAAGGATGGGACCGAGACAAGCAGGGACTCCATGGAGATCAATGATGCTGACTTCAGGTGGCAGAGACGCATCCTGTCCTCAGAAAACCCTGCCTGGGAGTCAGGAAATGAGAAGAGTCCTGATATTAGCATTAGTGTTACCACAGACACTGGTCAGACTACTTTGGAAGGGGATATGGGACAAACAACTCCAGAGGATAATCCAGAAAGTCAAAAAAACTCCTTGCCATCTCCAACTGGACATGAAAGCAAAGAGATTCATTACAGAGAACCAGAGTCAGAAACCATTGACCAGCCAGATGTTGTTCAAAGAAGCCACACCATCGTCTATCCAGATATAACTAACTTTTTATCAGTTGACTGCAAGACCCGTTCCTATGGATCCCGATACAGTGAAAGTAACTTCAGTGTAGATGACCAGGACTTTTCTAGGACTGAGTTTGATTCATGCGATCAGTATTCCATGGCAGCAGAAAAGGATTCGGGCAGGTCTGATGTCTCAGACATAGGCTCTGACAATTGCTCCCTGGCTGATGAGGAGCAGACACCACGGGATTGCCCAGGTCACAGGTCCTTACGCACTGCTGCTCTCTCTCTCAAATTGCTGAAGAGCCAAGAAGCAGACCAACACAGTGCACGGCTCTTTATCCAGTCACTTGAAGCGCTTCTTCCTCGGCTTATAGCTCTTCCCAGCATAGAAGAAGTGGATGGAGCACTACAGAGCTTCTCTTCAACATTCTGCTCAGGTTTGCAAGCAAATATTTACTGTCTAACCAGCATGCACACTCTGACAGCACTGTACACAGATTCCCTTGTGGGATTTCATCTTCAGAGAACATATCCAGAATAAGGAGGTTTGGGCTTTACACCATACATGCCTCCACAGCAACACACTTCATTTAGGGCAAAGCAAATTGAATATGCAGGTGCTGATTCAAAGGGAGGTAAATCCATTGACTCTTAACAGGCTCTGGATTATATCCTGAATCAATAAAGAAATGGAATTAGATACCTCTTTACAGGTTTGTGAAGATCTGTTGAGAAGCTTTGCACATTAAACAGAGGTTGGGGTTTCCCCTTAGCATGAGAGGGCTGTGGGAAGTACCATCACCCGTTTTGAATAAGTAGCTTAGTACATCACTGCACTGTTATTATTAGTAATGCCAGCCTCACAAAGAGGGTGATAATAATTCCACAGCAGCAAGCTCTAGAAAGGATAGGGAAAGAAGAGAGGTCTTCACTCTTGTTTTTCTTAATGCTGCTATCTGACAGGAAATGCAAAGCTCAAAGCTCAGACCAAGTGAAAAATTAAGATCTTGCCTTCTAAGAGATTAAATATCTTCAGTTCTTTCGTGGTTAGAACATTTGGGGTCTTGACCTGTCAAACAAAGAAAAAAAGTCATGCAAAGGCTAGTTTGTCCTCTTGATAGCATATTTAAAATGTGTGTAAATATATATTTTTAGAAAGATTTTGCTTTTCTGACAGTGGCCAAAATGAAAATGTTTGCTAAAATATATGTCTCTGTTTCTTTAACTTACTTTGCTGCAATTGCCTTTCTTATTGCTCATCTCCTAATCATTGCTGCATTCATTTGTGCTCCCTCACATACATTAAACTCATACAGAGTCAGAAGGGGTGCTTCCCATCATCATACAGCATAATCTAGATACGAAGTTGGGTGAATAAGATTATATTCCTGATATCCTGTTTAAATGCTACCCAAATAAACCCTAACTCAGGAAGATGGTTTAATGGTATTCTTAAGAAACATTGGCCATTTTATATCACAGAAAGGAAATACCTTAAAAGAGGCATTTGATGTTAACCACTTTCCTAATTGAGGGGCTTAAGAGCATCCTTTCTGTCACAGGTGTTTATTTTTTTCCTGAGAAAGGGTAATCTTGAGGTTATGCTGAAAGACCAGTGCTAGACCTCTAGCTCAAACTTTTGTGCACCTGTTCCCTCATGCATGAATAAGTATGCCACTTCTTTTCCCTTTTGTCTGTAAAGTCTTTATAGACTCTTTAAAACTTTGGAAGATGTGGACCTAGGAGAATTCTAGATTTTAAGGCTAAACATAGCTTTTCTTGGCATTCAGTATGAGTAATACAGTGAGAAAAATGGAAGAATATAACTCAAATTCTGCATTAAATCCATTATTTGTGGTTTACATATCTTAAAAAGATACCTAGTCTTGGACTTACATTGTTGAGAGAGACCTTTCACTTTTCTAAGAAAGCCACCTCTGTGGCTGTATCTGTACTTAAAAAATGTACACCACGTTTCCAGATGGATTTGGTGAAGTACTCGTAGAAGACACCATTCAGTAAGGAATAGTGGAAAAGTGGAGTAGCAATTTACTGTATTAAAACAGCCTGGAAGAGGTATCCTGGAGTTTTCATGGAGATATGGCTGTTGCAGGGTTGTACTTTTATGCTTTCATAAGATCTGGGTGGTTCCTGTTTCAGCTGGACACCTGGAATGAGACTCAGTCCAGCTGGAACAGTCCCATAACTTGTACCTCAGGTCTTAAGCAAATGTCCATCAGTCCTCCCAAGGTGAGAACCTGTGTTCCTGTGTAGGTGAGAGAGCCATGAGTTTGAAGACCTGTACAGACTTACTAAAGTTGAAACAAATGTCAGGGGTAGGAACTCCCCCTGGAGAGCTTTTGAGACACCAGTTTGATCTGCCTATATAAGCAATGTGTAGGTCCTTACTTTAGGTCCTACTTCATTAGCACCAGCTACTCAAGGTACAAATTGGGTGATGAAGTTAGAGGGATTGGTCCCATTCATTGTATATACAACATTTATTCGTGTATAATTCTTGAAGAATATATTGGGAAATTTGAGTGTTGGTTAAGATTCAAGTTGAGAAAAGACACAGATGCAGTTCTGAGACCAGCCAGTACAGAAGCAGTATTTTTGTGTTTCTCGGAGACCTTGTTTAACTGCTTTGTTTCATTTTGCAATTTTTCTTACAATTTGGAAGAAAAATACAGTTTAGTAGTCTTTCCTACAGGCTAGGTCCTTATATAGATAGCATTGCAAAATTAGGATGTTTTCATAGGATTGAAAGGCAATGAATGGAGGTAGGAATTTGAGGCACTGCTGAGATAAAAGTGAAGTGAAGTCGGCTAAGCAGACTTATAGTGAAATTAAAATTTGCAAGTAAGTTGGTTAACTCTAAAGTTAGGAGTAAGTTATCCCATCTTTTCAGTTTTGATTCCATACTTTTTAGAGGGAAGGTGTTTATCTTGGTAAGTATCATCTTATCCTCTGTGCTTGTGATCTCAGCATCTCCCAAATGCAGTTGTTTATTTTCCCATATTTTAGAGAAAATGAAGGAACATATTTTTTCCCCCCAACACTTTTTGGTGCTCAAGTACATGCCCATGATGGAGTATCCACTTTTCTGTGCAGCTCTACACCTTCCCTTTCAATTGTAATCTTGTGTAGGAGGTTACACTTTTTAAAAAACTTTTAAATGCAAAATAAAGTGGGCTTTTTGGTTTGGTTTTTTTTTTTTTTTTACTTTACATACATCTCTGCCTTGAGGTTTTTATTACTCTAGCAGGTTCTAGTCCCTGAGGTACATGTTTAAGAGAGATAAGACATAAAATCAGTGAGAGATGAGATAGCTACATCAATATCATGATCCTCCATCCAACAAAATGTTAAGATGCATCTTTGTTTTAAGTGATGAAGAAGTCACTAGAGCTACTCACAGGCTACTTTCAAGCACATAATTGCAGTTTTGGTACTAGGTAAAGGTTCTCTGTTAGCATTCACTGTGAGAAATCTACCCCAAGCAATGCCAGCCTGTGTGGGTATGGTTTGTGGCCAACCCTATCACCCTTCTTCCAGAAAGGTTGCTCCCTTGAACAGATATTCATTTTTTAGACCCACCCTGGAACAGTTACTCTCTTTCTAAATCCGCCCTCAAACAGTTACTCACCTTATCCACGCCCCCAAAGTGACGACAGTGGAAAGTCCGAGAAGGCAGCAGCACAGAGCTTTCAAACCCTCACGAGGCAAGAAAAATATTTGCTTATTTTCTGTGTGTGGGCTTTTTTTTTTATGTTAATGATTTGTTGTATTTTGTCTAAGAAGAGGTATGAGCTTTATGGTGGGAGGAATATTCACAGTAAACCACTGCAGCAGTTAACAAATGACACAGCTTTGCTTCATCATGTAACTAACCTTGGAAGCTGGTTTTTGTTCCATTTCAAACATTCCTCTAGGATAAAGCTGACTTCTTAATCTTCCCTAATTGACATTATATGAATGGATTTCACTGTTGATGTGAAAACCATGAAGTACTGTGAGTCATGTGGGTGGATCTGGTATTTCTGTTTTTTTCATGGCTCAAACTACAGATCATGGGGATTCAATTAGGTGTTGCTCATACTTGGTTTATATTTTTCTACCAGTAGGTCAGCTATTTGCCATCCATGGGAAGAAGGGATTGTGCCATTGAACATGGTTGTAGGCTGTTGTTTCATATGAAAAGTGTTTTCAGGACTACTGAGTACTTACAGGTGTCTTCTGGGTCTGACAGAAGTGTTACTGCTCAGCTATTTAGAAACTAGGCCTTGTATGAACTAAACAGGGCTTGGAGTTGTAACAAGTTCCAGCCAGCTTGGCCCCAGATATTTGTCCACATACCTCTAGGCCATGGAGAGAATGATGGTTATAGACTGATCTTGCAAGGTGTGGAGCACTCCAGTCCCCATCCAGCAACTGACTTAGGCAGAACAGCTTTACTGGGGGAGTTAAAGGGCTGTTAACCTCATTACACCATTTGGTGCACTGTATTCTCAGTTAACTACACAGACTTTGGGTCTGCTCCTTCCCACCTCACTTTTTTCCAGTTAGTATTACAGATGTATCCTGCCCCCTATGTACCTGATAGTCATCCCAATGAATGCTGGTGCTCCTTGGTTATTTCAAATTTAGCATGTTGCTTTGCTGGACTGTGACTGGAGTGTCCAGTTTGTCTTGCATTCTAGATGAACTACTTATTTTTCTGTTCCCTGTTCTAGTATGTTTAGTAATTTCTACTGATGATTCATTAACTGTTCTAGCAATCTGTTGCTCCCAAAATGCTAGGGATAGTTTCTGATATTTTTTTCCAGGAAAAATCTGTGTAAAATATGAGAGCTCACATGGTGTTTTTGTTAGGTATGATGCACTCACCAGGATTTGAGGGAAACCTAAATTTCAACTTCCAGACTCTGATGAATGCAGACAGTCTCTACGTGGTATCACATTACACTCTGTTGCTGAACCTAAAATTGGCAAACTCTGATTACTACAGGAAGAAGCCTGCCCAAGCCCCTGTGTTGCTGGTGAGTTGGGGAATATGGGATAATTGTTTTTAAAAAATGAAAAATTATTTTGCTTCCTTTCACATAAACCAGCCCACACATAAAGCCTTCAGGCTGCTTGCTAAGTGGAGAAATAGTAATTGCAAATGAAGCGTTCTCCAAGCTGCTTATGAATCTTGCATGATAAGTGTCATGCATCTGAGTTACACTGTGGTTTGGTGGGAAGGAATGCTGCTTACTGATTGTCATTAAAGTCACAGTCATTTTGATGGTTAAACTATTTTCAGAATAGATTAACATCATGTGAGATAGCAAGTATTGTCTCTTGATAATGTGCACGAACGTACCTTCATCTTGCAATTGCTTGTGAGCCTAATGACAATTTTTTTGCTTAATACTCAATTTGAATTTCTGTAGATGAAGATGTGAAAAGTTAAAGTGAAAAATAAGTAGGTCTTAGTATCAATGTGAAATTATGATTTTTGTCGCACCTGGAATTCCTCAGCTTCTTGGGCTTTTTAAAAATAATTTTGAAGACTGTGAGTTATAAAGCATGGATCCATGTTTATCAACTTAGTTACCCACAATACATTGTTTCAGAATTTTCTGAAAAACCAAAAAAATTGTGATATATGGAACAAATAAAAAAGGTGTCAAAATGTATAATTATTGCTGAGCTTCCAGTGTAAGAGAATTTATAATCAAGATCATCTAAAAAGCAAGTGGAGTTTTAACATCATCCATAGTTCTGGTGTGTTCTGCAGCAGATCAAGTGCAGCTATGTGACTCAGAACATTCTCTAGAGGAGTCAGTGTGCACAACAGGCCTGAGCATGACCAAAGTATTCTTAGAGATCATTCTGATAAATAATTGGAGACAAGTTCATCTGTGATGTCTGTTCAGTGCAAAAGGGCCCAGTTGTTGGGCAGGCCACATTAGGTGCCACAACTTATTTTAATTGGATTTGAGATCCTACTGCTATCTCATGGAAATAGTGAGAGATCAGCATGTCCCATTGTCACTGTGCAAGAACTGCCATTCTGATTTGCATCTTGCATTAACTGCAGTAGAAGAAGGGAGAGGTCCTTGTTCATGTAATTCTCCACTACAGAAGCAGATACAGAAAGATCTGGACAGGCTTGGTTGATGGGCCATGGCCAATTGTATGAGGCTCAGTAAGGTAAATTGTCAGATCCTGCCCTGGGGTCACAACGACCCAGTGCAGCGCTGCAGGCTGGGGCAGAGTGGCTGGAAAGCTGCCTGGGGGAAAAGGACCTGGGAGTGCTGATCAGCCTACTGAGCATGAGCCTGTGTGTGCTCAGGTGGCGAAGAAGGCCAGTGGCATCCTGGCCTGTATCAGGAATAGTGTGGCCAGCAGGATCAGGGCAGTGAATGTCCCTCTGTACTAGTGAGGCTGCACCTCAAACCCTGTGTACAGTTTTGGACTCCCACTACAATGAAGACATTGAGGTGCTGGAGTGAGTCCAGAGATGGCCAACAAAGCTGGTGAAGGGCGTAGAGGCCAAGTGCTATGAGGAGTGGCTGAGGGAGCTGGGGGTGTTTAGCCTGCAGAAAAGGAGGCTCAGGGGGACCTGATCGCTGTCTACAACTGCCTGAAAGGAGGCTGTAGTGAGGTGAGGGTAGGCCTCTTCTCACAGGTAACAAGTGACAGGACCAGAGGAAATGATCCCAAGTTGTGCCAGAGATAGATATTTAGACTAGATATTAGGGAATTTCTTTTCATGGAAAGGGTTGTAAGGAAGTAGAACAGACTTCCCATGGAAGCATTCACAAAACATGTGGGTATGGCACTCAGGACATGATTTAATGGTGAACATGGGAGTGGTGCTGTGTTGACAGTTGGACTTGATGATCTTGAAGGTATTTTCCAACCTTAACCTTAATTCTAAGATTGTAATTCTCAGTTTTCTTTGCATAACTTAATTTCTACTTCTGCAATCCCTTACTCAGAAGTAGATCTGGGGGCTGAGGCTGATGCTGTAGGGCTTACTCTGTTGTCTTACATTTGGCTTTTATGATTCTCTGCAGAAGGAGTTTATGAAGCAGGTCCAGTCCAGTGGAGTGTTGATGGTGTTTTCCCAGGCCTGGGTTGAAGAACTGTACCACCAGGTACTAGAAAGGAACATGCTCGGAGAAGCTGGATACTGGGGAAGCCCTGAGGAACACAGCCTTCCTCTTATCAGCATGCTGACAGGTCAGTACAGTATTATGGTGGCAAGGCTAACTTCCAAATGTGTCTAAAACAAGCTACAATGACACGCTGCTTTATTGCATTACATACAGAGCAGCATGTCATCATGCAATATGTGGTGTCTCATGGAATTACCAGTAGAGAAGGAGCCAGACCGAGCTGTGGCAGGTACTTAAGTGTTTGTTTTAGATCAACTGAGTGGTTTTGAAGCATGGGTTTAAAAAAAATCGAAACTGTCCCTGGGAGACAGGGAGAGTAGTTTTGTTCACTGGACCAAAACATCTCTTAACTCCATCAGCTTCAGTTCTGGTAGACTTGATAGTTGTTAATGATAAGCAGTAAGGCTGCTGTTTTCTTGATGTCATAGCAAAGCCATTTCAGTGTGCCTGCGGTGCAGTACAAATATAAATATCGGCATCTGATCCTGGATGCCTTCCATAGACTGGACTCCCCTTGGTTCAGACTTGAGCTGTGCCAGGGATATGCCAAATGGCACTAGGGAGAAGCTGAAAACCTGGAGCACAAATGCTTAAAAACAATCCTTAACTTCATTTGAGGGGAAAAAAACCAAATTGTATCAGCTGAAAGACAGCAGGATGGCTATGATACTGTATTGATATAAAAATGCACTGTCTGCTTTAATGTGTATGTAATTAAAATAGTGTATGCAGGGGGAACACTGGCTTCAGCTGAGCCATTAAGTAGTGATCAAAGGGCACTGCTCTGAAAGTTTTTTGCTGATGATATTGAGTTCAGTGTTACTTTTAGGTATTGAGCTGGGAAGATGAAAGAAACACTTGGAAAAAACAATACTCAGAAGTATGTGGAGAAGGGGCTGTTAGAAAGGAGAACAGCCTGGTGTTCCTAACGTGCAACTCTCTGCAAGAAACTGGTCTTTTGTTGTGAATGGAGAAAGGGTTGTATTTCTTTTGTTGAGATTGAACATACATAGGTCTACTAAAAATTACATTTAGGACATAGGATCCCAATGCATCTTGAGAACTCAGACTGAGGTCTGGGAACATGTAAATACAGGATTTAGGAAGATTTGAAGTTATACTAAGAAATGCAGAGATTTAAGTGTGTGGGAAGTTCTGAACTGTAAGAAATACATTGAAATCTTTGCTGGAAGTTCTGTTCGCGGTGTAACTTGAAGAGGGGGAGGGCAGCTTTTGAGAGTGGGATATCTCTCCTTTTCAACAAAACATTGGTTATACTGGGCAAAGCCTAAGATGCCACAGCTCATGTTTATACCAAGGCTTTAGAAGGCTGGCAGAAAGAGTAACAAAAAAGCACACCTGAGAAGTCAGGAGTGCTAGTACTTAGTTGAACACAGAGCCAGTAAGAGATGCTTTCTTTGTACCATCTGTGTGTCAAATCATAATCTGACATATTTTAATGTTCTGGCAGACATTGATGGCTTGGGCAGCAGTGCAATTGGTGGCCAATTGATGGCATCTGCTTCAGCTCAATCTCCTCTTTCCCAGAACCGGAAGACAGATGATTCTGTTGTTGCAGGTACTAAGACTGTATAGTAAGTACAAGTGTGTCTACCGGCAGTGGGTTGTTATGTACCAAAAGCATGTTCAGATAAACTGTGTAGAATAACAGTTTAAAAAGAAAGTATGTCAGTACATTGTACATGTGAATTGGTAGTTCAGCATGCAGAGGACAAATGGGACTTCGCTTTTTACCACTGATGGTAAAGCTGCTGTTGTGTCATTTTCTAGTAGTAATAGTAGTAATGGTTTTTCCACTCTAGGAATTGCTTTTGCCCGATACCTTTTAATTGGCTGTTGGAAGAACTTGATTGACACTTTGTCCACCCCTCTGACCGGCCGCATGGCAGGCAGCTCCAAGGGGCTGGCCTTCATCTTGGGAGCAGAAGGAGCCAAAGAGCAGAACCAGAAGGAGAAGGACTCCATCTGCGTGAGCCTGGATGGACTAAGGAGGGCAGCCCGGCTGAGCTGTGCTCTAGGTACTGCTGCATAGGGGATGGCATGGAAGACTCATAAATTAGGATGGTAACTTTCCTTGAAGGAATTTGGGACAAAGAAATGCAGCATCCTGCTCCAGTTTTGCATAGGAATGTGGATTGTGGGAATATGCATAGAGTGCCCTACGGCATAAACATATCCAGCCAACTTTCCTTGACCTTACCTCTTGTTGGGGTTGTATGGGATTGGGGAGGAGGAGTTGGTCATACAGTAACTGTGTCGTTGCCTTACAGGAGTTGCTGCTAATTGTGCATCTGCTCTTGCCCAAATGTCTGCGGCCTCCTGTGTCCAAGAAGAGAAAGAGGAAAAAGAAATCCAAGAACCCAGTGATGCTATAGCTCAAGGTAACTACATTATTAAATTACCTACCTTGTCTTACATTGCCTGCAAAGCTCAACTGGAAAGTACTTTGCTGCACATAGTGGCATTTCCCTCTTGTTCTGCTGCTGTGCACTACTCACTTGTCGGCACATGGGATGTGTGTCTTCAGTACATGTCCTGCTGTCCTAGGCTCTTAACATTATGTCCTACTAGTTATATTCTATATGGAACTGAAATCAGTGGAATAATGCATAAGCTTATGGCATTTTTCAATGTGTGCTCTTTAAACCTTGTGATACTAGTACAACCAGAGGGCATCAGAGAAACAGCTTATTTGGGGATTTTTGTGTGTTGAGTGGTAATAGCTGAGTTTGCATCCCTCTCCCTGTCTGGTTTATATATCCTTGATTATCTTTTCTGGAAATCTGACTTTTCTGTCATCATCAGGTATTTAAAACTTTCTGAATCATGTTAAATTAAAATGGAATAAAAAATGATGTCATTTTAACATATAAAAAGTTTTGCATCTCTATACCACCATTTCAAACTCAGTGTAAGCCAAAGTCAATTGTTGTCTCCAGTTTGGAGAAGTGACTGTTTGGAGAAGTACATAAAATTTCTCTGGTTATGTCTGATTTCTAATGGCAAGAAACCCGTAAAAAAACACAGTGTTGCACAAATGACCCTGCTTGGTACCTAAACTTGGTGTCTCGGTAGAGAAAACAAAACTGAAAAAGCCTGAGCTTAAGGAAGCTTTTGGCTGCTCTTCTGGACATGACTGAAGGGAGTTGACAAGGCCATGCTGAAGCAAAGAGGAGGCAGCAGCAGTGGCCAGCGGCCAATAGATCTGTTCTGTGAAAGCTTGCAAAGCTTCAAAACTTGTTTCCATTCCAATGCAGCATAAAAACAAAGCTTTTCGGGGATTCTTGGAAAAAATAAATAGATCCAAATGGTTGTAGTTCAGATCAAGATTAGTTTTGCTTTGACAAGAGCTCTTTGGTAAAACTTTTTGTGTGGAAATACATGTGCAATCCACAAATGCTTTCTTTTTTTTTTCCATAGCAAAGGAGATTTTGGTAAAAATAAATAAATATCCAGTCAGACATCTCTGAAGAGAAATATCACTGGCAATCTGCAACTGTTCTGTAGGCAACAGGATGTGAATTTGGGGGTGGAGGGTGTCAATCTAGCATTGATTTTTTTCATGTATATAGGATCAGTCAAAAAGGATTTTAGTTTTAAAGCTGCCTTAGGTTTATTAGGAAGAAATTGGTTTCTCTGATTTTTTGGGTTTTTTTTGTCTAGAATTCATGTTCTTTCATAGATTTCAGACTGTAATCCTTTGCCCATCACCGTGTATACAAAACAGTGTTTGTTTAAAAGCTGGAGAACCTAATTTTATTTTATTCTTTTTTCATGCTGCAGTGAAACAGAAAGTGGAGCAGAAACTGGAGCAGATGGGGAAAGTGCAGGGAGTCTGCCTGCACACTGCTCATGTTTTGTGTATGGATGCAGTCCTCAATGTGGGTTTGGAGATGGGAAGCCATAATCAGGACTGTTGGCCTCATGTATTCAGGTACTCACCAGCTTTCCCAAAATCGCCAGAATTCATACCATGTTGCCTGAAAGTAACGGACTGAGAAAAAGGGCTTTGCAGACTCTGTGAATGTTCTGTATAGTGTCAGAGTGAATTAACTGCCAGTATCTCTAAAACAAAAGATGGTGCTGTTTTCTACCACTGCTCAGGGACAAAATCAATGCTTAGAAGCTTCAAAGTTACCAGAAGACTGTAGCAGACCCAGGAACCTAAATGGACTTTTCAGGCACCTCCACCAAACTATTTGCTGTCTAGGCACATGAGGGGCCAAAGGATGTAAGAAGAGATGTTATCTATGAGTAACCTCAGAGATAGAAATTGTGTGTTTATGGCTTGAGGAAAATGTTGTGCGATTAGTGCAGTGAGGAGTGGTTGCTTCAAGGTGTTTGTTAATTTTTTGCTTCCCCTGTGTGTTCTCAGGGTGTGTGAGTACATCAGCACACTGGAGCACACCCACTTCAGTGATGGTGCTGCCCAGCCCTCCCTTACCATCACCCAGTCACAGCAAGCACCTGGAGGGCTGCACCCAGACTCTGAGCCCGGGGAGGCTCCTCAGGCACTGACCCCCGAGCAGGAGACCACGCTCAGCAGCCATCCGGTCATTCAGCCAGTTTCTATCCAGGATCTCATCAAGGACAGCAGTAAGGGCAGAGCTTTTGACTTCCGTGGAGGCAGTCTGCTGTGTGGGACCAGTGCTGCCAAGGCTGTTCTCACGCTCTCCACACAGGCTGACAGGTAAAAGCACTGCTGTCAGGAACCAGAATCCTTGTTCCCAAAACAGTACCAAAATGGCCCTTTTTGTGCTGCAGTGGGTCTAATTGTTGTTTGTTGCAGCCACTTGCTTCAGTTGAATTTCACAGGAGAGCTGCATGTTTGTCACAACCAGCAGCTTCTAAAAGACCTGGCTTTTTTCATCTCTGCAGTACCTGCAAGTACTGAGCTGTCTGTGCACAACAGTAAATATGCCAAGCAAATCAAATGCATCCTGAGAGTGGTGGATTTATTCCTTGCATGTAAATTGACAGGTTGTATTCAGTAAAGCAGACAAAATAAATGTGTGTCTTGTCCTGACCAGAAGGGACTGATTGATAAGAGCAGTGTCAGTCAGAAAGCAGCTGCTTCTGTCAGGGCTGCATGGACAGTTTGTCAGGCTTCCCCAGTGCATCCAGAGGAGGAAGGGAACCAAGTATGGTCACACAATGGCTATGTTAAATGTCCTTTTTCATGGTCTGCCAGCTGATATTATTTCTGCTATTTTTTCAAGCAGCCCAGGCTACAGCTGAAAATTTCTTGGGTTTGCATGCTTGCAATTGCCTTTTTATTCAGCTAACACTTTTCATCTTGATCTCTGCCCATAGGAAGGTGTCATGTGTAAATTCAGAGCCAAAAGTAATGCATAAACTGCTTGTAGAAATTTGACTCTGGGCATTAAAATACCTTTTAGTTAGGAAGCTTATAATACAACTTGGTTCTGAGGATTAGAGAATAACAATACTTTTAATAAAGAATAATTTAAGAATAATTTAAATGATGCTGGTTTCATTTCTACCCTTTTACTTAAGTGCAAATGCTTATTAGGACTCAATCTCTTGTTTCTTAGGACTATAGAAAGTTTTGCCTGAAAAGCAACACAGACAATCATATTTTTGTCAATTTCTGGCTGCACCGTGTGAAATTTCACGTAATCTCTGTGGAGCCCTCTCCAGTGTAACCACACTTACTGTTGTATGTGTACAGATTTTAACTGTTAAATCCTAAGAGCCCGTTGCAGCTGAAAATAACTACTCTTACTTGTATTTCTCATTGTTTAACTAAAACATAGCCCCATACTAGCCACTGTTAAGAAAATTAACTCCACCCCAGCCAAAACCAGCGCAATATTCCAAAATAGCAATTCAGGTACAGTAACCTTAGGTTTAAGACTTGAATTAATTTATTTTTCAAGTTAGGGTCGGTAACTTCAGGTGGAGCAAACTGGTGTAGCTCTAAAGTCAGTGAAGCTATGATGATCTGTGTTGTGAGGAATGGGCATGTTTTGACTGGTTTTTTAATTACTGGTTCATGAATGGCTTATAGCATTAAGATAACTGGAAAAAGTGACTTTTTGTTTCAGCGCCATAGTTGAATCTTGAAAGGGTTCTGATTGATCCCATAGCAACCTACTTTCCACCCTCCAATTAATAAAGCTTCTGGATCAAAGTCTTGCTGCAGCACTGTATAAATTAAAAAGCTCTCAATAACCTAATGTGTCACCAAAAGCAACATACAGAAGCCACAAACAGATAAGAGTTGTCCTCTTACATACACATTTAAGTCTGCATCTCATTAATTTTTCAGTTAGATTCTGTTCTTTACCTACAGGCTCTTTGAAGACGCTGCTGACAAGTTAAACTTGACGGCACTGGCAGGCTTCCTTTACCAGCTCAAGAAGGCTTCTCAGGCCCAGCTTTTCCATTCAGTCACAGATACAGTTGATTACTCACTAGCAATGCCAGGTAAATCACCTGAAGATCCTGTACAGAGTGTTTTATATACAATTGTACTGTTTGCAGGACTTACCTTGTATTCTTACAATTTTTTTCAATTGAAATTTCAAGATATAAATAAAACACAGTATGTAGTTGTCATAGGTTAGCAAGCATAGTCCCGGAAGGGACGTCCTTGCTAAGGGGTGCTTACAGTTTCCTCTGGGAACTGATAGAACCTATCAGCTGGCCAGTTTGGATATGGACAATTCTCTAAGCCACTTAAAGTTGTGAACCACCTCTGTGATCCACATTTAAGAATAGGCAAACTCCCCCTCCAAGCTCTCTCTCGTTTCCGGCGCTGGGACAGGTGGCTGCGGGCCCCGTGTGGGGGCCAGCGGGCCCGGCCAGGCCCTGCTTGGGCCAGGCTGGGCCGGGCCACGGCCATCCTGAAGCCGATGGACCTGTTCCAGCCGTGGAACCCCCCCCCCCCCCACTGCCTTGCTGTGGGCAGCCGGAGCGGCTCGGCTCTCCCCCCTCTCCACTGCGATAAGAAAAATTCAACATTCCAGCTGCAAAGCTGCAAGGCCAAGGTGAGATTAACCCTTTTATTGCTGTGAAGAGCTGAAAACCTGAGGGAAGAGAGAGAGGAGATGCTTAAAGCTGAAATTCTGTTGTGAAGCTATGATATATCAGAGTATCCTGTTGTAATTTCATGAAGATATGGGGGGTGGAGTGTTCAACTCGTGAGCAGAAGCACCTGCGCTGAGATAGGCAGATGCTGACGCAGCTGTAATTTCATGAGAAGTTTGGACAGGGAGAGATGAACCAGATGAGGACTTTTGCTCCGAACGGGAAAGGAGAAAACCTCAGTCCCTAGAGATGCTCCCAGAGATAGTCCTAATGATGAAGATGATGAGACCCTTTGCTCCCAGGGAAGGAGAAGGGCCTCTGTTTTTGTTTCTGAACGGCTCAACCTTAAAATTGTACCCCAAAAATCTTCAAGAGTGGACCCTCGAAAGCAGTTGCGGGAAAAGCTGCAAGTCGGGGAAAGGACTCACATGCAGGCAGAGAGACTCCTCTTCCTAAATGGACTGAACAATATTTGGAAGTGGGCGGCTGTCTCATTGTGATAATGTTTTCATAGCATGAGCAAGAAGAGACTTCTCTTTCTAAATGGACTGAACAAGGTTATTATGGAAGTGGTAAACAGACTGAACATCTTAAGGGTTGTCTTTTCACATCGTCAGTGGGAGAAGGGAGGAAGGTGGGGGGAGGAGGAGAGTTCTGAAGGTGGTATAATTTTTTTTCCCTTCTTTTAGGTCTGTTAATAAACTTCTTTATATTCTTTCAAGTTTGGTGCCTGCTTTGCATTTCTCCTAATTCTTATCTCACAGCAGATAAACAGTAATGAGTGTTTTGGACCAAACCACTACAGTAGTCTAATAAGATCTTTCTTATTAGAATTGTAGGACTAATTCAAAACCTTTAGAAAAGATTGAGCACTTTTTTTGGACAGGGACCACATCCACACCTGCTTTGCAACACATCACAGGACATTCATTTGGTTCTTGGACTTTGGGGGTGTTAATTGCCCACCAATATATAATCACAGCTCTATTTTTGAACCCAGTTCAGTATGGAAACTTGGGTCAATCTAGACTTAAGACAGTGGATTTAGGTTAGACATTTGACAGTAGGATAATCTCAAAAGTGTTCAGAAAACGGGCAATAGAGAACAAAGCCCACAAACGAAGAATGTTAAAGCAGTGGGATTTGTCCTGCTTGATTTTCCCCAACAGAGGAGAGCATGTACCCCACAGTACAAAGCCTGTAAATTGTTGTTTCCATCACTATCTCAAATGAGGCAGAAGAACTGGACACAAAGGAAGATACTTCACTTAAATTTATACTATGCCTGTAGAAGCTACATTAGTCATACAGTTGTTGTTCTCTCTTGTGGCAGACACAGTTTTTATCTACGTTTCCAATTTAATTGGTTTCCTATCTCCCTGAAGTGCTACTTGTCATTTTCTCAATATGACACTTCAAGTTTTTGGGTTTTTTGCTCTTGCTTGTCTCCAGACCTCATCATTCATAACTCTAATTTTAATAAATATATTTCCTCTTATCATGTATGTAGTGTTGAATCAACAGTAGTTGTAAACTGAAATTAAAGTTAGGATAGTGGAATTAAGTGCTATTTTTTATTTTAAAAGTGGTATGTCCCCTGATTACATCTTTTGGTAGAGATAGAAGCACCACTGTGTTTGAAATGAGAGGATGAAATGTCTTTCAAAATGTTGTAAGAGCAATGGAAGATGAATCCCTTTCAGCAGGAAATAACAAGTACTAGTGACTGGGGAACAGAAAAGCATTTTCTCACATTCTGTTCTTTGTATCATTTGCTTAATAAGAAGTACAAAATTAAATACCCAAGCTAAATAATTTGCAGTTTATAATCTTTCCTGTAGATGTCACCAAAAGCTTTTGTAACTACCATTTTGGGTCTTAATAACTTTTTTACACTACTTTTCCAAGCTTTGTCTCTAATGTTGGCAAAAAAAGTGATCACTTAAAGTATGTTTGGTAAGTTTTTCTTTGAACTTGGGTCCATCTCCTGTTCTTTTACCTACACAGGCCTAGGGTGTGCTTTACATCAGTTTTGGGGTTTTTTTTTTTCTTTTTGTCACCCCACTGAAGCTCCTCACCAACTTAATATTGATAAATAATTTCTAATTCCAGTTCAGACATTTAGGAGTAGAGGAGAAGCTAAGCTAAGCTGATGCTTAGCTTCCATTTATTCTTCTACTTTCTTGTAGGTGAAGTAAAATCTACACAGGACAGGAGAAGTGCACTTCACTTATTCCGACTTGGTGATGCCATGCTCAGAATCGTAAGGAGTAAATCCCGCCCACTGCTCCACCTCATGCGCTGCTGGAGCCTGGTGGCACCTCACCTTGTAGAGGTAGGAATGGGAGACAAAAATGGGAATGTGTGCACAAAACAGCAAAGCTAAAAAAGGTGGAGAAAGCTTGATAGCTCTTAAAATGTATAACAACCTTCAACATTGTCAAGTCTGCTCTGTCTTGTATAGACTGTGTCGTATATTGTGATACTGCCACCAAGGAGTGTGCTTGCAAGTGGTTGAAATGGGCAGGCTTAGGGACAGGGTGTTGGGCTTTTGTTATGTGATGCAAATTGTTTCTGGTGAAAAACCTGAAACCACCCCAAGGGGCTCTAAGTGTCTCCTCCATCTATCTGTATTCCCAGTCAAGGTCTGCATCCTTGCAATTCTTCCCAGAAAAGGATGCAAGTTTTCTTTTCCCACATAAAGCCAGCTCAGCTGCTACCTTTTGAAGGGAAGAACGGTCACACAGTCAAAACAAAACATTTCCCACAAGTTCTGTTCTGTGGGTTTTAGTATTTTATTTATTTATTTTTAGCTCTATGCTTTTTTAATTGTCAGCAGACTTTCATATATCTGTGGACCTCCAGGCAGCTCAGAGTCTCAGTGATCTGTTTCCATGGCAGTACTCTCCCGTTTCCACCGCAGTGGGGTCCCTAGTCACATAGTGGGGAAGCTGTTTGGAGGGTTCAATAACATGTAGTGCTTACCTCTCTTGAAAGTGTCTGACTAAAAGCAAATTTTTTGTTTGGGCACACTCTAATACTTCTCCTTTCTCTGCAGGCTGCCTGTCACAAGGAGAGACACGTGTCTCAGAAGGCTGTCTCCTTCATCCACGACATCCTCACCGAAGTGCTGGTGGACTGGAATGAGCCTTCTCACTTTCACTTCAATGAGGCGCTTTTCCGCCCCTTTGAGCGCATCATGCAGCTGGAGCTGTGTGATGAGGATGTCCAAGACCAGGCAAGTCAGCTCTGATCAATGTGTCTGTATCTGGCCTTCATGCCTGTAAGAATGGCTTCCAGAGTGCACTTGGTCCACGTGAGAGTGTTTCCCAAATTCCCTTTGAATGCTGCTCCTTGATCATCTTCAAGGAATTGGGAGTGCTCTGCCTACCTAATCAGCATTGTGGCAGAGCACAGAGACAGTAGACCTTTAGGCTTTAAAGCAATTAAATAAAGATTTTCTATTATCTAAAAAATTTTAAATAATGAATTAGTCTAGACTGTCATAGTGAGATCTGGAAATATGCTTAAAGCCATCCTCATTCATTCTGAAGATCCATGTGTATATCAGGTCGGGTTTTTGGTTTTTTTTTTCTTTTAACCCCTCCTACACTGCCTGCAGGTGATCACCTCTATAGGAGAGTTGGTAGAAATGTGTTCTACCCAGATCCAGTCGGGATGGAGACCCCTGTTCAGTGCCCTGGAAACGGTGCACAGCAGCAGCAAGTCAGAGGTTAAAGAGTACCTTGTAGGAGAATACTCTATGGGTAAGGACTGACTGTGCTGTTTCATATGTGCTTTTGATTCCCTGGGGGACACAGTAACTAACTTAATATATTTTAATACCCAAACTGAACAGTAGCACTGCAACACTCCACAGCTGTACCAAAGTGTCTGAAGTATTAGTTGGGGTAGGAGGGAAAGCAGACATATTGTTCTGACCTTTTATCCTCTACATTCTAACAAATGAGTAGAATGAGAAAGAAATGCTTCAAATCTACTTGAATAATTCTGAGCAAGACAGTAGGGCAAGGGTACTGAGCTTGGCTGAGTATTTGTCGCTGTCCTGCTGGAGAAAGGACTGTATGCAACCAGCATGTCTCTTGTGGACTGTCTTCCTTACTGTATGAAACCTATTGCTCTTATTCATCAGGGTAACTTAGTGTGATAATCTAGGCAAGTGCTTGTCCAGGCATGTGATCACAAGGCTTTCAGATTCCTGGTGCTATTACAGACCACATTTCTGTAAGAATGTGCATCCCTCCCAGAGATGTTTGCTTGTATGGAAATGTGTTATTATTTTTTCTGTTCTTTGCCCCATTAGAAAGTATTTTTGAATGTGACAAGTCATGTGTAAGGGATGTGGTTTTCCTCCTAAATTTTGTGATTGAGATCTGTTATGGCTGATGGCTGATTGTGGGTGTACACAGCTTTTGAAGACTGATAATCTACTTAGGAAAAGCAAGGCTATTTTGTTACTGTATAGTGTGAATAGTTTTCTGCATGATTAATGTCATCTTGGCAGTTATCAAAAACTAAAGCAGAAACTAAACAGAAACCTCCACCAAACAGATGTATTAGCTACTGAATTCAAGAGCTCAAACCTGCTCTGACCATTTGAACAGACATAAATTGGTATTTGTCATAGACTGGGCAAAGGAGGGAATCTCTATCACTCCCTATGAAAGGCTACATGAGTTGCCTCAGCAGCAAGAGCAGGTTTTACTTTTAAGATAATTTCTGTCTCTGCCCAGAAAAGAAAAGATTCTACAGATTCAGTTAAATTGGTGAAAAACAGTTGGAAAATGATTTTTAAAGGGGGGTGAGGAAGAGTTCTCATCTTGTTATTTCCACAGGGAAACGCCAGGCTCCAGTGTTTGATGTCTTTGAAGCATTTCTAAACACAGACAACATCCAGGTCTTTGCCAATGCTGCCACCAGTTATATTATGTGCCTTATGAAGTTTGTCAAAGGATTGGGTAAATATTTTCCATTCCTATTAAGTCATGATATGTCAAGCTTGATCCTGCAGAAGAGGATAATTCAGTTATGTAAGACACAGCATGGTAGCAAAGAGAGGGGCAGTGAAGAACTTGAGTCCAGAATGCTTCAAAAGAATAAAACAGAATCAAGACCGAGGGATTATTTCCATAACATTTTTAATACTATCAGTTCAAGATTTTATAGCAGCAAAAATGCATCTCCCTATTAACTGTCTGCTTCTTAATTTGATCTTTGTTTACATCAGGACTCGCTTATATTCGTGTAAACAATAAAACAAAAAAACCTCCAAACCTAGCATTTTGCAGAAATGGCCTGGCATTGTGCAGAGACAGCATGGATTGTTTGCAACAGAGCAGGGCATGTTTTACACTGCAGGCAGCAGAGACCAGGCATAGCGTGTCAGGCTGACCCTGCAGAGTAATTGTCATGCTTCACCAGCCTGCAGAACAAAGGCAAACGCTGCTGGGTCATTCTGCTTCCAAGCTGGTGATCCATGGCTTGCCTTGATCATTAGAATTTGATACTTTTTATTGAACTCTGACAATGTTGGGGTTTTTTTGTGTGTGTAAATTATAGAACTTCTAAGTAGTGATAAAATGGGGCCTTTTCTTTCTATATGAATATTAATTCACAGAGGTTTCTAGCTCTGTAAGCAACTCCTTTTGATTTAAATGAAGCACCTAGCTGCAGCAGATCTACTCTTTAATGTTACTCTTTGTCTCACTGAGCTATTTCACCATTGATTTCAACAGGGGCAGAATTCAGTTTGTGATGTAATTGTAATTGTAGTTATTACTACAAAAGAGAAATAAACTTGCATGTCCAGTACCAGTAGAGGGAACTCATGTTTCTTATGGAGAGCTTAAAAGCCTGTCTTATATTTCTTTATGTTTCTTACTTTCGTGAGATAATTTTGACCCCGTTGTGGTCACATATCAAAAAGCAAGGTCTTTTTTTGTATTAAAGGTAACAGAACTATGGGATACATCAGCAAATACAAAGCCATACTATGTGCATTTTATGGTAAAACTAAAGGATTCAAACTTCACTGGCTGACTTGGCTGATCTCAGTAGTAGACAAAACTATAAAATACCTTATGGAGGAAATACCTAAGAGCACAGAAAAAGCAAATAAATATAGTGAAAGGAGAACAAAGTAGGATCTCATAAAAGGATTTAATATTCATCTTGTGCTTTTTATGAGAGGAATAGCTTTTAAGGCAAGAAAATGTTAATGTCTATAGGCATTTAGTAAAGCTTCAGAGTTGTCACTGAATGGGAAGTATTTGGCTAAACTGGAAAAATGGTTGTGAGCCAGGTATTCTAAGGTGGGCAGAACACTGGCTGAGAGGGGAGCCAGGCAGACCGGCAGATGGGAAAATGGTGGAGAGGAGTTATCCAGAGAGGAGCTCTGTAGCAGGATGCCTTGGAATTGCTCTGCTTATTGAATTCAGTTAGTGAAACTGGTCTGGAAGGAGCAGTCTGCTGATTTAAGTTGGGAATACCAGCCATAGTGAGGCACTAGAGCCTGAGGATATGTGTCATAAGCTGGAACTGTGAGACCTTGACACCTGCATTAGACAGCAGAAGGAAGTGTAATAGTACAAAATAGAAAATGATATCTTTAAGCAGTAAATAAACTAATAGGAAAGAACTTGTGGTAGAAGAATTTTCCGGGTCACTGGGGTGGAAATGAATAGAAAAAAATTAGTATAGTAATTGAGCAAAGGATGAATGTGAGCAAGTAATTCCTACACCCATGGAAGAAAATGGAGTCAATGTGACAGATAATATAATTGTATGATTATTAGAACTCTCAAAGGCTCTACTAAAGAGGTGTTAAATAGGCATATGCTTACTAAAACGTTTATTCATATAAAAATTCATGTACAAACTGTGACCAGTATTACTGTATTGTTTCAGTGGGGGTCGCCTGGTTGTCATCTAAGAAGATCAAACAAAGGACGTTTCCTGGATTCTGTTTGGACATTAGGGCATAACTGAATGAGAAAAAGCTAATGCTCTGTTTGTTTCTTTTCTTCTGTCCTTCCCAATGCTGCCTTTCCTGTCCCCAGGGGAAGTAGATTGTAAGGAGATGGGTGACTGTGTGCCAGGATCAGGATCTGCATCTACAGACTTGTGCCTTCCTGCTCTTGATTATCTCAGGAGATGTTCTCAGGTATGATGAACAACCTTATACAGGCACAAACCTGGCCTAGGAAACAATTCTAACCTGCAGGCTTTGCGTCAGTCATTGGATGATTTGCATGAACCCAACAGAGTCTGTGGTGACCCTGATGGTAATACCCTACACTGCCAAATGGACAGTGGTGATCTGAGGGAATATCATGCCTTCTAGGCCAGTTAGCAGTGGGAAAACCGAGGAGATAAAAACACTCAGACCCAGGGAGCATATGAGAGAATGTGAATGCTCAAAACCTAGTAGTAACATTACTCAAAGCTAGTCTCATTCTCATTTAAACAGTTACCATAAACGTTGTTGGGAATGAAACACAAAAAAAAAAACTAAAACAAGAAGTTGTGAATTCTCATATTTTAAGAAAAACAGGTCACACCCTCTGAAATGCAGAAGCAACTTATTTGTACCATGCAAGCATATGTGAAGTTCAGGACAAATCTCTAATAATTAGAATGCTGGCATGTTTCCTGTAATCTCCTTGCTCACAGCATATATTATTATCCAGGGTTATCTGGACAATTTTTGTCTGATTTTATAATGTTGTTTGTATTTTTGTAGCACCTGCGGGTCTTTTTGTTGGACTCAGGCCATGTTTTTTCTGGGTACAATACAAATGCACAACAAAAGATACTATCATTGCTGAAAGGACTTAATATCTAAATTCAGAGATAATGGGTGGATTCAGTGTGCAGACTGAGAAAGGAGGGGAAGAATAAGGCAACTCAGAATAATAAACAGCAGACATACCAAACTCAGCTTGCTATCTTGTTCATCTAAAAAAATTAGTAAATATCTATGTGTATATCTAATATATGTTCTGTCTATAAACTATTTGCACCACATTGCTATTCCTCATCCTTACAAACCCTGGTTCACAGTGAGGGGGAAATATTTTCTCCTCTTTAAAAGAAACAGCCATTTATATCTTGTACTTTTTAACTTGCCAGTAAAAGAAGAACAGGAATGACTAAAAAAAAATCCTGTCTGTATATTGCAAGTACATTATTTACTTAGAAAGACCTGATAAAATGCTGGTAGCATCTCTGCAATAGCACAGTTCTGCGTTTTGTGTCTGTTGTGTAATGGACAACCCAGGCAATGAAGCTCTGAAGTAAACCTTTACAAACCCTTTTACCAGTATTTATGTAGTCCTTCAGAGCTTCAAAATATTCTGTGTATAGCTAACAGAGCTTCATTAGGTCATAGATGCAATCAGTGAGTTGTAACATTTGCCCTTCACAAATAAGAAGAGCGTACACTCCCACCTCAGAAATGTGTTATTTAAATTGCTACTCTCTCTCTCTTTACCCACAACCCTTTACTTGTCAGTGAACTGAAGACTTCTGGCCTCTAATTGTGTTTGCATGCATTTTATTTTATTTTTTATTTTTTATTTTTTAAATTTTATTTTATGTACCTGTATTGTATGTGATCGCTTTTACAAACTTTCCCATGGATATTTATCCTCTCTTTTTTTCTCTCTCTCTCCTCTTCTCCACCCTCCCAAGTTGTTAGCCAAAATCTATAAAATGCCCTTGAAACCCATCTTCCTCAGTGGCCGGCTGGTTAACTTGCCCCGGAGAGCACAGGAACAGTCAGCCAGCAGTGAGGATGGGATTGAGTGCATCCTTTCTGACTTTGATGATGACACTGGTAAGTGCATTGAAAGCAGTAAATGCAGAACTAATCAATTGCTTCTTCTATGTGTTGCTGCATATTTTGCCAACGGCTGAAAGCAAAAAGGAGGGAAAACTTCATAGTTTATTGTCTCCTTGTTGTCTACACACACCCACGTGCACACACAGAAGTTGGAAGTTCAGGTCCTGTCACCTTCTTTATGTAAAAGGTACAGTTCATATATAAGAAAAATACAACTCCTCTCTTAGGGCAAGATAACAATATTTTGATTACCAATTAATTTGATTATTCTGATACTCATAATACAGCTGTTGTGCATTTCTGAGAGCTAACACAAAAATACTTTCTAGACCACAGCTCAAGTAAAGGAGTGAAAACCTTTTAAAGTTGGTATTGGCAGGCCTGCCTTTAACAGAAAAAAATACCAGTATTGAGTTACTGTCTGGAAAGATAAAGAATAATTGTTTAAGTGTTTCCAAACTTATGTTCTGTGGTCTGTTGAAATAAACAGTGAATTTCTGAAGTCCATAAAAAACACTATGACCTTCAGAAAAAACAAGCAGCATTTGCCTCGTGATTATTTGTGTGGTTTATATGGGTTGTGGATTAATCAGATGTTGGATGAACTAGATGTGTGCAGAGCCAAGCAATAGAGGAATGCAGCCTTACAGCTTCTGGGCTCAGGAGACCTTCACAGCAGTACAGTCACTTTTGAATATGTGAGCTACTGACCTGTTCCACCAGGCTGCCTCAGTGAGGAGTCAGCTGCAACCTGGCAGAAAGCAGGCTAACTCCGATGCATTTCATTCATATGCCTCACCAGACTGGCCCTTGGTACCTACTTTTATCTAGACTCTTCCACCATATGGATTGTCCTGTTCCACTGCTACTCTGGATAAAGGAGAGAAAAGCTGTTCTCTGAAACCAGAAAGTCACAAGTCCTAGTTTTTCACAAAACAACCTTTTACTTTCTTCTCTCTGTGCTGGGTTTGGTTTGGTTTTTCCCTATCAGAGTATTTTAGGATATTCACCTGGGATGCAGGAGACCCAAGTCATTGAAGCCTCTGCTTTGAATCAGACTTGGAACTTGACCTAGGGTCTTCCCACCTCAGTTGCCTGCTGTTCTGAAGTGACTCTGCCTGTCAATGTCTTGCTGTAAATAGAAATATCACCCTGCAGCAAATAAACCTTCTTCTGGTTCTTGTCAGAGCTAAGCACTGATACTGTCACCTAATTTGTTATTTACATGGCAGTGGTGTTAGAACATTGCTAGGTGAACTGACTTCACAAAGACACGAGGCAGTCTTCACCTGGCACTCTGGTGCTCAAAGTCAGTACCAGGATGAGGCAAAGTGTTTTAGCCTGCTTTGCCATATCTGCAGTATATTTTCATGGTGTCTTTGATTTTATGCTGGACTCTTCAAGAGGCTGTTTTAGAGATACTCAGTTCTCCCAGATTAGAAAACGCCCGTATTTCATTCTGAGTCATTCGTGCTGTTTCCTTATCCAGAAGTATCATTAAAGTCTAACTGCCTGAAAACAATGTCACCATACATACTGCCCTTTGAAAGTGGTGTGACTAAATAAATGATCAACCTAGTTACAAAGTAATGATTTCACTGTTTTTTCCTTGTTTCTCGGGAAGATTCTTGCAGTCAGCAAGCTCAGTGAATCTTAAACTAAGTTCCCTCTTGTATTGCTTTCAGAACATAAGTAGCCAACAAACATCATTCAGATACAGACTACGTCAGCATAGCTAGCACTGGCAGAGAACATGGACTTACTAGTGAACCAAAGTAAAATCCATTTTAAGCCTAATGAACCCATAGCCTTCTAAGGCAACTTAAGAGTGTAATGTGCAAGATCCTTCTAGCTGTTCATGATATCATGGCAGACTAGCAAGTACTTAAGGGATCTGTGAAAAATTGAAGGTCAGCAATTCCTAACCATCTTCAAAATTGTATTGAAAACTAGTTGTATCCCATAATCTTTTAGGGGTTATCTGTTTGCCAATATAGGTGAGAGCTCACCTGTATCCTATCTGCTGTTCTGGCAGTTATCCAGCTCTGTGACCTCTTTAGATGTTAAAGATGACATGTGAGGCAGCCTGATGATACCTCATGAGACATTTTTACTGGTTAGTTCTGAGTACCAAATAGAGCCAGTTAAATTATGTCTAGTCTCCTCAGGAGCCTTACTTAAAAGCATAACCTAAAGGAGCTATTCTGGGCAGCATTTGAGATGAGGTTTTACTCATATTTTTTGTGGGATGTTTTACACAAGGTTAAAGAGACTGGACTAGTAGGAATAGTGAAATATGACAAGAACAAAGTGTACATGGACAAGGAAGGACGGCACAAAACACAAACCTGATAAAAAGGGGGGGAAAATGAAACCATAATTTCAAAAATGGCTGTTGCCCACAACAATTACACAGCAACAGTAAACACACAAGAACCATGATCTTTAAGTTACTTAGTTAATTAATTTCCATCACTTTTTGAGGGCAAGTTTCACCTGTGGTCAATGCAGTATCTTACCCAAGGTTTTTAATATTTCTTTCTTTACTTGTAGGCCTTATCAATGTCTGGATTATTCTGCTGGAAGAATTAACAACTGCTATATCCAACTGTCCCCGTCAGCACCAGCCTCCTACTTTGGATCTGCTCTTTGAGTTGCTGAGGGACGTTGCCAAGACACCTGGTAATGAAAGGGCTTGATAAAATGTGAGCTAGTGGAGTCCTAACTAAACCTTTTAGACTCCAAAACTAGTTCTGTAAAGTATGTTACTTGTGTTAAAGCTACACAGAGACATTCTCTGCTAGAAAGAGAAATCTCAGAGTTGGTAAGTTGTTCCAGTTAGGGCATCATTCTGTTGACAAAAGGCATCTTATAAGAGTATATGAACATATACTTAAATTTGTTACACAGTAAAGAGGTGTGGTACTCTATCAATGTCCTAGCCACAGAAAATGTTTGCTTTGTGTCTAGGAAATGGAAAGAGAAAATTACATGATCCTGCAGATATGTTGGGAAAGACTGCAGGTAAACTGTTGGATAAATGTACCTCATAACTACATCCAAAATACTTTACCACTCTCAGCCACAAAAAAGTTTCAGAACCTCTTTCCTTCAACATTACCCCAGGCTTCAGCTTGGAACAAGCTAGCAAGTTTACTGAGCATGGAGGCTTTGTAAGCAAATATATACAACCATTATTGTGTTTATTTTAAGGACCAGGATTTGGCATTTATGCAGTTGTACATCTTCTTCTTCCCACGATGTCTCTTTGGCTCCATCGCAGCCATGGTGACCATTCTTACTGGGACGTGGCATCTTCTAATTTCAAGCATGCCATTGGCCTTTCCAGTGAACTTGTAGTGGAGCACATTCAGAATTTCATACACTCAGGTATGTCATTGTAGTGTCACATCTACTGTAATCAGTGACATGTTACCGAACAGCTACTTGGGGAGGTGGTTTCATTGCTTTTTTGGTTGCTCAAGCATAAAATAAGAGGAGAGTTTAAAAATTCTAATTGGGATTTTTTTTTCTTTATAGGGTTTAGAATTATGGGGAAAAAATTGTAAGGCACTTATGGAAGTTACTTAGACCAGCCTCCTTCTCAGAGCAGGGCTATCTTCAAAATTAAAAGATCACAGTCTTTAGTATACTTCCCAAAAGAAGTTGTAAAGACTTTGATCATAAGGAACTAGAATATCAGAAGCAGGATCTAAGATACTTTTTCCTGTGCCACTTCGAGCCAGACATTTTATATTGTTAACTTAAAAGGGATTGTTCTTATTTCAGCTTGATGTGATGCATAAAAATAGCTGTATAAAAAGAATTTGGTTTTGCAAATTCTCTGAATAGCAGTAAGTGTAGCAAGACTGTTTATCTCTAATTATAATGAAAAGGCAATTATGTTAAAATCAGTCTGTGTCTTTTCCTTACAGATATTGGTTATGAAAATATGATCAATAACATGTTGAAAGATCTTTTCAAGTTGCTGGTAGCCTGTGTAGCAGAACCAACAGAAATTATATCCAGAGTTGGTTGCTCCTGTATCCGGTAATCCAATCTGTTCACTCTTAGCATGTTCAAAAAAGATGTCTATGTCTTTGTCTTTGAAGAACTTGTGGACTAAGTTGGTTAACATCTCAAAAGAATTCTACAATATGTCTTAGCTCTTGTTATTGGAATAATGAATTTTAGACTTATTAACCTTTTCTTGCTGTTTTCAGTGTGCTTCAGAACCTGTGATTTTAGGCATTGCTATGTGTATGATTCTCAAAAAAACCACTTGTATATTATTTATATATAGTTAGTCAATAATTGATCCTTAAGGAAAAGGGTCTTTCTTCTGGCATTCACAGGTCTTTAGAGGTAATTAGCACTTTTCACAGTCTTCAGGTTATTGCAGTCATAATCAAAATAAGCACTGCATTTATATAGTTACATAGTGTGTGGTTCTTGTGGCAAGATGACTCCTTAAAGAGGAAGAACAAAGGAGAAAAAAAAGTCGAAACTATTGTGTAATTACAAAAATAGGTCAGGGCAACAACTGAGGAGATTGGATAACATTAGCTAGCTACTGAGTAAGCCTTTTGTTCTGTTTTCATAGAATCATAGAATGGTTTGGGTTGGAAGGGACCTTAAAGACGTAGTTTCAACTCCCCTGTCATGGGCAGAGATACCTTCCACTAGACCAAGTTGCTCAAATCGCCATCCAGCTTGGCCTTGAACACTTCCAAAGATTGGGATTTTCACCCTTCTCCCTTTATAAGTAAGAATTGTCTAGTTCCTTCTTGAACATGGTAACATTTTCCTGTGTCCTTGCAGGTATGTGTTGGTGACAGCAGGGCCTGTTTTTACTGAAGAAATGTGGAGGCTTGCATGTTGTGCCTTGCAGGATGCATTCTCTGCCACTCTGGAGCCAGTAAAGGTAAAACTGCCATTTTGCTGTCAGTCAAAGTGTAATCACACAGTGGATACACTAACTTTTGGCAGGTCATTAATTTATCAATTCACAATTAAACATGTTGGATCAACAATGGAGATTGAAGTCGGTTTTTCTGAACGTATGCAGACAACACTAGTAGCTTACAGTTCAGACTTATTTTAAATTGCCTTGCCAGTACGAAATTGGAAGAGTTCAATAGGCAAAAACTTCCCTTTTGATCCATTTCTTCCTCTGGATTTACAAAAGCTAGGTAGAAGACAGCATTGCTTTGTTGTAGCTGCATGCTCTGTACAGATTAGTTTTCAACTCACTGATTTGTAAACAAAAGATCTTGTGAAGTCTTGGCAGACCCGCATCCGTAAGAAGCTGTACTGCCTTTACATTGGATCTATTAATTGCTAGATGGCAGGTGACTAGCTGGTGGGAATGGCACAGGTCACTGAATCTTGTATTTCACACAAACAGGCTGGACATGGCTACAGTCACTTGTTTAACGCACAGTGAAAGTCTGATGTTGTTTCTCTCTATAGAACCTGTTGGGCTATTTCCACAGTGGTTCTGAAAGCTTTAGTGGAGATGCCTGTGAAGTGAAGGTGGCAGCCCCCTCCCTCTCGCCAAGTGCTGAAGCTGAATACTGGAGAATCAGAGCCATGGCCCAACAGGTACTGACAGATGTTTCAGGTGAAGTCAGAAAACCTTTTAAACTTGGAGCTTTTCTTTATGAAGGTGTATTTTTTCCACCATCTTCCTCACAAGGCCTACAGGCAAAGACTTTCTCATCACCTGGCTAACATCGATTGTCTAACAGTAGTATTCAGAAAATTTAACAATAAAAACACCCCAAAACCCACAACCCCCCACAAAAACCCAAACAAAAAACTAAAACAGCAACAAAAAAACCACAAACAAAAAACAAAAAAAAAACCCAAAACAAACAACAAAAAACCAACCAACCAAACAAACCCAAAAAACCCCAACAAAACTCAAAACTGTCCCCCTGTAAATAAGAATTTGGAATGCAAGGTGAGCATACATCATGTTTCTGATAGAGAAAGGGAAATAGTCTTATCACTGTGAATCCTCATCTAGAATGTCACATAGATTTCTGAATACTCTGTTAAAGAATGATAAATTCAAAGGACAAAAAGTGCACTAGAATAGAGATGGTGATATGAAAATAGGAAAACAAGATTTGATTAACCTGTCAAAGCATTTTTCTCTATAAATACCTAGGTATGGATTGCAGAGAAGAAAAAGGGTTACTTGGAACTAGAGGATAATGCTGACATTTAACAAATTATTCACTAACTCCTAATCAGAATCAGCAGATCAAACTTGGAGAAAACCTTCTTAGGGTCGTTTTGACTACAGCAAAGGTTATTCATTCTGTGAAAGTGGTTATATGAAATAACTTCTTTGAAACACAGCAGACTGAACTTAATGACCTGCAGGGTACCATAACAGTGTAAATACCATATGACAGTTTCAGCATGGGAAAGCAGCTAGATTAAAACAGCCAGCAGATGTTTGGTGTCAATTTCTGACTTGATAAATCATACTCTGATGCTGCTTGAAAATCTTAGATGCACAGACCAAGATTGGTGATCACAAATAATGTGGTAGTGGCACACATTGTTTGAATAGAAAACATGTTTTAAATTAAGTTTTAAAGATGCAGAACTCAAGAAAGCAGGGAATGTAAGATTAATATTTTTCTTGTAGACACTATCAGTGACACTCCCTGAGGCCTCCTCAGTGAGGATTTGCCACAACTATGAAGCTACAAAACAAAGCTACAGCAACTGAGAGTTGTTTCCCTGTTTCCCACTGTCCTGATTTTGGTTGGGATGGAGTTAATTTTCTTCCTAGTAGCTGGTACAGTGCTGTGGTTTGAATTTAGTATGAGAATAATGTGGATAACACACTGATGTTCTAGTTGTGCTTACACTAAGTCAAGGACCATTCAGTTTTCCATGATCTGCCAGTGAGGAGGTGCACGAGAAGCTTGGTGGGGGGACCATGGCCAGGACAGCTGATGGAGACTGGACAGAGGAATATCCCATACCACAGAGCATCATGCTTAATATATAAATGAGGGGAGATGTCTGGCAGGGGCTGCTCAGGACCAGGCTGGGCATTGATCATTGAGTGATGAGCAACTGTATTGTGCAAGTTTTATTTTTCTCTCTTTTTTTTGTTGCCTCCCTTTTTGTGGTGGTTGGTATTATTATATTTTATTTAAATTATTAAACCATTCTTATATCAACCCATGGGGTTTACCTTTTTTCCCCTGATGCCCTTCCCCATCCTTGAGAGGGATGGGGTGTGGGGTGTGGTAAGTGAGTGCTGCTTTGGTATTTAGTTGCTGGCTGTGGTTAAACCACAACACACCCCCAAAGGATGGCATATGAGGTGTCTGTTGTATCTTCATGGCTGAAAATAATCCTTCCAACAACCAGCCTTTCTAGGTGCAACTGATCTTTCACACTGCAGGGAATCCTATTCCCAGCCCTCCCCCGCCCTGCCCCGGACCCACTGCAAGTGCTAAACTGGTTGTTTTATGTAACTTGTTATTTTCTAGGTCTTCATGCTGGAGACTCAGTGCTCCCCAAAAACCCCTAGCAACAAGGAAGGGTTTGAACATGCCCAGTCATGTGTGCTCATCATTGACCTGCCACCAGATAAGAAACCAAATGGGCATAACCAGAGAAGGTAAAATATCTTCCAAGGAAGACACTGTGTCAATAAAAGCAAGATGAAAATATTGCTGGACAGGAAGAGCTGTGAACTGAGCCTGGCAAACCATACGTCTCCATAGGGCTCGTAAAAAAAAAATGAATACACTGATCAAATTAGGTTTTGTGACACTGTTGTGTTTTTAATGACACCTAGAAAATGCAGTGTCTGTTTCACTAAGGGTCTTTTAAATTTGGTATTACTTGGTTAAGAAGGTAGAAGAAGTTAACGGGTAAACTTGGGCATTATAAACTGAGGAGACCACATCCAAAACTGCAAAGCTGTCAACATTGAGCTAGGGAATGTTGGTTTTGCTTGGCACATTATTTGTGTGGAAGTCTTTCTGTTGTGTTACCACCTGAGAAACTCATCTATTTGCACGACAGTCTGATCCTGTGAAAGAATATTTCTTTTTGCTTGCACTTGGTTGTTTAAACAACTGCTGTACCATCATTTGGGCCAAGAATCAGAATTCTGCATTCAGGGTTTGTGTTTGTATTGCAAGGTATGTAATGGCATGAAATTGTGTTTTATGAGATACCAAACATGCTTTTATACCATGCAAATTTAAACTATTGCTTGCAGCAAGGAGCCAAAACGTGATGGTCCTTCTTTGGATGGACAGGAAGAAAGATCATGCAAGATGTCTCTATTCTTACACTGCTGTACAGTTTTCCCCCAAGACCAGGCACTCTGTTGCCTCACCATCAGAGAACATGGCCATGCACAGAGACAAGGAAAGCTTGAGATCACAGGCTAAGCCCTTCCTTTATAGGGGAAAATATCTGCTTTGTCCAAAGGTTAGCACGTCATTCTTCTTGTTACTATGAATGCAAAGCAAAAGTCTGGAATATTCTTCTCCCACAGCACATAAGACCATGCAGTCTAACAGGCTGTGTTTATAAAGGGTCTTGCTTGTCTTTAAACACATAAATAAAGCTTGCAATTAAATACAAACTCTGAATGCTCTCACACTGCGCTTTGTCCAAACAACTGCAAAAGGTGTATATGCCCATAGGCAAGTGTTCTCCCAGCAGTGCTCATTTTTTCACCAAAACACAGCTCACAAGTTGACTGTGCCACTGTTTTCATATTATTTGCTACGGCAGTGCAGTAATATGGCAATCATGCATGATAGTAACTGTGGCCTTTCCAAAGTTTTACTTTAACCTTAGCAGGGTTTCTCTTTTCCCTTTTGGTTTTGTTTCCTTAATGCTGCATCGTTTCACAGGAAGCTGGGGTAAGGGAGCTTTTCTTCTTCCTAAAAAGTAATCATATATTTCAGTTTGAAACTTTGGGCAGAATAAGAAAATATCCTTAACCAGCTTTGGCATTGTGTTTTCACCTGTAGTTCTCTACCAGTTTCTTTTGGGATGGAGCAGTTCTTTATACTGTCCTTGTAAATTGCTTTTTTGGCTATTACAAGGAAAGCAGATCTCCTTCATTCCTGACCCTGCTTTTGGAACAGGATTAGTTGCTTGAAATCACTGCAAGCTCTCATTTAACTTTATACGTGCTCTTAAGAGGTTTTCTGAGTCAGAGCCTCTAATGATTTTTACAGCAGAAAACTACGTCCCCATAAAGAGCTCTACTGTATGTGCTAATCATCAACATTTTAACACTGTCAAATAATAAGACTACTAAATTTTACTGATGTATCAGCACCGACAGCTGTGTCATGGTAGGCAAACTGACACAGGGAATTTAACCAGTTTTGTCTGAACTTTCTTTTAAATGTTGCATTCTCAAAATTGGGTTTTGATAGGATTTCTCAAAAAAAAAAAAAAAAATTTGGCTTTTTGTTTTGGCATTCTGAAAGTTTTGAAAGGTGTTTACTGAAAGTGGAATAATTTTTGCAACAAAAAAAATTAAAGGTCTACAACTGAATTTCTCGTGTGACATGAAGATTTGCTTTGACTTAGACCTAAAACTTCAGTATTGCAAGCAAACTGAAAAATCTCTTCCTTAATTGATAGCTCTGCTAATTAAAACTTGACCCATCACATCAAACCAAGTATTATTATGTGCATCAGCTCCATTTGAAACATTGTCCTGTAATCTTACATAAAGACTTTTTAAAAAGGCCTTAAGATAGGTTTCACAGTTTATAATTTGAAATCCGTGAGATACCAAACAACAATCCTGTCTTTCTTCCAAGCCTTGCTTGCCTGTAAGCCTCTCAGTGTTATTTACTGATGAAAGACCTGAAAACTATGGTCACAGGAATTTGCCATTCCTGTGTCCCCTGAGCAAATCAAAAATTAGTGAGGGCTGAAACAACTCCCAGCATTTATCTAACAGGAGCACAGCTAAGAATCACCCAGTATCATATGTGAGGAGCAGGGTTAAGAACAGATATTTCCATGCTAGACTCTCAGTGTTCCAGTTGAAGTCTTAAGAGCAAACAGTGAAATGTGCCTTCAGCCAGACTTCAGCTTCTTTGCATGCTGCATTGCACTGCTGATGTTTCTGTACATATTTCTTTATTGGTTGGATACCTCTTCATGGTTTATTTTTAAGAAGTGCTCCTGGGCATTAGTGGAAATGGAAACTGAGTAGTAAACTAGTTTTGGCCTCAATTTGTCATGACAAAGTAAAGGTTGTCTGACATGGTGGAGGAGGAATAACTTGTGTGTTAAAAATTCCTCAGCTATAGCAAGCTGAAATATTTGATTGTGTTTTTATTCCTAGTACAAGCCCAATGCCCCATTTTAATATTCTATGATTTTTTTTCCTTCCCATGCTTGGTTTACCAAGTATTCCTTTCAGGACGATAGTGGTGAGCTTACTGTCCCACCAAGTACTGCTCCAGAATTTATATGACATCTTACTGGAAGAATTTGTGAAAGGCCCTTCTAACTTGGAGGAGAAAATGGCAATACTAGTACCAGAAAACAAGTTGGCTGGTTTTCTCAGGTACATCTCCATGCAAAACCTGGCTGTCATCTTTGACTTACTTCTGGACTCCTACAGAACAGCCAGAGAGTTTGACACCAGACCTGGGCTGAAGTGTTTGTTGAAAAAAGTGTCTGGCATTAGTGGAGCTGCCAACTTGTATCGCCAGTCAGCCATGAGCTTCAACATCTACTTCCATGCCCTGGTTTGTGCAATCCTGACAAACCAGGAGAACATCACTGCAGAGCAAGTGAAAAAGATCCTCTTTGAAGATGATGAGAGAAGCACAGACTCATCACAGCAGTGTTCATCAGAAGATGAAGACATTTTTGAAGAAACTGCTCAGGTCAGTCCCCCGCGAGGGAAGGAGAAGAGGCAGTGGAGGGCTCGAATCCCATCTCTGAGCGTCCAGCCTGTCAGCAATGCAGACTGGGGATGGCTGATCAAGCGGCTTCACAAGCTCTGCATGGAACTGTGCAACAACTACATCCAGATGCATCTGGACCTGGAGAATAATGTAGAGGAGCCTCCAGTGTTCAAAGGTGACTCTTTCTTCATTTTACCGTCTTTTCACTCAGAAACCTCCACCCCATCAACTGGAGGGCTATCTGGAAAGGACACACCATCAGAAGATGACCGAAGTCAAATCAGGGACCAACTGGGAGACAGCCTGACACCTCGAGGAGGGAGTGGAGAAATATTGCTGCTACCCCCACCCCTGAGTCCTAAACCAGAGAAAAAAGAGCAAACCAAGAAAAAAGAATGGTGGGAGAGTGCTGGCAACAAAATCTACACCATAGCCACCGACAAAACCATCTCCAAGTTTATGACAGAATACAAGAAAAGAAAGCAGCAACAGGCCATGACATCGTTTACCAAAGAGGTCAAAGTGGAAAAGAAAGGGGAACTCCTGGGTTCAAGAGGGCCAGACTCACCTGTACTCCAGCGGCCACAACATCTTCTAGATCAAGGTCAAATGAGGCATTCATTCAGTGCTGGTCCAGAGATCCTGAGACAAGAGAAGAGACCCCGCTCAGGGTCCACAGTCAGCTCCCTAAATATATCTATTAGGGATGCAGAGGCCCAGATACAGGTAGGACATTCTTGTAGAATGCTAATAATAATAGCAATAAATAAAAAGATACCTATACATTTTTTTATTTATGTTATTATAACCTTTTTGTTAAGTATTGTATTATATATAATGAGGTCCTCTTAATGAGGACTGAATCTTTCAGGAGCTGGAATTAATAAAAACCTGATTCTGTCCTATTAAAAGAAAGTCAGTCTTGAGGGAAGTGTCATCAGGCATATACTAGTTCAACTTTCAAGAGTGCTGCTATGACTGGAGCCAAAGCTGCCCTTAATCCTGAGAACTGACAATCTACAGCAAACTCATTGCTTACTGCTATGGGCTATAGCCCACTGAAGGCTTTTGAAAATGCCATGCTGCTTGTCACATTGCTTTAGTACTTAAGAATGGGGATTTTTGTTAATTCCAGAGAAAAATAATGGGTTCTTTTGCTAAACAGAAGCTTGCTGCATGCATGTCCAAGTGAACAAATCAGTGAAAGCATCAAAATTGGCAGACTTTATTCTCTGTGGGACAAAAAAAAGGAAGGGTGAGCATGAGACTTGCAATACAAAGTCAAACAATGACTTAGTACTGAATGTGAATTAGGAAGACACAGTGAACATTAAATGAATATGCTGGCATTACTCAGTCTTCGTGAGGCTGCAACCACCAGATACCTTATTTTCTGTCTCAGCCCCTGGGCTCACCTGTTTAGAAAGGTCTTTCTCAAGAGGTTTTTTTTAATCCAATTTCTTCGTAGGCATGGACCAACATGGTGCTGACAGTTCTCAACCAGATTCAGGCTTTGCCAGACCAAACTTTCACAGCCCTGCAGCCAGCAGTGTTTCCCTGTATCAGCCAGCTGACTTGCCACGTGACAGATATCCGTGTCCGCCAGGCAGTACGGGAATGGCTGGGAAGAGTGGGCCGAGTTTACGATATCATCATTTAAACCAAGCTGTGCTCTGTTGCAAAGGGCAGAAGACATTCAAGGTATACAGCAAAGAAGTATTTGGGGTTCATTAATTGCCTATTTGTTGGTGATAAATTAAGAAACAATGAGCTTGTCAATATTGTCTATCCACCTGAGATTGTGTGTCCCTCACTCACACTAGCAAAGGAGGCAAAGCATGAGTCCTTCCAGAGGATCTGGCATGGCCCCAGAACCTAGAACCCTGTCTGTAAATTAGGCTCCTACCAGAAGAGGTGATACATTTCAGTAGCCTTCATTTTAATTCAAATTTGCAGCAGTGGGAGCCACCAGAAACTGCAGCAGAACTTCCACGCTTGCAATTAGCTGTGAGTGCAACTGTTGTGAGGATGTCAAACCAGGTCAGTAAGCCTATTTAACTTAGAAAATAAATAAATAAATACAAGTCAGTGAAAAGGTGGGGCTATAGGACAAGTAAGAAGGTGACACTTTTTAGGGTAACATCTTCCCTTCAAAAATTGGCATGAGAGGGGATAGCCAACTAAAGATTATTGTAGTAACTAAACCTGTAACTCACTAGAGAAAGTGGAAATTTATTTTGCTCCAAGAAGAGCCTTTGAAGTCACATTTGGAGTAGCTAAAGAATCCCAGGTCTAAAACAGGTGAAGCAAGCACAGGCTATTGATCCTTTCATTGCTCTTATGGAGTATTGCTCGAAGGGAAATGGCACTGTCAAACTGCCCTCTCTGCAACACTACCCTGGCTGCCTCTTCACCTATGCCTACAGCTGAGCATTTTGCCACATGTCTAATTCCCACTAAGGGTGAAAGGGAAGTTTGTTTTGCTGTTTCCTGTAAAGCTATGGGGAAGACATACCACAGCAAATACTAGCATGTGCCAGTATCCAGCATTCAACTAAGCAGAGATAAAATGCTCCAGTTTAAGCACCACTGCAGCTGTTATTCTACTGGAAATTTCTGTTTGCTTATGTAGAGCTGCTGTAGCCAGGAACACCCTTATCACCTTTGTTAAATGTAGCCTATCACTCCACTTTGAGCTGAAGCAAGATGGAAAATGGTATGAAAGGGAGGTATATTTCCTGTTTCTCTCCCATTTCTTGTCTGCTGCTGTAAATAGAAAAGGACAGATCCTCGTGGAGGTACATCCCTGCTCCGTGCAGCACTCCTATAGGGACTACTACAATTTGCTGTTATTAGTAAGAGGGAGGAGAAGGGGGAGGATTGACTATTGTGTTGTCAAGTGTATATGTGATGCTTTTCACACTAGAGAGAGCAAAGGGTTACCTTGCTGCACAAGTTATGTCACAGCCCCTGGGATATTTCATTTCGTACTCCCATGCTATACTATTTGTTGATTTGTTGATAACTTGTTGAAAATGAGTTGATTTTAATTTTGGGTGACCCCTTAATGCTGTTCTCCCAAGGCTTTTAAAATGTGCACGCCAACTAAATATACAGCTTCAGTCCCTGCTCCAAAGCATCCTAAAAATACCATCTTTTTATATAAGGCCTGGATTTTGCACAACTATCTGCTTTTAGCATCTTAAACGTGGAAAAAAGAGGGAGCCAAGAAGCTCCACTGAACAGCCATCTCCCAAGCTGCTTTGTTTACAAAGAGTCTGACACTATTCTCCTGCCTTTTCCCTCCATTACCTACTTTGCATTTGTCACCTGCTAGTCTTGTGCAGGGAGTATTTGTCCCGTAACTTTCTGTAGTGCCAGTCATGCTGTTTCCCTTTCTTTCAAAAGTTTCCTTTGCTAAAGTGCTTAAAGGACATAAAAATGCTGTAAAAACAATTATTTTCTACCACCTAAACTGACTTTATAAATAACTAATTTAAAAATGTTTTCAATTGTCAATTTCCCCCCAACAGTTTTAATACTTCCTCAGGGACAGGTTAGATTAGCCTTTGGTATCTGGGAGAGTAGTAGCACAGTTTGATTTCTGTTGCCATGTCTTTCTTACACATTTTTAGGTAGAGTAGAAGTGTGGTTACATTTTTTGTTAAAGTTTTTATTTGGCATCTATACAGAACTGCTTTTAAAGCAGTACATTCATTAGGCAGCAACAGAAATAAGAATAATACATCATATTCAAAGCAGCCAACTCTGATGGTTTTCATTATAAATGCATTGAATGGGTGCAGATCCTTGCTGTACTGATCTAGAACTAAAGCAAATCCCTAAATTATGTAGGGGAAATAAAATTGATATCAATACTAGTGAAATCACTCAGGACTACAGAAGAGGCCCTTGTATCTGGGAAACACCATGGTTGTGTTGTGGTTGCAGTACAAAATTCTTCTGTAAATCAGAAAAAAAAGCTTTAAGAGTGACAATACCATTACCACCACCTCCCTCAAGCTCATGAACACAGTATAACCTAGTGTTACTTGACTAGCCACCATCTTGACCTAAAATACAATTTCATTTCAACTATTTACACTACAAATAACCACACTGGAACATGAGGACAAGTAAATTTGCTGTGTTGCTGTTGCCGTTTTGAACTTTGTCCTTCAAATTATACACTAAAGTGCCCATTGTCACCCTCAGTGCCTCTGCTCATTAACACCCCTCCCTAAAAGGTCATAAGTAACTTTGTGTAATTCCAGAAATGTAATTTAGAAGGAGGGGAGAAGGAATCTTTGAAGCAGCAGGCTTTACATAGCAAAGTTCAGCATGTGCTGCTCTTCCTTTTCCTTGTGTGTAAAATGCTAGTCAGGTGAGGGGAGCAGCCCATGGCCATTTCAGTGACCATTACCATGAGATGTAAAAGCTAAAGCTTTCTGATGTACCCTCAAAACATAAACAAACAAACAAAAAATATTAGTTGATTTGTCAGATTCTCAGCAATTTTTCTGCTGGTTTAGTTATAGACATCGGCAAACCCCAAAGAAGTAGAACAATAAATGTGTGAAGTCACCATTTCATAGGTCCTGTGTGGCCTGTTTCATGGCTCATGACTGCCAGCATGATACTTTCAGACCTCATAAAGCAGGCTTTATGAGGTCTGAAAGTCCAAAGGAGTCTGCAGAACAGTGCCAGGAAAAAGGAACTAGCATCAGCCTGTCCTAAGCTTCAGAAGGAGAATTCCCAACCCTGCACACCCCAATCACGTCCAGGTACATGTCCATGCTACAGTGGCTTTTCTGCTTTCTACCTGTGAGTGGGGAAGCACCTCAGTCAGTAGCAGTAGTAGTCCTTGTATCCACCTGTGTATTCACATGTGTATCCCATTCAAATCCTTAATGATAGCTCTATAACCTCATGCATGGCAGCACATTGGCAGCTTTACTGTTGAATCAAACATTTGAACCTTAAGAAAACCAGTCTCTCTGCATTACAGCCTGAGCTTGCTCTTTTTCTTTGCCTTGGTTAATGACCACATTCTTCCCTTTTCTTACCCTTACTTTTTTTGTCACATAAATTTCTATACAAGTTTGGTTTGATTTTTTTTTTTATTGAACTGGCCAGTTGTTTTTAAAAATGATTGCCCAGTAAATTTTACTCAACTGAAATGCTTTAAAAAAAAAATTGTGGTAGCTTGACGTCTTTCTCAGGTACCAGAGCTGCACCTCCGCTGCCTTTGCCTAACTCACACTGCCCTCCTCAGGGCCACCGCAGCAAGCAGAGACAAGGGCATCTCATTTTAAAATCTTGTAGGCAGTTCCTAAGAGAGAAAGTTGCTGCTGTCCAGCATCAACTACCTTTTAGCACATGAAACAGCTCATCACTGTGCAAATATTTAAAGCTGAGAAAAGCAGAGCACTCATCACGAAAGTGATCCTTTTCCTGAAGAATAGGGGCAGGGTTTGACCCCAACCTGGTCTCAGGCCATTGCATGTGTTTGCACTTCCTTCTGCATGGGGAACATATGCAATCATATGAGATGATTGACATGTGTTTGTACAGATACCTGGAGCTCCAATCACTGCCATATTCTGAGCATTCAGCATATTTTCAGAGAGCTATCCACATTATTAATGTGCTTATCTGCTGTGTTATGTATTTGTATCACACCAGCAATGGTTAACACAGTTATTCTAGTACCTTTTCTGAGCTTTCAGCAGCCATTGAATTACCACTACTGTCTCTCGGTTAAAATGCTTTCACGTCTTTAAGATGTTAAGATACAGATTTAATACTTTCCTAGGGATAAACTCTCATTTGAGAATAACTGACTTAATTTAGCATATAGAAAGAATTACTAGAAAAAGATTTGCATTGACCTGGGCAATATCTTCCTTGTACAACTCCCAGCACAGGCAACATAGCTTTTGCCTCCTCACAGATGAAAAATTTCTGTGCTCTGCACTGTGGCTTGCTCATGTCAAGGCCAAGCACAGTTTACACCTGTGACTTGTAAGGTGCTTTCCCTTTCAGTTTGAGCTTCAAGTTGGGTTTAAAACCTTAAACCTGACTGTAAAATTCACTGACAAATCCTCACTTGCCAAAGATAAAAACCCCCACCTCTAAGTACCATGTGCAGTCTTCACCTGTACTTCATATATACTTCATAGCAGCATCTCAGTGTTGTTGTCAACACTGCAGAGCCCGGCACAGCACTGGCATGAAACCATGTGGCAAACAAGGTAGAAAGTAGAGTCCAGCTCCAGCTCCATGTGCTGCCTGCACTTTGTACCTTTCTTCACAGCTTGGGCCCACACTCAAAGTGCTGAAGATGTTGAAATCAATGGAAGTAGCTAGGTATCTTTAATATTCAGGATTCAGTCCTTGAACCCTTCAATTCCTACATACGGGTTCACAAGTTCTCAGGAAAGGGGGAGTCCTGTACAGTTCTTTGTGTTACCCTCTCGTCTGCTGTCCTCCATACACCTTCTGCTTGAAAAATCCACGGGAACCAGCACATAGTCCCACACATCCCAGTACTGCAAAACTAGAACCCTCACTTTTGCACAGATCTAGCAAGCCAAAGTGTTTATTTTTTACCTAGCTCATCTGTATAGAAGCCTGTTGAGAAATTGAGCATGTGGCTTGGCTATTGTCACCTTCAGCAATCCATTCTAGAAATGCCATTTCTCAGTGCTAAATTGCTCTTAAATTCACAAAAAAAGTGACGTTCTTCCTTTTTTTCCCCCCACTTTTGCACTAAGATACGTCTAAGATGTCTAAGCAGTCAATTTACTCATTACTCCAGTCATAGTAATTAATGGAAAGACCTGTGTACAGGGCTAATCGTATGACATGAAATACTTAGGTTTTTTCAGTTGCTGATCATTCCACATTTGTTAAAGAACTAAGATGATACCAATCTACCAAAAGAAGTTTCTCTTCGTTTAGTGTAAAGGACCAACTTACCATGGCACAGAAGCACAAATGTTGGATTTTATGCAATGGAGATAAAAGCATGTGGCAGCTAGTGATCCCTCTTCACTGAGCCTCCGTAATTTGAGTGGAGCTTCTATAGGGATATCACCAAAGGGTCTCTCAGCAGCCCTCACCAGCAACACGCCTGGGACTCCAGGAAGTTGTACAACTGCAAGGAAGAAGTCGTAGATCCTCTTTCCATTGTTTCCACTACTTCCCCTCAGAACATATACTTTATGTGTGACACTAATAGGATAGTAAACAAACAGTTTTGGCCAAACATGCAGTGCTGGCTATTTAAAAAGAAAAAATAAAAACGTACATGGCCTAACACACATCAGTCTTTTCACTTAGTGCTCAGAGGTCTCCAAGCTGAAAACTAAAAGTAGAGGGAAGAAATGCCCTAATTCTGCAGATATTAGTGGAGCTACACTGTATGATCCTGGATTAATGCAATAATGAGCTCGCCTGTGGAACCAAATTCCCTCAAATTCCAATTTTGGCAAAATCACAAGTTGAGGTTTGCATAGTCTACACTGCCACATTGAATCAGGGAGCTGAGTTTATGGAAAGCATTTTTGGTTAAGAAACATGGCAACAGGATCGATTTCAATCATTTTACCCAAACATCCTACTTTTCAAAAGGTAGTTTATGTACTTCTGTAAATTCCATCTGACTCCCATGGAGCATCAGGGCCCTGTTTCCTATCCATGCATTTGGTCCATCTGAGCTGTGGTGAAGTGCCACACTTCCACAAGCAGCAAGACAGCTGAGCTAGCAGACAGGCATAGGTACACAGGTTCAAGCAAGGGACAAATATCTCCTCCACAATCAGGCTGTGACTCCTGAGCCCCCCACTCTGCAGAGGAAGACAGGACTCTATGCCAAAGGGAGAACAGCCAGGAAGGGCAGAGCATGGTGGTGACAGAGCCCTGTAGTGCACGCTGTTTGCTAGAGCAGATGGGAGCAAGAGATTGAAGGTGTGCAATGACAACAGCAAGAACCTTCTTTCAGTTCCCCCCACTTTCTCTTCTCTTTTCCCCTCCCCCCTTTTTGGCATTTTTTGTGAGACTGCGTACATATTTCTATGGCCCTTCAACCAGAACTGAAAGCAAGCCAAAGGGAGTGGACGCTCCGTTTCGCCAAAGATCTAAGTCTTTCCTGTTTGAAAATTAAAAAAAAATATCAAATTTTATTTCTGTGATGATGGCTGCCAGGGGAAGCAATTTACCACAAAACATGATTCCCAGGACTTAATCTCTCTAGCTGTATATTCAGGAGGAGCCAGTGATACTTCTTAAGAGAGTCTATAAATTACCTTGTCAAGCAAGTGCTTACATTGGGTTTACCTTCTGCTGAGTTCATACCTATCTGCAATTCCTTGGTTTCATCCATGTTTCTTCCCTCTACCTTTCTGCTCTTCTTTAGAAGAACACTTCCCCATGTCCACCGTGTCCTGTTGTGCCGCTAGCTTTGTATGGTCCTTGGGTGTCCAGTGGTTGGGCAGTCACTGTCAGCTGGCTTGCAAATTGTATTTTGTGTATATTCTATTCTGACTGAATTCTGAAATGGAAATATTTTAAAACAAAAAGTATAAACTATTTATGTTGCTTGTGTTGTAGAATAAAGACGCAAATGCAAAATAAATTATGCTTCGTTTTTGTCTAATGAAAGTTATTGTACAGTTCCTGATGAAGCAAAGGAACAGAGCAGAGAAAGGGCCTGAAATACTTGATATGTACTAGCAGGAACTGCAGTTTTCATGGATGACCTTGGGAATTTAGTCACTGTGAACTGCTAGGTGTTGTTGATGGGAACTGAGATCTAAACACTGACAAATGAGTCCTACAGCACTTCTAGCCAGAGTCTGGGTTTGTGGGGTGGAGAAGGGTGACGCTACTGAGATAGCTGGAGGTGCAAGTTGATGCCATGCAGAATTTTGAAGCATCTAGACAGGTGAAACATTTCTCCCTCCATTTAAATAAGGAGAATACTTTTGGCTCTGATTTCATTAGAGATGGGTTGCTCAGAGCTCTCATTCACAGCCAGACTTTTGTTGGGGTTTTAAGCTAGGCATTCCCTGACCACCTTCAGCTTAGATAGCACTCATCAGATGTTCCCAGTAAACAGGTGCGTGGATGCTGCAGTGTTTCATTCTGCTGAAATGAGAGCTCAGCAAGGGCACTCCCCATCACCTCTTTTGATTAAAGTCAAACCAAAGATTGCTCCTGTTGAAGAAAAAACCTTTAATTTAATGAAAATAGTAAACACCTTCTTTACAGGTGTCACTCCTGCTTCTGTATGCAACCAGAATTTAGGTACTGAAGGAGAGAGCGTTTGCCAGTATCCCTGTCAAGAGAATTGGCATGGGGCTTCCTGAAAGCAGGAGTGTGTCAGTGACAAGACATAGCATCGTACAGTAAACCTGAGGGTACACCTCTGTGGTCAAGGATGCTACCCACAGCCCAAAGGCAAGCTTTCCACATAATCTCAAGAGTGAAAATGCAGCCAGCTTGCCACCTGGCCTCACTGGGATCTCTGGGCATGGGCTCCCGTACACTGAAGCAGCATAAGGTCTGGCCTTCACTGGCTGTTACATAACAGCCTCATCAGCATGAAGGTTAAGAGCAGATTACAAAGCAACCAAATGAGTTTGTGATACTTTAATAATCTTACACACTTCTGGCAAAAGAGAGTGTGTTAAATCCCAACCGCCAGATCTAATTTCATTCCAGGAAACTACCTTCTGCTGCTCTACACGTCTCATTTAGATCCCATTAGAAAGAGTTTCCTTTCCTCCTAAACAGCATTCAGTAATGTGAAACAGCAACAGAGTAAATACAGAAGCTACTGCTACACTATTCCACTCCTTACATGTACAAATTCCCAGTTGCCTTCCCACTAGTGCTGGGGTCAGGCTAGCATGGTTTCTGCTGCCTTTGGTGCAAGAGGTCCACATGTGGTAGACCTTCCTTTGTACTTATCTAGAAGATGCTTGGTCTTGTTCTTCTGTTGAGGAGCAGAGTGTTAAGAGCACTTGCCTAAGAAAACAATAAAGAGAATTTTTAAAGGGATGAAACAGGCACACCATTGAATCTCAAGCATCGTTTTCCCTTCAGTGGATTCACTAAACCCATTCATTTTTCTCACAATGTAGGTTTATCCCTGGCTACACTGTGTTAATCTGTGTTAAATTAAAAGTTAAAAGCTCCCCTGATACCAAGCCAGACTAATTGTTTCCTAATTGTTATTTTTTTGACAAGGTGCCAAGGGAGTGCCCAGTGTCACTACTACCATTTTACAGCTGGGATGAGCAACTGAGCAAGTAAAAAATTTGTCCTTGACCTCAAAATGGCCCAAAGTATCTAAACACATGCCCTGGCCTCTTGTTTATCCCAGGGTTGTAGATCTGTGAGATAATCTGGTGAGAGAGGGAAAAAATAAATAACAACACTAAAAAAACAACAGCAAAGACAGTTCATAGGAGGGATAAAGAAAGGCAAAGTAGAGATACCAGCAGGTACTTCAGGTACAAGACAAAAGGGAAACACACTTTGGATGTAACAGTTAATGCACAGTAGGGTTGCAGAGGAGACCACTGTCACATCCATACCCCCAAGCACTCGGGTAATAAGGGGACAATATTTTCAGTAATCCTGCTGGAAGCATGCTCTCTCCAGGACAGATACTGGTCATGTTTTCCAGATGAAGAAACCTTTTGGTTCCCTGAGCAAACCTATGGCAGAAGTTGAAATAAGAAATAGAACGAGGCCAGGATTCTGTCCACAGAGCTATACAAATTGCAGGGTGATTTCTGATTTTTGGAGCTTTTGGCAAAGAAGCTAGCATCAGGATAAACCTCTTAACATCTAATATCACTGTAAACAAACACAAATTGAACTCTATCCAAATGCACAACACAGTGTCCTAAAAGAGTGTAGTCAGAATCCAGAATTCAAAACTCAACAGAATCCAAAATAAATCAGTACAATTTAGATGTAAGCACAGGTCAGCTAGGTCCAAGGAAAAAAAAAAAAAGAAAAAACCAAAACCCAACATATTAGTTAAGCTGCATGTGCAATTTTCTGACTCCTGATAGAAATCAATAGCAGTAAATCTGGTTGATTTTTTGTTTTGTTTTTACAAGAGATTTGTACCTTTATCTATACCATAATTTCTGGGAAATCTGTATCCGTAGGGGAGAGACAATGCTTCTGATTTGCCAGCTCTGAGAAAATATGCCCAACCTGAAATATTTTTGTTCGCTGTGGTTAATGTGACCACTTCTGATCGCTAATCATGTTCATTCCCTACCACAGTCAAACAAAATTACTTAAAATAATGTGAAATACTTTCCTGCATAGCATTTATAAATTATTTACTATGTTTTTTAATGTTACATTATATTCCCAGAAGACTGCTTTGTACTTCAAATCAGGTTCTTTGTGCCAGAGATTACAGGGAAAGGAAGAGATCAAAATAAAACTGGATAAGATGCTATACTGAAATCTATCCCAGTAAGTAATTTTGTCTAGGAGGTCAAAAAAGACAAATCTTCAAGCTTGGGAAACAATAACGTCAATCATAATGAGAAAGTGAAAAATGGTTTTGAACAGGTATTGCAGTAACTCATGCGAGAAGAGGAAGGTGACAAGGTCCTTGGTTGGTTCACAATGCTTACTTGCAAAACCAATCCATCATCCCTTGAGAAAACAGAGGAATCAGTTTCTGGGTAGAATTGCAATGGTGGCGCTACAAGCACAAGAGCCCTGATAAAAACGTTCTTTTAAAATGCCAGCTGCGGGGATGGTCACCAGAGCAGATCTTACATCTCTCTTGCACATTACCTTTTCTTTTAAAAGGACACTAAATAATTGAATATCTCAATTCAGGCTCTTGTGGCCAGCACCAAGCCCAAGAGAACAAACATTATTAGTTTGAAAAGCCAGGCATGAAAGTTAAAAAAAAATAAAAAGGAAATATTTTAATCTAGGTTGCTAATTTTTTTCTCACACATTTTCAATTTTTTAGGCAGAGCTGTGCTGAGAGTAGGACAAGAAGGATGACCACTATTGAGGGTCTGTTGGGAGTGTGGGGTATATAGGCTACACTGTGTTGTTCTAGACAACATTACAGATCTGCAATGCGTGCTGAAGAAAAACAGGATGAGAAAGAGAGCCTGGGGCAGGGCACAAGTGCCAAACTACATCACTTTTTGAGTGTCTCTTCTAGAGCCTGAGCCATCAAACAAGCCAGTCTGGGTGGATAAGCATCCCTCTCAAGAAGGCTACACCCTGCACATAGCAGAAAGAAATGTTTGGAGTCAAATAAAGTTTATAAAACCCCTGAAACCCTGAAGAGCAACATCAGAATGTAAATGCCTTAACCAGTCAGGCCTCATGCCGTCCCTACGACCTGGGCACATTGTAACTGCTCGCCCCTACAGGCCCCACTGCCCCACAGTGGCCATCTGGTTCCTCCTGCCGTAACACACCAAGTCACTTGACACTGAGAGTATGAGGATATGCCTGGAAAAGGGGTGAGAGGATCCCCATCTTGTAGCAGAATCAAATGACTGCCTCAGATGTTCTTTTCACAACTGATTCCCTTTGTACACCACTGCCCCAAGCAAAATCTACTTTTTCCTTCAAAAGAAAATCCACATTTAATCAGCCTGGCCCCAGGCTTTCCGCCTCTGTACAATTCTGAGTGGCCCTGAAGCTTCACAAAGGAACAACATTTTGCACGGCAGCATCAATGCAGCCCATGCAGAATGAACTGGAACTCACCGTGGGACACAGATAGGGACATCTTTCCACTCCCTATCCAGAAGCGGGTCACTGCAGTGGATATTTTCTCAGTACTCTCTCAAATGACAATTACATTATATTATATTATATTATATTATATTTTATATATAATTATGTTATATATAATTATATATAATTCAGCCTCCTGAATTAAGGACATGATGGACTGCACACACAGAACTGTACAGATCATCCATTCAACCACACCAAGCCCCAGTGCAGAATTTTCTTTACATTTCGCTACTGTTTTGACCCTTCTTGTACAATCCCTCACCTCAACATCAGCTTACCTTACACAGAAGGCACTATCACACACCTCTATACACCTTGACATCAGCACGTCATTCTTGGGCTGCAGCTTACATTTCCTAGCTGAAAACCTGGCCTGTTAGTTATAAAGCTGCCCACACTGAGCAGTGGTTCTCAGCAGCTCAACTGTCCAGGTATTTCTAATGTGCAATTGTTCCCCTCTAAGCATTCACACATCCCTCAGACAACACATTTCTTTCATGATGGGTTTGCCATGCCACTCCCTGCTGCCAGGCTACGCCTCTTGTTTTAAGAAACCACACTTAAAGCCTTTGCCTTTGTATCCCTGGTTTTCTATGGAGAGTATTGCATGGTGCCTTGCCTTTTCTAATACCAAGACCCTTTCATTTCCAATCCTGTGGCATACTTTCCACTTGCATCTCTGTAAGCTCTAATCTCCCGAGCCCGAGGAAACTGTGGCCGTGTCTTTACCCCACTGTCCCAAGTGTTCTTATCCTTATGGCCTTGCACTCGTCAATTCTGAAATATTTTTACATTGGAAATGTCTGGCTTTCGTGTTTAACTCATCCCATTTCCCCCTCTGCCTCCTGACATTTTAGTTTCCAGTCTTTAGCTCCATTGTAAGAGCTCTTCAGCCTTCCCCTCAGAGTTTTTAGCAGGTAACTTTAGCACCTACAAGGGTAATGGCTTTTTACTTATGCAGCAGACATTGCCCACCAACACACGTGCACGAGGCACGGCAGCCAGTCAGCATAAGCAGCACAGGCACTGCATCAAGTGTGACACAATTGATGCAAACGGTGTCATAAAGCAAAAACAGCCAGTGGGGACTTTGAGCAGCTTCCACAGAGTCATGCTCAGCACTGTCACACAGCACCTGCTGCACCAACAGGACACCCCAAGGAGGAGGACACCTGCCTGGCAGTCCTGCACTTCCCGCCTGACTGATGGGGAGTTTTCCCTTTTCTCTGCCCCTTCAGGTACAACTGCAGTCCATGCATGCCATCAGCTCTGCTTTATCATTTATTAACATTTATTATCATGCATTTAAGGCTGACCTGCCTTTGTGTAACAAGGCTCATACCCTAAAATCTAGGCTTGGCTGCAATTTTGCTGGCCAGCTGAACCATTAACAAGTGCACTTGAGAAAAGAAATAAAGATTTTGTCATGTCTGCAGATTTGGGGCCTTTTTTATATACAGGATTTTCTTAATGCATTTCATTTCTATAGCAAACTTTATTCTACAGGTTGCAGGAGGCTGTGCATCTTCTCCATAAGTTCGAAGTAGAAATCTTTAGAGTCAAATCAGGAGATTAAGCTTCAGGATGTGCAGGCTGAATTGGAACTGTATACAAACTGTGTTTTATTTCACGCAAAAAGAGGTACAAAATTACTCAAAGCCTCTCAGTTGATGTTCTGTTAAATAACACAGTTCATATGGATTCAGAAGTCCACAGACATGAATAATTTTCACTCCTGTCCAGAAGGGCCAAAGGCCAAGGGTCTCGCTTGGCTTTTCCTTGACAACTGAGTACAACACTGAGTGTATCCTGATTTTGCAAATGTTTCAAGCATTTTAATAATGGCAAATGAAGAGTTGCAGATTCATTGTTAGTGATGGGCGATATCAGGGCCTCTCTGAGTCTGTAATCAGAGACAATAACCTGTAAGAGGGTGTGTCAATAACTACAGTTCTCTGTGGAGCCGCACCTGGCTTTAAAGGGATGACAAAGGACTTTTAAGTTAGTTTGCATTTTTTCCACTCTGATGAAAAACTGAGCTAGTTTTAGAAGCTATAAGAGCAATTGCTTCTCCAACAGCACTCTCCTGACGCTGGTTTTAAGCAACAATGTCAGAAAGAATAATTCCTTTGGAATCTAAAGATAATAGATTTTTGGCAGCAGCAGATGATACTAATCAAATCAGGCTATAAAGATATGATCATGCTTTTGAATGAAATCTACTGTGTTAGCAACAAGTAGTGACACAGAGACTGCTGTACTTGAATACAGTCTCAAGAGATTTCATTCAGGGATTCACAATATTCTAGCAGAAAATTGCATCAGTTTGAACAAAGAATTGAACACAAGACTGCAGATAGCTTGAGAGTTCCATGTCTAAAGCCTGCCAACCAATACACAAGGTCAACAACCAGGGTAAGCAACATCAAATACAATGAACAATAAGGTAAATCTTAGAAGTTTACTTTTAAAAGCTCACCTGAAGGTTAACCACACATTCACATTTCTCCTTAGAAGTTTATTTCCCTGTGTTGGTGTCATGGTTTAGGAATGGCACTCCCCAATTTAGTGTTTCCCACTGAAACTCCAAACCACACACCACTTGGTCACCCTCCCCCTTTTCTCCTCCTCCCCTCTGCAGAGGATTGGAGAGGAGAATCGGAGCCACAAAAGGCGAATATCATGGGTTGAGATAAGAACTATTTACCAGAAACAGCAATGAGATAAGAAAATGAACAATATTAATAAGGAAAGTGTACAAAAGAGAGAGTGTAGAGCTCAACCCGCCTGCAGCCATGCCACCCAAAATGCTCCCTGTGGTCAGGACCAGCGTTACCCCACCACTCTGTCCACCATATTTTCTCACCTGGAAGGAGCCCCTTCACCCTGGAAGAGAGTCTCTTTCTCCCACCCCTGGCAATGACACATCCTGGCCATGGCCCTTCCCAGATACTGCAGAAACTTAGCCCTGTCCTGGCCAGAACCTGGACAACTGGCAAATACTACGGGACGAAAGCAGCAAAAGAAATAAAGTGTGGACAAGGGTTACAAAAAACCTGTGTGCCATTCTTTAAGATCAGGGTAACAAACACTGCTTCTGCTCTGCTTCCCAAAGCCTTGTAAAAGGACAGATACATCCATCATTTCAGATACTACAAATATTGTAATTTATAATGTTGCCCATAGTTGGTATTTGAATGCAGGCAAATTTTACAGCTATATTAGATAATCTATTGAGTAAAGATACCACAGACATAGAATATTTCTTATTATTGTTATTGTCAAGATAGAAATAGTTCAGCCTTATTTTTAATGGTTTAACTTAAATTACATTGCATTCCTGATATTAAAATGGGATTAACTTTACTTAAAAGAAACTGTAAAGAGGAGACATATATTGCTACCAAATTAATAATTTCTGTAGGAAGTCCCAGCACAGGTTTTCTCAGTTATATTTAAGGAGTTACTATTTTTTACTTACGGGGGACTTTATTTATTTTTATATACTGCAATAAGAAAGCTTTCACTAGATATGGGATGAGGTCTCCCCCTCCTTGCAACACTTGCCTCCTCTTCTTCACAGCCAGGCACAGACACTCCTTCACAGCTGCCTTCCTCCCTCTCTCTATACTCATCTTCTGGCTACCTGCTGCCACGGAGCTTTTGCCCCTTTGGATATGCCAGGAGTGTCGGACATTTCTCCCTAGTTAGTGCCTTTCCATTTCCTCACTCCCTTTGCCCAAAGCATTTCTAATCCATTTTGTTTCTTTTTAGAATATCTTCCTTATAAAGTAGCAAAATACTTAATCTTTCACTAAGGTTAAGGCAACACTTCTAAAAGCAAATGCAACTAAAAGCATAATGTGGTCAGCTGGTTCTTCAGAATTGCTGAAAAAAACCCAAATCACCAAAAATCCAACCCCAGCACCAATCCCTCCACCACCCCCTCCCCCATAAGCAAAGAATTTCTATAGTTTGCCTAAATAGGAATGAAATGTCATACAGTGTGTACTGGCAGACACGCACTCTTAAATAGAATGGCAGATTTTTCTCTTAAATAAGAGAAAACAGGAATTCAGTGTAAGGGTGACCAAATGCAAATGAAGGTGATCAGACCTAGACTGATAGAAATTACAAAAAAAGTACATAATAAAACCCCACAGCTCTAGACAGTATCATCAGATGGATACTGCTCAGCCACCAGAACTCTGCCATGACCACAGAGCTTTTCAAGCCTTATCACACTCACAGAACTCTGAGGGACATTCTGTAGGAGACAACCATGCTCTGGCAGCAGCCTGAGGTCTGTCCCTGGCACTCTCTAATGGTTTTGCTTTTACCCATCTGCAGCAAAGGGATCTGGGATCAATAACTCAACAGTACCTCCCCCTGCCCCCGACTCCAAGGGACAGTATCAGTGTGCACACGTTTTGTAGCTGGGTCTCCCTGCCTCTGTTTCTACAGGCTGTGAGTACATCCCTCCCTGTCCTCAAACACTGCTCTCCAGAGCTATGGCAGAGCTACGCCAGCTTGTGTCTCTCCTTTGAAGTAACAGTGGGTTTAGTTTGGTGGGGAGAGGAGATTGCTCTTCAGAAGTTGCTTTGGTTTTGGAAAATAAATGTATTGATAATTAACCCCCCAAAAAAAAAAAACCAAAAAAAAAAAAAAAACCAACAAAAAGTAAAGCTAAAATCTCAATCTAATGAAAATTTGTCAAAAAAAGTACAAAACAGAATTGCTTAATTACCCAAGTAGGAGGGAATGGACAGAAGCCAGCACCACTCCCACCTGAAGGATACAGCAGCACCTGCCAACTGGTTATAAGCAAAAGTCATCATCTCCCTCCATTTCTCCTGATGAATCTACACCTGTCAACACAGTACTGCTAACAGTGGTAACACCTCACTCACTAAAATTCTAGTTTTGCATTATTCAGCTTAGCTCTCTCCCTCTCTCACAGCATCACAGTCATTCAAGCAGGGAAGTTTCATTGCCATCTGTGGGCAGCAGTAAAAGAAACTGGGGGAAGAAAGTAGCAAGAAACTTGAAAGGTATCTAGGGCACTGTGGATATTGTGTTCCCTACCAATATTAGAGGCAATACAGCCTAGAATTACACTGCTAGCCTCGAACATCTCAGCAAATCAGAGATTAATAATTTATGACTGGCAATCTGAGCTTCGAACTGAGGACAGTGGAGGCGCCTATTTTCTGCAGTGGCTTCTTCAGAAAGTCTCTCCCTGCTTCTCAGCTAGGACATTGGAAGTAATAATAGCAACACTGCCTCAGTTAAAAACATCATGTTGGCACTGTTTCACAAACCTTTACCAAACTTTGATTAAAGTCAGTGGTACTATTCTATGTTGGCTATTTTCTCCAGATTGTTTGACCAGACAACTTCTAGATCACGCTATTTCAAAGAACAAAGCCAGTGGAGAAGGAGGGCAGGACATTTTGTCCATGTCAACATCTGATGACCTCTGAACCCGACCCACACTTCAAAGTGGCTAGCCTGACATCTGGCCAAGGGGCTTGGAATTAAGGATGAGCCTCCTCCCCGCAGCTTTCACATTACAGCATGCCCAAGATATGATGGTATTTATGAACTCCTTGTGAGAAGGAAAAATAAGTGTCAGGTGTGCCACACAGGGTTGGCAGAAATCTGCAACAGATTTGCCATCACAAACCTGGTCTTGAGTGGTTCTGTTTCAGTTCTGCACAAGAGCCAATCTGCTCTACAAAGGAAGTGCAGCAAATGGGCACCTGATCCCTGGCAGCAGAAAGAGGATACCCCAATCATGCTCACTAATCTTCCTGCTGGGTCGACTGATGATATAAAAAGCCAGAGAGACAATCATTATTTTATATTCTAATTACCTGCATGACAAAAGTCACTGCATTTCCCCAAATTCCCATTTGGCCTCAGCTCTACAAAGTTAAATCATTCTTATACATTTTCCAGAGGTCAAGAATTCAAAGCAGCACTTGACAAATCAGGTCAGTGAGTCTGAAGAGTGCACACCTTATTTTTCTTGGCTAAAATTCATCAACTAGAATCCAAGGATGCCAGACAGGGTGTTATATACTGTAAGGAGACATATATTTTTACTTCTCCTCATTATTCATGCACAGTCCCAAAGCAAATTTATAGCAAGCTTTTAAAAATAGCACGAATAATCTTAGGGGCTGCACTAAGACCCTAATTAAGATGGTATATGAATGTTTCCTGCTTGCACGTAAGATTATAGATTTAAGCTGCAGAGTCTCAAGGCTCCTTAAGGAATTTCTTTTCTTAACACTGGTTTGGGAAAGATGATCGTCATTCCTGCTTTTATACAAGGTGTTGAGACACCAAGTGAAATATTTTGCTACCTTGACCTGTGACTTGTTAAACCATGTTTAGGACCTGGCTTCTCAGTGGACATTATAACTCACAGTGTAACTGCCCTGGGCCTGGTGAAGCTGGACACACTCACCACCTCTGAAAGTACTTTCCAAGATGATGAGTGAGGCATCGAGGAGAGGAGGGGTCTTCTCACAAGCATGCAAAGGCTTTGCTGAGGTGAGACTTCTAGCTTCACACGGGACCTCCTCAGCAGAAGCAAGAGTTTGGTTTCCAACAAACGATGTGGCTGCTTCAGCAGCAAGACCAGCCCCTCACGCATTATTGTTGTTCCCTGTCCACTGCTCACCTGGCAACTTCATTAATAAAATGGGATAGATTTATCAAGCTATCACCTCTCTTTCCCACAGCCATGGCTCGCCTGCAGGGTGAATCCTTCCTGAAAGATGCAGACACAGGGATCACAGCCAATTTTGGAACAGGTTCTTCCAGGGTCCTCTCCTTAGAAACAGCGAGTGCTGGCACTGCTGATTGCCATTGTTGGAGCTGCAGGAGTACAGCCTGCTGCCTCCAAGTAGGCCTGCAATTTTCTAGGAGCCATGAACTAAAAGAAGAGTTGATGAAAAAAAGTCCAAGCAAGAAAGAAGAGGTTAGGATTCTAACCCCAAATTTCCATCATCAGTCCTAAACACAACTGTTGCTCGGACTGACAAGCCTTGAGATATCATGCAAAACACACCACAGTTGAAAGGGACATTTAGGAACAGCCTTTCCCTCTGCTCGCAGCACGGCAGCAAAACACACCTCCAACTTTTCAGCATGAGTTAAACCTTGATACAACTTGCAGCTTAGGTTAAATATTCCTCCCTTCAGAAGTTACCACACATCGGTGAAATAAGTTCGTGTTGCTTTTCTGTATAAACATCTCAGAGTCTTCTCACTGGAAACAATTGCCATTTAACGAGTATCCTAGAAAGCTGTAAACCTGATTTAACTGAACTGACAGCTCATTCTTACCAGAAGCAATCATACACTCTCACAGTGACCAAAGCTTTCCTGGCAGAGCTCTCTCTCTGGATTTATCATTAACATCTACATCCTAACACTGCTAAATAATTCAGTACAGCATTTAGCCCTGTATCCTTGCCTCTCTACTCAGAAACCACTCTCTTTTCTGTATGTTTCAGCAACAGGGAAGAAAAACCTGCCTGGATTGTGATTATTCCTTGTGCTCTGTAACTGAGGGGGGAACCTCAGTTACCCTTTCACTCTCAACATAGAAGCACAGGTTTTATTTATTTCATTTTATTTTGTTGGAAATAGTGTTTATTAGATAACTAAATATAAAGCGTTATTTATCCACACGGAGTCACAACCATGTGGGCTCAGATTCACATGCAAATTCCCCTTTTAATAATCCTAATGCAGGGAGTGCTCCAATCAGAGCGCTATCAGCCCCAGCTCCCAGATACCTGATGCCAGCTTTGCTGGTAATGTAGGCCACCGAAGCAAATCCAGAGAGATTGAGTTGGAATTGGAGAGAGGCTCTGAGATCTATTTGCTTGGCTTCTTGACGACTAGGGGGTGTCTAACGTCTTTTTTTTTTTCTTTCCCACTATAAAGGGGATATCACTTAAGAGGGATCATTAGCTGCGAGCAGCCCGGCTGGGTCAAGGCTGGGAGGCGGAGACACAGTTGCAAGCAGCGAAGCAAGGTGGAGGCACGAAGACAGAAGACCAGGTTAATGAAAGCATGAGGAGGCTCTTGGGCAGCAGCTTGAAAAATTTTGGACATGCTGACAGGGGAAACTATGACTGGCTAAACAGTGAACCAGGTGGGCCACTTCTGGAAACAGAGCTTCAGGTCTGTACCCCCCCGCTCATCTCTGTGGCATTCCTTTGACTTTGCATGTGTGTGTATGTCTGTGTAATGCCTCAGTGTACAGTGCAGAGTAAATACCTGGGTATTGGGATGTATCAAAGCAGTACTGCTCAATTACATAGAGTCAGAGCATTTCTTTATTGCTGTTAAGTCTTTTTAAACACATTTGTGGCAAAGAAAAACATTAGATGGAATAATTTTGCTGGGGTGGCAGGTAAGGAAGTTTAATTACTTCTTTTAAGCATAACACATCCTCGATTTCCTTTCTGTTAAACGCGTGTTTACGCCTTGGATCTGGTCCCGTGAAGCCTTTCTGCAGATGTTACAAGTCAGTAGCAGGCAGCAATGAACTCTTGTTCCCTAAGCTGTGCACTGATTACTTCTGCGAGAGAGGATCACACGCAGCCGAGTGGGGGAAGGGAAGTAGCCCCCAGAGATGAAAACACAGCCTGCTTTCTGGCTTTGTCTGGGATACAGCAGAAGTGTTTCTCTGATCAAAAATAATAATTTAAGGTGCACGTACTTCTAGGTAAGTGTCCGAAGTAAGATGCATTAGCAAATGAACTGGCCGCACTACTCAGCTGATAAAGTGTACTGTTGCAAAATAAAAGGGGGTAGGAGTGTGGGTGGGTGTCAGAACAGGAAAAAAAGCAGTATTTAAATGCCTCCACAATTTTAACAAAGTCTACCTCACCAGTAACATTGTCAGAGTTAGAATAGCAATGGCAATGTCTTCACACCTCAAGACTGGTTTTATCTGACAATGAGAAACAAACAGCATCACTAGAGTCACATTTCAACAAATATTTGAAAATTCTGTGTAAATCCAGGCTCACTTCTAAACTTGTGTCATTACTAATGTATACAAAAACACATAAAAATATTTTTCTATTTGCCAGAGTTACATGTTTTTGCTTTTTACAAGCAATAATGAATCAGCTTCAAGAAGCAGGATAGAGTTTGGAAAAGCACCTATGGGTGGACCACACCCTAATGACTTCAAAGCAAACTTTGTTCCCAATCCGCTTAAAACATTTCAGAAGTATCAGCTTCCTGATTCAACTTCAAAAGATATTAGTATAAATATGGGCTATATTAACAAAATAATTTTAATGGAGTTCCTATTACTCTAGCAAATCATTAACAACACAATAAATCTTAGCACAACTCAGTCACTTCAGTGGGAATTTCAATAAGCAAAATAAACTTTCATTTTTCTACCCTTACACAAAAGCTTTCCTTAAACTCATGTTTTACCCTCCCAAGGCAGGTACTACCCCTCTTTCATCTAGACACATAGTTCAGCTCCAAGCCCATTCCATTACTCATCACAGACATACCACACAACTCAGCCACGCTCTGCATTTCATTCTTTTACCAACAGGCATGAGTAAAAGCTCATCTTAACTGATATGGGTCACATAATCTGTAAGCTGGCAACTGTACATGCTCAGCATGTTAAAAAAACATAGGCAGGCAGATTACTAATGAAAGGCTTTACTGCTTCGAGTATGTGCTCAGTGGTTGGGGGAAACTGACCCTCTGCTTCAGTCCCTACAAATATATAAAGGAAAGGAGGAGAGTAAACATGAGCCTACAATGTCCAAACTGTCCTACTAAGAATCAATTCTGGGAAAACAGAGGACTTTTTAGAAATATGATCCCTTTTACTCCCATGCTACTTTCTGACTTTCTCTGTTTTATAAAGGATATTTTCCCATATTTATGTAACTTATTTCATGCTGGAAGTCGGATCCTTATTTTTGTCACTTACAAACCTGACAATAGATGCTTGTGATGACACAGGCAGAGCATGCTGATCTCCAGTGAAGCAGCATCAAACAAAACCAGTCAATTAATAATTCCATCAGTCACTTCATATGCCTGGTGTGGAAACTTTCAAATGTAAAAGACTAGAGGATTTTACCTTAAATATGTTCTGCAGTCATTTTACTTTCAATTAATGAAGATTCAGTTTGATTTCTAGATCATTTTATTTTGCAGTTCTGGCAGCTATTCCTGATACCTATACACAGTGGTTACTAGTTTTAGAGCCACAGCTTCAGAAGTTAGTTCTAGGTCAGTGTAGAATTTCAGTTTTTAGTTTAGAATTTCAGAATAAGGGGGTTTTTTAAGTGGCCTTTGATACATTGCATTAAAATTATTCCTATTTTTAGTATAATTTTTTAATGCCTGTTAGATTTTCTAGTCTTTATGTCAAAATTTTGCAACATTCTTCAGTAGCCCTTTAGGCAGTCATTGCAGAAATGGGCACAAAGCCACAATAGAAAAAGAGGAACTAATATTGATCAATTGTCTCCTAATACATTTGATATATGTATATGGATAAATGTACAAGAAGTCCATAAGCTTTTGGAACTACATCTCCAAGTAAAATCAGTCCACGTAATGTTTGGCAGGAGGCAGCATCAAAATGGATATATAATTCCCTGTTCAGGTTCAGGGCATCTGTGGGGCAGTATTAACTTATGAAAGATTATTTCAACTCAAATAATACACTAGGTAGCCTACAAATTATTTCACCCAGATAGGAAAGTCTTAACATTAGCTGTATTTAAAAAGCTATGAACACTCTGAAACACAGACTGAGCAAAACTGATCTTTATTGTCACCTGTTAGCATACAGAAAAGCATGAAGCTGAGTCAGGGGAGGTTTAGGTTAGATATGAGGAAAAATTTTGCACTCAGAGGGTGATTGGGCACTGGAACAGGCTCCCCAGGAAAATGGTCACAGCACCAAGCCTGACAGAGTTCAAAAATCATTTGGAAAATGCTCTCAGACACCTAGTGTGTCTCTTGGGGTGTCCTGCACAGGGTCAGGAGTTGGGCTCAATGATCCTGATGGGTCCCCTCTAACTCAGCATATTTTATAATTCTATAATATTGCCTAATTCTTAATCCTATCTGCTTTACATAGTACTATTTTTCAGATCATAGTAAAACACACTTACTGCTCTTTCACAACTATACAGGGCACGGTATTCACTTAATTACTGGCCATTCAGTGTGCTACTTCCCTCACCTTTCCCAGCATCTTTCACTGCATCTCCTTCAAACAACAAATGTATTATGTCTTCTTTTGCACACATTACTGAATAGATAGCCACCAGGCACTTGTGTGGTTATTTTGAAATAGAATAGGATAAAACAGGAGTCGTTCAGTTGGAAGGTGCCTGCAATGAATATCTAGTCCAACCACCTGACCACTTTAGGGAGTGCAAAAGAACAAGGGCTGCTTTGTAATAACCTATGTCGTTTTTGCCCAAATCCCTCAGTGCAATAAAGTACTTGCAGGTTCAGGGCACTGCCTTTTCACCTTCAGAGACAGCAATACAGATGCAGAATTTCTGCAGACCATACCCAAGGATCTCAAGCCAGGCACTCAAATGAAGTATAACCAACGAGCAACCCACAAGAAACACCTCCACTGATCTGTCTTGCCCCTTCTGTAGAGCATTTAGTAGCAGAGACAGAAATACAGCTCCCCAGGAGAATATTTGCTATCCCACACTAGCAGGCAGTCCTCTCTCTTCCCACAGTCTTCTGACTCAGTCACTACATACTCTACACATCCTGCAACACAGTACCTTGTGGTATTGTGGTGTTCATCTTCTTCCCTAAGCAATCTATCACAACCCCGACGAGGCACTTTGTGCACAATAATGTAATTAAAAATTATATGTGTTGCAGAGCAAATTAAGGAATCACAGATTTCAGAAATGCTGTCATTTATTCAGCCTTGAGAGCTTGATTTTGCAACTTTAGAAGCAATGCTACAGGTTACTCTTGGAGGGCCTTTAAATAAGAGTTTTCAGGCCAGTAACCCACTGACACCCTAAGGTGTCCTTTTGTAGCTACTTCACAGACTGTGGCCATCTGAGCTAGCTCATACTACCTGTAGTTTCACTGCTTCCAGTTTTTACCATTAGATGCAAACTGTCCCCTCCACCAATAATATATTTTGCACCTTTTTCTTGATGGGTATTTCATTGCAAGGCTTTGGAGCAAAGTATTTCCCTGAGATCCAAGATAATTTGTAATTTCTTCTATCATGCTTAGCCTTTTTCTGAAGTCCAGTATTTGTATCAGGCCATGTCTTACAGCTCTAACTCTTGTCTGTGCTTCCACCAGCACACAAAGGATACACTGTCCTTGGCCATTATTTACACCCGAATATTGTTTCAGTGAAATTTATAGGGAAGCTGCACTGAACTTAAATTATAATCGGGGCTTTATATACCTTTGACTAGTCTCATGTAGGAAACACTGGCAATCTCTGTCCTCACAAACCACCAGAATACTGTACAACTTACAGATCCTAAGACCAACACTTAACCCTGGTGAAAGCCTGCTCCCTACAAATTAAACCCAAAACCTGGACTTGGATTTTAAAAACAAGCTCTTCACTGATTGTGAATAATGCTGTCCAGTATAAGATCAGCTCTTCTAAATATTTACTGTAAGACTATCGGTAACATACCAGTGAGTCTCCACATACGTAGTGCACAAACATAATACTGAATGCTTTTTTCTCATTTTCCCTTGACGTGTTTTATGCACCTCATAAGACACACTAAAAAAGCATTAACAAACTTTTTAAAAAATCCACTCATTTTAAAGGGATTATTTAATGTCTGCACTAGATGGAAGAACAGCTGGAACAATTTCTTCCAATTCTGCTATTTCCTGTCACTCGTTGAATGGCCAGGTAAGACAACAGCTTGTACAGTCAGAAGTTCTTTAATTGAAAACTATCAGTAAATATTAAATACTTCTTTAATATGCTTTTTTTTGGGTAAAAGATAGTTGGGGAAGAATAGCTTAATAGCTAATCTGCAAAGGTTTCAGTGTATTTTAAAATTATTTTCATGCATTTAGCTTCCGACCCACAATACCTTAGGGAAAAAATAAAAAAAGTAGAAATTTCCCCTGCATTATTTGTTAGGAGTCAAAGACTAGTTACATTGTTTTTCTTAGGCATCACCACATAATAATAATTTCATAATATGATGACAAAGCAAAGAGGTTACAAATGCCTGGTAGATAATCAGTTGAATGTAAGTTACAGTGTGATTTTGTAGCTAGAAGAATGGCTGTGATTCCCGGAAGAATGAGCATAGAAAGTTTTTGTAGACTAAGAAGGAGACACTGAGTTACTGTCCTTTCCACAAAGCCATTGCTGCAAACGGCCAGTTTGCATCCCTGCTTCCAAACGCTTTGAGGAAAGAATCACTCGAGTTCTCCCAGCTTGAATAGGCAGCTTCACTCAAAGTAAAGGAAATCTGATCCATTGTTTAGTCTCACCATACAAATGTGAAAAAGCCATCTGATAGCATTTCTTAAAAACTTACAAAGGGAATGAGTTGATAATAAACAGCAGTATAGGGTCTGTGTTTTCCTCCCTCCCTAGACTAGACTCTGAATGAGATCCAATTATTAGAAGATGGAGCCAGACTGGAAACAGGATATACTAAATTTTAAAGCTAATACAACAGAAGAGCACAAATGGCTTTGTTTGTTCTTCTCATAGCTTATGACTCCAGTTAACATTACATCACAATTCAAAAGCTGTGGGACAGAGGTCTTTTGTGCTACATTTTGGAGAAAACAAAGATGACACACCAGTCCCAACTGTTACTTCTCTTACACCAGAAGTTCTTTTTTCCATAGTTTTAAGTAGGGAAATAAGAATCTTGGATCACTGGCAGAACAAGCTCAAGAGCCCCACTCCAAGCTGTCCTGACACTGTGTTTTATTTGGAACTGGCCTGTGAGGTTAGAACAACACAAAGAGCAGGTATTGTAGGCAACAGGCCCTGTTTGAAAGGGCTAGTTGTTGTAATAGCTGTTCTTTAAACAATTTTCCAAATACAAAGAAACAACACTAGATGGTGGATCACCAGCCTTATTCATCTGCAATTCAGTGTTCTCCCAAATTTTAAAGGCTTGACTGATCTCCTGCAAAGCCAACTGGTCCCACTATAATCCAAGAGTAATAAAATGTCATGCAAAATTACATATACTTCCAGGTTGTTGGGTTTTTCCCCCCATTGGAGATACGGTTTTCTGAAAACCCAATACTCTTTGCAACTTCTCTGGGGTTTTTTGTCTCTGGGTGTGATTTGCTTTAATTGGCCAGGAAATAGAATTCATGAGACTGCACAACATATTACTTGAATGATATTAGTGCAAAGAGAAAGATATTTGGAAAAGCAGCTGCTATGTCATGAGGCGGAGATGGGGAATGTGTTTTTGCTCTCTGATTAAGAGATCTCCAGGAATCCAACACACTTCCTATTTGCTTTGGTTACAGAGCAGACAACAGACAAGTTCAACCAAAGACGACATAGAACCATTCCTGTGTATCATATTGCCTGCCACCATGATGCTCTTCCTGGCATTCCTGCTACTCTTCCTGTACCGCCGCTGCCAGCGCCGCACTCAGCAGGGGCAGATCTTCAGCATTGACCTTCCTGAGGCCCTGCCTGAGCACGATGTGTCCCATTTCCTTTCTGCGCTGCCCTGGAGCAGTGAACAGAGTTTCCACTACTCCACGCTGCTCCCTGATGCCACATTCCTCTCTGTGTGTTTGCCTCCATCATATGAGGAAGCCACCATGAAGACTTCCATGGGAGAGGCTCACATTGAGCTTTCTCCAGACCCAGTGCCTCCTTATGAAGAGAGCACGCTGCAGGCCAGCAGCACCAAATAAACTTCCTATGGAAGCACCTTAGCTGAAGCGTGAAGCACAAAGGTAGAACTGCTATGGCCTTTAAAATTTGGGAAAAGATTCCAAATGAGGCACATTTATGAAGGAAGAAACTTGAAGAGACAAGGAATGAGTCTCTTCACCTCATCATAGGATTCTCTACCTTCCATTCTTGAAAAGTGTACACACGGTGTAGCACCAAATCCAATCCAGACTAGTAAGACAGGGATTCGAGTTAACAAACATGTCATGCAAGGTTTAAACTTATGGAAAGCTGGGAAGCTCTTCCTCTGTAATCCCTCAGCTACAAGGAAATGGCAATAACACTATAGATTCAGCAGTCACAAAAAGGGCTTTTAGCACATACCTATTTCAGTTTGGTTTTTTTTCTACTTCATGCATTTATTTTCAAACGAGTTTTTGACAAGCTGAGTCACTCAGCCTGTGTGTGTTAACATCACATCATTCTGCAGTGCTCTGGAATGATCAATCAGCTCTCAGGAAAGCAAGTAAACATATAACCTCTACAAAATTTCCAGTAACTGTCCCCAAAGGTTCAAATGTGCACTATGAATAAAGGTTGTCTTTTCTCATGATTGAACATGAGGACAACCAGAGAAGATCTGTTTATTCTGGGTGAGGAAGACTCCATACAAGAGCACACTCACACTATTGCTGCAAGCTGCTTGCCAAGTCTGCAAGGTCCCAACATTCCAGACTACTCGCTTGACTTCTTTTCCAAGTCTAAAATAATAATAAATCATGCAACTTACTTGGTGCAGTGTGTAAACAACTTGGGGAAAAATTAATAAAATCTAGTGCACCAAAAAAAAAATCTTGTCTGTTGTTGCTGTTGTCCGCAGGGACAGCACGAAGAACGACACGGAATTCAGGTCCAGGATAGAATGGAATTATTTAATTAATTACCACTGCATTTATATAACTTGATTCACAAGAGTGGCATAACAACATTGGGTGCTTGACCATCCACCTCCCAGAGTGATTGGCTGAACAGTATACACCTATTTCAAAATATTTTCTTCAGTGTACCATAACAAGGCCATGCAAAACAAGTTTGCACCTGTGAGATAAAGTCTTGGTTTACAAAATAGCAAACCATTTCTCAGCTAGTTTGCGTGAGAACGAAGACTTTCACAGGAGGCAAGCAGGAAAATTTCTCTGCTAGCTTTTTTAGCATCCATAATTCCCCCTTCTTGTTTTAAAGACCAAAACAGTAGCGTTTGTAATCCTCTGCGGGATCCCTTGCAGCAAGGAGAACAAACGCAGCATAAGGATCCATTTGGTAGTGGCTGTTACCAAACTAAACCCAAATCAGATACTAACTTAGAGTAGGCAGAGAGATTCTCCAGCAACGCCAGGGGAGATACCTCTAGCGAATCCAGCTATAGGTCCAGTCATTAATTCTGAATAGCTTTAAGGGCTCTAACATTCTGCATAACATTCTGACTCCATAACATAAGAAACTTGAAATTCACTCTCTGAAATTCGGTCTCTGCTTGTAGAAGGATCAGGCTGATGGTCAACATCTTGGTCACCATCAGAGGGATCATTCGATGAATGATCTGCATTCTGGTCATCATTTGAAGGTTGCCTTGGAGGTTGCCTGTTCTGCCTCTGGTGCTGCAGGTCAGGGTGAACACATCTTGCAGGTAGCCATCGCACCCCAGTATCTGTGGAAACGCAAGCATACCCACGACCCCAAGCAATAAGCTCATGCGGGCCTTCCCACTTCTCAGTGAGGAGGTCCCGTACCCAGACTTTCGCTCGAGGCAGGTGCGTCTCGCCTGCAGACTGCAATGAGAGAAAATGATTCAAAATAACAGGATTGTTTGAATTTAGTGGCACTGTAAGATGATTAATTGCATATAAAGCTTTTTCTAGTCGGCTCTGTGGGGTTTCTCCATGCATTCCCCCTTCTTGTTTCTCCAGAACACACTTCAAGGTACCATGAGCGTGTTCAACAATGGCTTGGCCAGTAGGAGAATAAGGAATAACCAAGGTATGATCTACATCCCACAGGTGCAGAAACTTCCGTGTCTTCTGATAGACATAGGCAGGGCCATTATCGGTTTTCACAGAAGAAGGCACGCCCAAAATCACGAAAGTGAGTTTCCTATGGGCGATAACATCACGGCCTTTCTCCCCAGTATGAGCAGATGCCCACATAGCTGAGGAGAATATGTCAATAGACACATGCACATGCTTAAATCTGCCAAATTCAGGAATGTGTGTTACATCCGAACAGCCAAAGCTGCAAGGCCTGTAGGCCTCTAGGGTTTACCCCTGATGGCGGAGGTGCAGCGAGCCCGTGACTGTCAGCACAAGCACTGACAATGTCCCGAGCCTCAGCTGGCGTCAAATGAAACTGTTTCTGCAGGGTATGCGCACTTTGATGGAAGAAATTGTGCAATGCTTTAGCTTGTGCAATTTTGTCAGGCTGAGGCGCTACTCAGGCAGGGTTAGCTAACCTGTCAGCCCTGGCATTGCCTTCTGTTGTGAAACCTGGCAAATTAGTGTGGCTTTGAATATGCAAAATGTAATATGGATGCACTCGAGCTTGAATTGCACTCCACAAGGCCTTCAATAGTGAAAACAGAGCTGCATTATTCACTTCCTTCAAAAGTGAGCAATCTAAGCACTGAGTTATGTCTGCTACATAAGCAGAGTCAGTGACCAAATTCAAAGGAACCTGAGAAAACTGCTGAAAAGCCATGGCAACAGCCCTCAGTTCAACCAGCTGGGCTGAGCCTGACTCATGACCTTCCAGCACCTGCCACTCAGATTCTTCCCTCCGGCTAACTACAGGTCTCCCAGTTTTCCCAGACCCATTGGTGAAGACGGTGGGCCCTTTCACTGGCACCCGACTATTTTTTGGTTGTAAGGTGAAGCTGGTCAATTTTGCCATTCACAGTATTTTATGGCTGGGCGGATGCTGAGCAATCTGTCCCGAAAAGTTTTGCAGCACACTTTGCAAAGGAGCACTGTTAGTAAGGCTCCACTCAAAGTGTTCCTGCTGTATCGGAAGAACAATTGTTGCAGGATCCGCTGCCATTAATTGCGGACACCGTTGGCGGCATTTGATTATCAAACAAGTGATCAATTCAAACAATGTGGTGCTGTCTCTTTTGGCTGATGTGGCAAGAAGACCCATTCTAGGATATGTAAAGGGTCGGGCCACTCTTTATTCCATTGGCCAATGATACCTGTGGGATGAAGATCTGGAGTGGTAATGAAAACGGTGATATCAATGGAGGGATCCACTCAATGAACCTGATGAGCAGAAACAGCCTGTTGCACCTCCTCCAGCGCTCGTCGCGCTTCAGGAGTCAATTTTAGAGGTGAATTCAACTCAGGGTCCCCCTTTAAAATATTAAAAAGCAGGGCAAGCTGGGCCATGGTTAGCCCTAAATAAGGACATGACCAATTAATGATACCCAGCAATTTCTGAGCATCATTCAAAGTCTTAATAGAATCTGAGAATTGCACCTCCTGATGTTGTATGGTCTGATCCAGAATTTTGACTCCTAAGTATTTCCAAGGAGGTTGCCGTTGAACTTTCTCCAGAGCCACCTGCAATCCATAAGAATGCAGAGCAGCAAACAGCCGAGGCTGAATCCTCAGCATCTCGTCCTGGGTGGATGCTGCCACCAGGATACCATTCATGTACTGGTAGCAGTATGCCCCAGGAAACTGCTCACGGACTCCGGACAAAGCTTGAGCGACATACCATTGGCAAATAGTTGGGCTGTTCTTCATGCCCTGAGGTAGAACCTTCCATTGATACCTCTGCGCAGGTAACCGCAGGCATTGTTAACTGCAGGCACAGTAAAAGCAAATTTTGGCTTATCATTAGGATGTAAAGGAATAGTGAAAAAACAATCCTTCAAATCAATGATCAAGATTTCCCACCCTGTTGGGATCATGGTGGGTAAGGGCATACCAGCCTGCAATGCCCCCATACTTTCCATCACTTCATTGACTTCTCGGAGATCCTGTAACAATCTCCATTTCCCTGATTTTTTCTTGATTACAAAACAGGAGTGTTCCAGGGACTAGTAGAAGGCTCAAGATGCCCCTGTTGTAATTGTTCCTGGACTAACTGGCGAAGGGCAACTAATTTCTCTTTTGGTAGGGGCCACTGATGAATCCAGATAGACTTGTGTACTAGCCACCACAAAGGCAGCGTAGGATATACTGCGCCCTTCAGTACAGTAGCCCCCATCAAAAATTTGTCCCAATCCGTACCCCCCAAGCAGCCAACACATCCTGCCCCCAGAGGTTAAGCGGAGCTGTAGTGACATAGGGCCGAACTGTAGCTGTTTGCCCCTCTGCATTTTTCACCAGCACAAGTTGCTCGCTTAAATAGCTCTGTGTGGTTCCTCCCAACCCTGCGATGGCTGACCCCACAGGGGCCAGAGGCCACGTGAGAGGCCATGCAGAGAAGGAGATAATTGTCACATCAGCGCCTGTGTCGATCAAACCTCGGAGATGGATCTGGGGTGGATGGGCATTTGGCAGGATTAGGGTACACGTCATCTGAGGCTTTTGGCTGGAGATGTCTGCAGTCCAGAAGACCTGCGGAAGTCCCGTAGAGCCAAAGCTACCATCTCCACGACTTCGTTGTTCTGCCCTAGGAACACAAGACTTAAAAGGGACAAGTTGAGCAATTCTAGTCTTTTCAGGAATAGTAACAGGGGGGGTGGATGTGGAAACCATAGCACAAATCTGGCCTGTAAAATCAGCATCAATAACTCCTGGGTGTACAAAGATCCCCTGAACGGTAACACTAGATCTACCCACAAGCAGTGCACTGAAGCCTTGACCTAGGGGTCCATAAGCATCAAAGGGAACCTTATAAACACGACTGGAGTCTAAGACAACTGTTACTGCGGTGTACACATCCACCCCGGCTGATCCCCGGGTGCTGGCTGAAAGCCGGCTGAGTAGGCCTGTGTCAGAGGAGCCTGGGGAAACATTTGTATCTGGGCGCAATTCCCCTGTGTGCCCCTCAGCCCATTTTTTCCCGGGCATATCAGGGATTGACCATTGACATGGTAGATAGATTGACAGTAGTCTGAGCTGTTGTTTTATCTCGTGCAAATCTGCCAAGATTTGTTCCCCGAGAGAGTCAGATATTGGGGAGCATGGCCACTGCTGCTTCCTCCCCTGAGCCGAAAAATCCCCAACTGTTGGGACATGTGTATGATAACCAAGGGCTACAGGGCTCGGAGTGGGACAAGAGGACACCGAACACGTGGGTGCGGGTGACCAAGGGTGCTGCACTGAGCCCAGGTACAGGGCTGATGGCGCAGGGAGCCGCTTGTGGTGCCCAGCGTGGCCGGTTGCGCCATCATAGGCAGTGGTGCCGAGGCGGCAGTCACCATGACCCCACCGCCGCTTCCACGGATTGGCAACGGCAGGGCCGCAGGGAGGGCAGATCCCACCGTGGCAACTGAAGCAGGGGCTAAAGAGAGGGGGCACCCCGATCCTCCTACGGGTGAGGGATGGATATATTTCCGGGGACAGGGGTACACACCCTTTGTCTTCCTGCGGGAGGGTATCGGGAGCCGGATGACCGAACTTCCCACACTACTCGGGGTCCCAGGGAGGGCAGATCCCACTGCGGTAACTGAAGCAGGGGCTAAAGACGGGGGGGTGCCCCGATCCTCCTACCAGTGAGGGATGCATATATTTCAGGGGGCAGGGGTACGCACCTTTCGTCTTCTCCCGAGAAGGTATCGGGAGCTGGACAACCGAACTTCCCGTGCTACTCGGGGTCCCGCCACCCTCAGAGAATTCACCATCCCCATCTGAGCTAGGGAAGCCCCCAGACTCAGATTCATCTGATCCTGGGTTGACTTTTCTGTCTCTGCTTTTTGTCCATTTTTCCATTGCTTCGTGTAAAGTCCCCCAGGTACGTATCAAATCAGCTACCCCTGCGTCGCCAGCTGAAAATTCATGGATTAGGGCATCCCCCAGTCCCCTCCAGGTGTCTGGGTTCAAAACATTATCAAAGTCTGCAAAATATCCATGTCCGATGGACCAGGTAGATAACGCAGTGAGCTCCTCCTCGCTTATATTAACTCCTGCGATCTGTATCACAGACTTGAAGGCAGAAAATACCTTGCTTTCTTTGAAGGATTTATGCTCCATGTCTCAGTCTATAGTTTCGTGCAGCCCCAGAGGGGGGCCGGTCGCGGTCTGGCACGTACCTTCTTAGGGGCCGCGGTTGCAGTACACGTCGCGGGGTCACCAGATGTTGCTGTTGTCCGCAGGGACAGCACGAAGAACGACACGGAATTCAGGTCCAGGATAGAATGGAATTATTTAATTAATTACCACTGCATTTATATAACTTGATTCACAAGAGTGGCATAACAACATTGGGTGCTTGACCATCCACCTCCCAGAGTGATTGGCTGAACAGTATAACACCTATTTCAAAATATTTTCTTCAGTGTACCATAACAAGGCCATGCAAAACAAGTTTGCACCTGTGAGATAAAGTCTTGGTTTACAAAATAGCAAACCATTTCTCAGCTAGTTTGCGTGAGAACGAAGACTTTCACAGGAGGCAAGCAGGAAAATTTCTCTGCTAGCTTTTTTAGCATCCATAGTCTGTATTTCAAAATGGCATTATAATCCTTTCCCCCACATCACTAGGGCAAGGTGAGGCTAATTCAAGTGTGTTGGTGGCAGTGGTTCAGAGGGTTTGCATATGCATACTTTCAGACAATGATGTATGTTATCTTTAACTCTTTCTTACAGGGTAGCATTTTCCCTATGTTAATAGATGCTCTTGTTACAGAAGGTGGTTACTACAGATCCTGACAGCCTCAAAAGTTATGTTGGCAAGCCACAGACAAATGCAGTGTCATGGAATAGCTGACACCTGCAAGGAAGAAACTGTTGTAGCAGCTTGTGCGGTCTTGGTGTAACTTACAAACCCAAACGCTGTCCTGACTTGCACTTGGTGATTTCAACAACTGTCAAGAGGCGTCAACACTAGCCAGTCCTACTTTATGAACTTAGCATATTCCTTAAAAAAAACCAACAAAAACAACAGAAAGAAAAAATCATCACTGTACAGCAGAAGAAAGGCCACTTTAGAGCTGCAAGGTGGTTAAATTTTGTGTTATGTCAACAGTGACACAATCACAGTAACCAAATAGTTCACATCAAAACTGATGCTCCTATTCATATGTTTCTCTTACAACAAGAAAAGAATATGCCTTTTTTAATTCAGGAAAGGGGCTATTTTCTTGAACTACAAATTTGAGATCATTCTTTTTCTAATGCTTCATTTGGGTTGTCAAACTGAAGCAGCAGATGTTTTGGAAAACTCCAAATTCAATCAACCATTTTTCTTTTCAGATCTGATCTGGGAACCGTTCCCAGTATTTGCTCATGTGTTTGAAAGTACCATATTCTACTGCCTCCTTGCATTTTCTTTATCTTCTTAATATTTGGTACATGCAGTTATTTCCAAGGAAAGCTGGAAAAATACAAGAGCCCCAAACAACATAACTGATGACAAAGGTGCAAAGGTTTGAGGTTCAAAGATAAACCACTTCTGCCTCTGGTGTTTGTATATTCCACTAACTTCAGCGGAATTGTATGGATATGCTTGAAAACTCAGACATTGTCATATCAAGCTGGTATATTTTGCCTTAAGAAACCTTAAGAGATCTGCTGTGTTCTGAAATGAGTTACGCTGTTCTTCAGCACAATCTCTTGTTTACCCTTTGCCTGGGTAGAGCCTGATACTCAGCCACTGGGCTCATCATTCTAAACTGCTCTCCAGTTACCTTAGTTAACTACTTAGTAGCAGGTTTTCTTAGTTTTAAGAAAAATTTTGACTGGTATTTCTTGTGATCAAGACTGATATACTTCTATCACTAGTTGGGAATTGTTATTCTCTGCAAGAATATAGAGTCATTGTGTTTCACACAGTATTTATTGGACAACCCTCACATCCGGCTTTAGACAAATGGTTTCTGACTGTTAGCATTGCTATAGACAATTAAAAACAGACACTTGCTCAACCCAAATTAACGGAAACGGTGCCATGACTTAAATTCTTCTTTCTAGTAAACTGCTTTTTAATCCATCTGGAATTAGTATCCCTTATCTCATTCCAACACAGATTTGCCTAGACTTGTATGTTAATAGTCCCTAGTGGGTTTCAACATAACCAGCATCTCCACTCTTAAATCTCCACCCCAAAGAGAAGGTCCACTAAAAAAAATAGAGGATGTTTCTCATGCAAACATACTGAAATTAAATCTCCATTGCCTAGAAGCTGCCTCTGATCCTGTCAGGCTGCAGTGACACACCTCTCAGCAGGCACCGTGTTACTGATGTTAGCGCTACTGATTGTGGAGCAGCTGTCAGGTCCTCTGGGCAAACACCTTGTGCATCAAAGCAGAGAGCTCATGACCTGAAAGGAATTCGTGCCTGGCAATAGAGCAACCACAAATGTAATGGGAAGATCTTTCATTTTCTTAGCTGCCGTAATCTGAAAGGTAAAAGTTTAGAGCACCCCATCAAAAAGGAAGATGTTGGAGTTGAGACCACAAACAAAAAGACTGAGGAGAGACATTAAGTTTTCAATAACATAAATGGTAACTGCAAATAAAGTAAAATAAGGATCCCCCATGCCTGCACCAATCTGAACTGGTACTAGCGATTTTAATCTTGAAGAAAGATTCAATCAGAAAAGAAATTTCTAAAAGTGAAGTGCAATCTGAAAAGGCAGTGAAGCAGTGGCAACACCATCTCTGGACACATTGAAAAGGTAGACAAACATCTGTCTAGAGTGATAAAGGCTCCTGATTGGAGCAGAAAATGGATTAGATGTCTTCTCTGTGTCCTTTTCTGTTCCTACGCCCTAAAGTTATATAAAAGTAAATTTTGTTCATTGTTTCCAAATTGTATGAAATCAGATGTCTGTTTCTTTGAAAATCTCATACTATGAGATTTCATGTGCATCCAGAAATCAGTGTAATATTGGCAGTGGACTTTATAGCCACAAGGTTCTCTTTCTTTTTTGTTTAAATCTTGTATCTGCTAGTACACATACAAAGTCTTATAAATTATGAACTTACTTTGATGTGAAGGGTAGTTGCATTTCAGTTTTCTATTAGGAAAATACTGAGGAACCACAATGAGATTAATTATGTATACACTACCCCTTGTTTCTATTTAGTAGGAAACTATGGAACAATACAGGCCCCCTCATTAAGGAGGCTTCACCAGCGTAGAGGGCAATCTCTGTGCTTGTCTTCCCTGTGAGAGCTGCAGAGTCCCTCACTGACATGGGTCCATTGTTCTGCAGACCCACATGAATACACGTCTTGCACACATGGCAGATTCTTGATCAAAAGACATTTAATGGAAAACAACACAGGTAATTTATACAAAATAGCTCTTCTAAATATCCACTGAAAGTATTCAGCACGCATCTCCAATAATGATACAGTAGTTTCATCTTAATAGAATAGCCTGTCTCTCTCATTTTAGCTGAAGGAAGAAAAGATGACACAGCTCTTTGCAACTACTATGGGAGCTCAGAAACTAACATCTTGGATAAAAATTGATTCATGCTTGTGCATAGATTGAGCATCTGGCACGTGATCTTTGCTGAACTTAAAACTAACTCATGACTCACTGGTTTGCACTTGCCAGTGATAAAATGTGTTTTTTGAAACAGAATAGTCATTGCTTGGCCTTATGAAGTAACCCTTGGTCTAGGAAAGGCAGAATAAGTGTTTCAGTGCAGATATTTCACTTCAGAGAGATGCTGACCTGCAACGAGTATCTTGACTAGAAATTTAGATCCTGTACTAAAGTGGAAAAAACTTTAAAAAAAACCCAAACACACCCTGACATCAAGTCAGAATATCTTTATGGAAGTTCAATAATATCACAGTGGTCAAGAAAGAACTGCTCCCAAAATAAAACTTCGCTTAATCCATGCTTACAAGGATTTTACTCGGATCCCTATGCCAGCAAAGCCTCCAAATACAGACACACAACTACTTTCACTAGTACAAACTCCACTGGCATGAACTATATATGCTCCAGTAGTGAAAACTCTTACAAATGTAGGTTTTATCAGTATGAGAAAGTGAGTGGGCAGTCTTTTTCTGGCTAGGAGAGTAATTTTATTTGGGTGTGGGGTTTTTTGTTGTTTTTGTTTTTTGTTGGGTTTTTTTAACACATTTTCAAGAAGGAACATTGCACAAAAACATCAGATGAGGATGAGCTGAATGCTTATGGCAAATAAATTATTCACCGACTCCTCTCTCAAAAACTGTCATAAGTGAAACAGTTATGAATTTTTAATAATGGAATTTCTTAATTACAGTCTGTTAGTAAATGATCATGTCATGTCATGACTTCCGTTACCAAGTAGCTCTATTCATCACTTGGATAACGAGGTCTTCTGCAGAACAGGAAAGGCATGTGAGTGTGGGGCCTAAGGAAGGTGTCCTCCGTAGTAAAGACAGCCTGCCATTCTCAGCGGTATGGCTAGCAAGGCTGGGCACAGCCAATAAATCAATGCTGCAGATGCATGGCTGCTGATGAAGACAGCAAAACCTCACTGAAGACTCTTGGATATATGACTAGGCTGACAGGAGTGTAAGTGTAGTTTCACACTTTCACAAGCTTTTCATTAAAAAGGTAAAAAAATGCCAATGTCTTTCATGTTTGTTGAGGGTATGAAAGAATCAAACTTGTCCGTGACTTTGGCTCCATCAGTGGTTTCACTTCTGATTATTCACAGGAATATCATGTCTATGAGAGTTACCTGTCAGAAGTTAAGTTTAAGGAAGAAGCAGCAATCAAAACTGTAGTACTCAGAATTTCATAGAAACAAATCATAGAATCACTGAGGTTGGAAAAGGCCTCTAAGATAAAGCCCAACTTTTAACCCAGCATTGCCATGTTCACTGCTAAACCATGTCTGTAAATGACATATCTACATATTTTTTTAACTCTTCCAGGGATGGTGACACCACCACTTTCCTGGACAGCCTGTTTCAATGTTTGATAACCCTTTCAGTGAAGAAATTTTTCCTAATATCCAATTTAAACCTTCCCTAGTGCAATTTTTCCTCTCTTCTTGTCACTTTTTACTTGGGAGAAGAGACCAACCCTTAGCTCACTACAAACATCCTTTCAAACCAGTTGTGACATTAATATCAGGTTATCTTCTCCAGCCCCTTCTATATTCATTTGTCCCTATAATGTCAGCATTATTTTATTCTCGGATGCTTATTCTTGTTATTTTTTTTCTTGAATGCTTACCTTAGAACTTTTCAAACATTTCCAGCTGTGACAAAAATAAATATTTCAAAGCAAGAGAGCATGGACAGGCAATCCTCTCTAGTCATGTCAAGCACCTTCATAGGTTTATCTTTTATTTTGTAGTGTTTTGGTGTTGGGGTTTTAGTTCTTCTTCTGCTTTTCTTTTTCTCTTAAAGGAATTTTCCCCATACAAGTTGCCAAGGGGACAAATTACTGGGTGCTTAAGGAAAACAAAGGACCTGGCCATAGCGGGAGGGGTGCATCTCTTTCACCTGGGTTTGTGGGCAGTCAGTTCCTGGCGTTTGGACAGAGAGAGAGGCTGTTTCTTCGGCTGCCTTCCTTCTACCAGAGAAACCCCGGGATCCCAAACCCGCCTTCCCTGCCCCGCTGGGAGCCGGGCCGTGGCCGTCCTGCCCCCACTGTTGCTTTGAGCCTTCGCTGCTCTGCAGCCCCGCCGTGCCCTGCCCGCCAAGATCTCCGGGGGGTTCCCACCACAGCTCCGCAGTTTGGATACATCTCATCTGCCACCCGGGATTTGTGCTCGCCCCTGCTGTTCCAGCCTGCTGTTCCCGAGGGTCCGGCCGGACACCGGGATCAGCTGCCCAGGGGTTTGTGAAGCCTTTGTCCCATCCCTTCCCGGGATCCCAGGGCACCGGTGCCGCGCGCTCCCCGAGCTCGCTCCGGAGCGCCCCCTGCAGCCGCGGGGGAACCATCGCACCTGCCCTGCTCACCGGGAGCCGCCAGCGCCCCTGCCGGCTGCGAGCGGAACTGCACCCGAGGGGAAAGGGCCCGACAGCCGAGAAGGCTGGCACTGGGTTTGTGATTGTTTGCTGTTACTGCTGTAGTTATTGCTGTTTGTTTGACTGGTTATACACATATAGATATATAATAGTAAAGAACTGTTATTCCTATTCCCCATATCTTTGCCTAAAAGCCCCTTGATTTCAAAATTATAATAATTCGGAGGGAAGGGGAGTTGCATCTGCTGTTCCAAGGGAGGCTCCTGCCTTCCTTAGCAGACACCTGTCTTTCAAACCAAGACATTTGGTTTCTTGTTTTGGTTTGTTTTTTCCAGGTTCAAACTAGGAGAACTGAATGCATGTTGTTTTGGTTCTTTGAGTGCTATTGAACTGAATTGCTTTAGTGGCCTTCCAAGCACAGAGGGCAGGAAGAAAAGCCATACTTTTCCTGCCCTACCTCATCAAGTATCCTAAAGGGAAAGGAATGTGAAAAAGATCATAAATCAGGATGAAAAAAGGTAAGAGAAATGCCCATCCAGAAATAAGCCTCTCACAAATTTGCTTTCTCCTCCCCGACTTCCTATTTTTCACTTTCCTCTCCTTTAGCTTAATTTCAATTTTCTGCCAGCTATAAAAAAGACAACACAGAAAGGAAAACTACCTCCACAGACTGACCCACAGCTGTAAAGAGCAAAACTAAGTGTCATTTATTATGGTCTATTAGTAATCTGGAATATCTTTTTGTCATTATAAAGTGCTTTTTTTTTTTTAAGTGGAAGTCAGTTTCCACTACAGGTAAACCAGACAAATTCAGACATTTCTACAAACACATTTCCCTGGTTATTATTATTTAAATTATTTAAACAGCACAATTAAAAACTCAGTATGTGTTTCAGTTCTGTGGCATTTTTTCTCTCTCTTTTTCTTCCATTTTGGAAAACTCGCAGTTGACAACAGTCTCAGAGGTTAGTATGGCCTAAGGTTCTTCAGAAAGACTGTACACTTATGTTTTAGAAAAATAAATAAACTTGAAGGGAATTAGCTTGTTTATAAACCCTATCTTCAACTAACACTCACCCTTTCTCAATTCTGTTAATCATGCAGAACCTAAACATTTCTATAAATAGCTGATTTCTAGTAGTTTCTAGCAGCAAAACATTGTGGTCATCAGAAACTAAAAAATGCTGCTGTCATATGCAACGAAAGGAAAAAAAAAAAAGCAGATCCATTAGCACAACCCTTCAGTGTTTGGCTGCATCAGGAAGATCAAAGCAAACAGAGGACATTAGTTTGGAGACAGAAGAAGCCACGTAAATACAGTCCTGTCTAGCACAATTCTGAAACTATCACAGTAGTTCTTCTCCACAGCATTACCAGAAATCATCACCTGGAGAAGAAGCACAGTGCTGCATGACAGAGGAGCATGGTGCCCTGATGCATGACTGGTGACACCTGAGGCATTGTCATCAATGGGCCCACGTGGTGCCACGCTCCACCATGAGGTCCTGCATCTCTCCAGCAGCCCCAGTCCTGACACTCCCACCCATGAAAAAGAAAGGCTGACTGGTCTCAACCTGCCCAGTAAGACCTCTACTGGAACCAAAATAAAATAATCAAGTTTTAGACCCTTAGAGCATATTTTTATTACAAAAGTAGCAAGTTAATACCCTGCTAACATCTAGACCTTGTGCCAGTTGTTATGGCAGACTCTATAAAATACAGACACAAATTCTACTTTCTTTACCTAAAAGCATGACCTAACATAAACTAGAGCACACGGAAAGAACTAATGTTTGATATTGCATTTTATGCTTTGCAGATCATCCTGCAAGTCAGAGGGCTTATTTTCTAATCTATTATTCTTCATCTAGTTTATGCATACCTTATTTTAAATAAGGTTAATAGATATTGTAGGGATGGCAGGCAAGCTAAACTATAAGCATGAAGTATGCCTGCATACTGTATCTGAGAGCTCCACATGAACAGCTCTCTCTCTTTAGCTAACATCACTCCAAAAAATTATCACCTCCTATGTATTTTCAGTTATCTGGACTCCTTCCACATGCCCACTCCAACTACCAACTGACCACACAGTTGTTGGAAACATTTATGACTTTGGTTTGTCCAGTCTTATTAAATAACAGGTTTTCTGTTTTAGCTGGGACTGAGTTTCAGGAAATATTTACACTACATGCATTAACTTCCAGTAAATATAATTTTCTAGTTTTGTTACAAGACAACGAATATTTCCAGAATGGCTTGCATTTAGAGCAATTATACTGATTTTTAAAGAGCTGAAAAGAAATTTTTATGAGAATGACAACCTGCTTCCCTGACCCAAGGTGTGCTGGGCACCACTCCCAGCTACCAGAAGAGGGGAGATTGGCAAGGCCTTCTCTCCATTAGGTAGCTTGCCATCATGTTTAACAGACACTAAGATTAAATTCCCAATTTTTCCAGGCTTCTTTGGTGGAACTGGATACCACCACATCCAACAGCTACTCCAAGGGAGGTTGGATTTCACTGCTGGTGGGCCTTAGAGAGTTTCCAGTGACTCCTGTTCACTGGGGGCCTCTTGCCCCCAGTGCTGTATCAGCCCTTTTAAAAGTTGTATGCCTTTATTTAGTACTTCTCAGAAATTACCACAATGGTACCCAACAACACAGACTACTCCAAATGGTATTTTTCCTGCTAACACTGTTTTGAACAATAAATTTTGACAAAATATGTATTATTCTTAACCCCGGTCTTTAGTTCTCAACTGCCTCGCTCCCGGTTTGTGACAGCTGCACAGTAAAGGTTCCTTTCTGCTCATGTCTGCCCAAAGCAGCAAAACAGTTGTCAGTGCCTAAATAATGCCTAGTTCCTTGGGCTGGTACAGGATCAACTGCCCTGAATGGCACCAGGGCTTCTGATGGAGCCTGTCAGGAGATGTTTCCCTGCATCCTCCAAGTTTCTGGAAATAAGAGGGAACTGCCAAAGCTGGACCAAGTGGCAGCTTCATCCAGAGACCCCAGTGACAGTTCAATAGCTCTGCATCGAACCATTAAGTGTCTGGCAAATCAGCACAGTTGTAAATATTTAATACCAGATAGTCTGCTCAGAGTAGACCAGCACTTACTCATATCTGTCTCAGTTTCCTTCCCTAGGCACTCTGCACAGAGAGGACAGACAGATGGCCTCCAAGCCTCATCAGTGTTTGCTCCTGTGTCCCCCTGCCTGCACACTTTCCTCGGGGGGGTGTCTGTGACTGGCAGATACCCTGATGAGGTAACAGCCCGAGCAGGTACAAGGCCTTAACAGATGGAAAAGGGTGAGTAAAGTACATATAGGAGGATTAGGAGTGCTTTTTCCGACACCAAGGGAAGAGCCTGGACACCCTGCCAGATTCCTAGTAAGGGTCACCAAGTACCTGCTGAATTATGAAGGTTGCTTCACATCCACAAGGATCCATCAGCACAAATTACTTTAATTCGCTAAACACAAAACTGCAGCAACCCAGAAGGAGACTCACAGTTCTGGCTTTAGAGCCTTACAGAGAGTGGTAATTGGCAAACACGACACATACTGCTGCCCAATTTTAACCCACATCCTCCATACCTCTGCCAGTCAGGGCACCCTTAATCTAGCTGCTGGTTCAATCAAGGGCACAGAAGCTAATGGGTAGTAGCAGTCCTTACAGCAGTCAGCTTAAGAACTAGAACGAAAAGCAAAGGCTTTAAAGTCACACCCTGTTCACCAGAAGTGTTTTACATAGCTCCTTCTACTGTCCAACTTCTTCCTCTTAAAGAGGCCTGTAAGTTTTGCATCCTCTGGTTCCACTACTCACCACTCAGAAAGTTATAATTTCAGATTAAATGCAATTTGTATCAAAGAATAAAAAATAATATGACAATTTCTATACTGTTTAAGGCAATTGAAAATTTGACCTACATTGAAATACTTGATTACAACCTTTTTGAGAGGATTTAAATAGCTGTTTTCCATTCTGTACACAGGCTTTCTTCAGTTTTGATATAGCTCCCTGAACAACAAATTTTTCCTGATATGGTATTATGAAGGCAAGGATACTTTCAACAGAGGGAATTCTGTTCTGGGTAACAGTCAATAAAATAGCAATAAATCTTTTAACTCAGTGCATTTAAAAGTATTTAAAAGTACCTATAGCAAACACTGTTGATAAGCCATGGGAAAGCAAGACACAGCCTTACAGACGACTTCAGATGCAACTACCTCTTTCATTGTGCTTTTCAAAGCTCCCCCCCAAATTAACTTTAACTTGCAATCAGATTTCACCTGTGGCTTGTTTCCTGCAGAGCAATCAAGGGGTTCTCAGGACTTAAAGGAACCCTTAAGAAATCATTATGCAGCCAAAATTTAACTTTCTTGGTTAGTCTGGCTAGTTTCAAATTGACTTTGACTTGGGTGCTACAACCTGGCCTAGTCTTCCCAATCCCACAGGCAGCTGTGGTCTTTTCTTGTGCCCACCCCTGACTAACTTAACACTTTCCAGTTCTCAATGAGGAGAAAACGACTGAGCTGAATAAAGACCACTTAGGGGTAGGAACATTTGTTTTGTCAGGTCTGCAAAGTGCATGGCCCACAGAGAGCTGCCTCCGTTCCCAGCAGGCTTGCTGCAAAACAGTGTTCAGGATTAGTAGTGATGCTTCAGATGTACTTCCTTGGGAGCTGAGGAAAAAGGGTGTGCTGGGTAGCAAGGTTTCCTCAGAACACTAGTCTAATGTAATGTGATTATGCTGCATGGGTTCTGAGTCTATTCTCTTACTGGCTTTTCTGCCCTGTTAAGGCCTCTCTGTGAAATCTGTATGAAGTCAGGTAATTTCAAAAATATGAAGTTTCTTCAAGTTTCATGGAAACTCAAATTTCAAGGAAAGTGACTACAACAATGACCTCACTATGGGAAGGACTGTAGTATTCATCTCTTGTAAGACACTGAGGAAAACCCACGTAGAAGAAAGCCTCTGTATATATGGTGAAAATGTTATTGCAGTGTGCCCTCTGCAATGCAGCAGAGAATCCAACAAGTTGTAAAGGTACAGAAAAACTGGCATTTGTACTTTGTTGCCCTCAGAACTACAGCAGAACAACAAAGTTATATTAGATTTATTTGCAGAATTAAAGGAGCAAATGAAGCCACTGAGACAGATGCTTTCTTGAACTCCATGCTCTTTAGCTGATCTGCCCGAGTTTCTGTGCCATTGAGCTGTTTTCACTTACCTGATCTTCTGAAGGGATGAAAATACTGATGGTGCCCCAAGCGAGCCTGGTGCACATCCACTCTGCATCCGCCTTTGCAGTCTTCTCTTAATGCCATTCAAACACAGGATAATGGAATTAATCTCTTGGAATTGGGTATCTTTGCTGAAGAAAGAGGAGAAACATGTGGGTCTGTCAGGTATGGATTAATTTGTGTGGAGCTGTAAAATGGTTTGTGTCCCTATAACCCAAAGGGAATCTCCAGAATAATAAATTTGGATAAAGTACCTACTTTCCTGCATTAGGGAACTAAGTTTTCATTTTCATCAACCAAATCATGTGCTGCCTGGAGACAAAACCTGGTCTGAATTAGCCTGTAGTACAGGAAGTCATTACCCTCTTACCATAGGCATTCACTGCCTATGAATTCAATTCTCACACAAAACCCTCACATTTTCCTTTTATTCATCTTACGAAGGCCACAAGTTATGCAGATTCTGTCTCACCAGATTATGTATTACTTTCTATAATCACATGCTTTCCCTGCTTGATTGCATGAGTCAGCACAGGCGAGACACAGGAGCAACCACAAAAACACAAAGATGATGTTCATTTCCCTTACCTCATTGACCAGGAGATCCCCAAAGCAGCACCCAGGCAGAGGCACACAAGTGGGACACAGGCACCACAGAGCTTGGTCCATGCTAGAGGATCACCAAACCTGCTGTCGTTGCCTGTTTGTCAGGGATTCACACAGGTATTTCGCCACTGTGCTTTGATCTTTCCTGAAGCAGAGCAGGAATCTCAAGCATGTCTGATAGGGTGCCTCTAAGTCTCTCACAGGCTTATGTTATCTAAACACAGATGTTCTACTTGTCAAACACACAAGGCTAAACAACAATTAGTATGATGTATGTGTTTTTCTACACCCCAGCTGCAAGTCACTTCAGTGTGTTTATAATCCTACTCACCAGTCTTCTGCTATTATCCCAAGCCGGTTGTTCATATCACAATAAAAACATTGTGCCACCAGGAGCTAGGGAGGGAGGAAAAAACTTGAACACTCTGCAAATGTGAAGGAAACAAATTGAATCCACATTCCAGTATCTCCTCAGAGTTACAGACTGCTAAAAAATGGAATTGAAGACTACCAGGTAAAATTTAAGATTAATTTCCAGTGTTCCCAATTAGGCCCTATTTGATGGAATTCTACTTTTGAGGTAGAGTGTCTCAGGACATCAGGTTCTTAAGAAATGTGAATCAAGATGTGCAGCCAGTTATCTCACCAGTTTACATCACCAGTTTGTTCATTGAAAAGTTGTTTAATATTTGCCATCTTCTGTCCTAAGGGGCACCTCTCTTCAAAGGCATTTTGGAAACCCAAACATTTGCAGGTGAGGAGAGGCCAGTAAAATAGACTGTAGGCACGAGTCTTGCAAGGTTTAGGCTAACAGACTGCAGGAGAGACTCCCACACTGTGGGCACAAACCACAGCCTGATGTCGGGCGCTGAGGGCAGAGACACCTCCCTCACCACGAGCGCACAGCCAGGAGAGCCTGCCTGTACTGTTACTGCTGGAGTGGTGCCACTGCTGTCTGCAGGCCTTTCATGGCTGCAGGGATGAGGTGGAGTGGCTGAGGACACAGACCTGAGCTTCTCGTTAGAGGGACATGGGTGTGAAATGGGACAGTGAGCGAGAGCTTGGAGGTCAGTGCCAGTCTCTGGAGCTCTGCTGGAGCAGAATGAAAAGGTGGCACCTGGGGCTGGCATTAAGGAAAGCAGGCATTCCAAGAGGCATGTCAAAGATTTGGCAGGTCATGCTAGAAAATGTCAGAGTACCTGCAGGAAACTCTTCTCTGAATCCACAGTTTAGCAAAAAGGTTTTGGCTGTCTGTACCAGCTGAAGAGCCAACAAGGCTGGAGGCCCCTGTTCTGTCAGGTATGCATGTGGTATGCACAAAAGCAGGAGTTGCTTTGCCTGATGGCATTTTCCCAGAAAGATGAACTTTGGGAAGTCCATGGTCTACAGACTAGGGCATAAAGGACAATCAAGCTCAGATTCCCTTAATATTTATTATTCTTGGCAGGCCTTCCAAAAGATGTATCAATATCACATAGAAAGACTCTTGATGCTAGCAAGATGTTTCAAGCAGGACGAGGAAATACCTGTTGAAAGAGTACTGCTAAGGCACTCTACAGGAATTAATAGATGACATGAGATTTGGCTTATCCAAAGAAGGAAAAGTCCAACAAACAAGAGTAACAACCAGAATGACTTTTGAGAAAGACATTTCAGTTTATTGTCAAGACACTTTCTTCCCTCTTTTCTCAGCAAGTATTTTAGATAATTTCTAACATGGACTTTTAGTTCAAAGAGGTCACTACAATTTCCCAGACACTGGTGATCATTTGAGAGAGCAAGTTTGTGGCACAGAAAATAATTTTTTAGATTCTTTGTTCCCAAAATACAACAGGGCTCCACATGAGGTTGTCACATCATGCAAGAAACTCATCCCATGAATTTGATGACTAAGTTGTTGCAGTCAGTCCTGGACTTCAAAGCTGCACTTCAGAAAAAGTTTGCTTGCCTTGGGTTGTGCTTAAGTCTAAAACCAGAGTACTGCTTGTGGTTTTTTAAACTCAAAATAACCTATCAACTACTTTTCATGTTTCCGCAAGTCACAATCTTAAATTCTGACAAATTTTGCAAGGCAATGCAGTGAATATAGAAATCAGTCTTAGTGTTTGTTGGAATAAATAAAGGGCTGTCTCTTGAATATGACATTGAGGTACACTTTTTTCCTGTATATCACATCACAAGAGACCTTTCTGTGTAATTTAAGTTTGTTTGATGTTTGCCCTAAAGATCCAAGTGTGCTGTGTATGGGGATATGCCAACCTCCTTTGGGATCACCAGTGGTTTGATACTCTGTATCCATGACTTGCAAATAGACTTAAGCTACCTTAGACCCAAACCTTGACTTCTGTGCAACTGCACGACCTCTGCTCACAGCCACATGCTCCCTGTGTACACGTTTCCCTTAAGATCTCCTTTCTGAAATGTACTTGTGTTTTGTATTAGGACTCTATAAAAAAAGTAAATACATTAAAATCATTATCACTCCATAGTCTGTGATGGCTGTACTTCCAGGCAGCACACTACAACATCCCGATGAAGGCAAAAAGGATGGGACCATCTTCTACTAAGGCAGCTTCTCAGCTGGTGACCCTGCACTGGGCACCGAATTCTTGTGTCATTGTAATGCTCTTTCACCTGTTTTAAATTGACCTAGAAATCAGGATTTTTTTCCAAATTTAACTCCTAAAGGCAGGAATTTCTGTGTCCATTTTCTGCAACCCAGTGTGAAAGGACTGTCAGAAACAGACAGTAATTTCATTTGGAAAAAGTAAACTGAGTTGGTATTTGACTGACTTTTGAAGAAGACATTAGTGCACTACCGAGATGCACATGAGTAACATTCCTCTCCAGATGACAGACAGGTCACTTAGTTTCTTTTATTTCTTCTTTGTTTGTAGGATTTAATCTTGTGGTGTTTTGGGGTTTTGGATTTTTTTGCAGGGTTTTGTTTTGGGCTTGGTTTTGTAATTTACACATTTTGTTCCTCCCAAATTAGTTTTTACTATCCAAACATGGAACTTAAATTTTTACCGTTTTTTTCCAAAGATAGTGAAAATGCAGGAACTTCTGCTACCTTATGTGTCCTGACAGATTTTTTTTTTTTTTTCCTTCAGTAGCTAACAATTCTGGTTTTATACTGAAGGTTGGTGCACAAACAGAGCAGTATACTACAGACAGAAGCAACTCATGTACATTTGGATTGGACTTTCTTCTCTATATACCTCCCCCCATGCTTATACACATACATTTTGGATTCACTACTAACAGACAATTTCCTACTAAAAATCGATGACATTTTCCATTAGCATTGTTGGGAGAAGCATTGATTGGCCCTTAAAAGGTTGGTTGCACATTATGTGAAAGAACCCAACTGCAAAGAGCTAAATTTGCAACATAAAATGTACCCAACATTCTGCAGGGGAAGCATTATCAAGGCTTTTACCAAGTTTTTCAGGATAAGATATGACACAGCACATCTTTATCAAACATTGCTGTATTTTTACTCTGTTGAGTGTTAATTCATTCACACCAGTGTAGCCACAGTTACAACCCAGCACTGAATGGTTGCAAGATTTTAATCCTGCACTCTGATTTAAGTTGATAACACCTCTTTAGAAGCAAGAAAATTATCAATTTTGTCAGAAGACTTTTCTAGTCTTAACTATGCAAGAAATCCCTTCTGAAAGTTACTCAGAAAATAAGGTGTAAGGGGGGGAACTCATAAAGCTACCAAGGGCATTATGTGTTCCCTTTGGTGAGTACTGAAGTTATTTTAAATAAAACAGATAAAATGATTCCTCATTGCCACTGTAAGTTACGGAACACACGGTTTTACCGTTGAAGTCCATCCTTTTAATTCTCCCCTATAAAAGCAAACAATGCATCATTTTGAATCACTCAAATGTACTGTGGCAACAGCTTTGTTTGAACAGTAACTGCGGCTATGAATGGCTTTTCCAGAATTTTGGGGTATCCAAAGAATACCTGACAAGATCTATTAACACATTCATCCCTGTGCTGCATGCATCAGTGGCCTCTCTTTGCTTCAGGAAATGACTGAAGGTTTAGCAGGTTATCCCAGTGCAGGTGTCTGGAGATCTGTAGCCAGTCCATTGAGACCAATGGATGCAGAGTTCTTGGTAGAAATTAGACAGGATCAGTCTGAGCTTTGATCTTCCCAATCCCCTTTACTTTTTCTAGACTTCAGGCCTGGTGTTTCTACAGAACTCTCCCAAGAGCCACCTATCCAGTGCTGCCTGAGGTCTCCTAGAGCATTCCTCACTCCAGCCTGTTACTGCTCCTCTAAGCTCACCCAATTTTGCATTTTCCTCCTCTAAATTGTTAGGAGTTTTGGTTTTGGCTTTTTTTTCCCTCCATGTTTGACTGTCTTCAGACTTCTGCACCCTTTGAATTAGAATGAAACACACAGACTAAACTTTCTTTTTCCCCTTGCTGTGTTATTCCATTGTTCCTTCGCCTTTTTCTCTCTTCTGTACTTGCTGAAACTTCTTTATCATCTAGAATCTGCAGTAGCCTGCCCACCCCATACCTTTTTCTGTGCATTCACTGTACTTCTCAGTAATCTCCTTGCTTCACCTTTTCTGCCAGTGCCTTCTTTCAGGCAGAGCCTTATGCATGAACCAGCATCCCAGTCCTGGTTTCTCAAAATCCTGTCTCCATCATAACCCACTTCTTTCCCAATTCTTTTAACTGATATCCAGTAGCCTTCCAAACCTCCGCTCACCAAGCTATTGCTCCTTGCATAACCTCCATCATTTCAATTAAGGTATTAAGTTCTCCTTTCCAGTATACAAACAGCAGTGAAGGCTTGTAAATGCCCCAGAGCCTTGTGAACATATTAACAGAATAACTGGAGAGCTCCAATTCACAGGGGGACTGGGGCTGCCTACATCTGACAGCAGAACTTTGAACATAAAGGAATGAAACAAGTTAATATAGGGCAAAATTTAGAAAAAGACTGAAGTTGAAAACCATTCCAAATAAAAGGAAAACCAGAAACTGATCTCACATCGAGCTTCAATAAAGATTCTTGTTTCAGAGGCAAACTGCAGACCAGCTGTAAACTCCGAACAAGCCCTGTAACAGTATGATGCATTAAGCATCAGGATGACAAGTCTGCTTTTTCTCTTCAGCACAGCCAAGTTTGCAAGTGTCCTCTCTCCTGCTCTGGATGTCTTTAGCAGAGATTTGCTAAACTTAATCTACAATTGTAGACCAATAAAACCACAACTGCAAAACCTCCCTATGGAGAAACCTTACTGTATAAGAAAGTAACTTTGAAGTTGTAAGAGTGACAAAATAATTAACCAGTTCTGCCTGCGGGGAGATGACACGGTGACACCTCCGTGAGAAAGTTTCATCACCTACCTAAGTAAATATTATAAGAACCATTAAACACATTTCAGCACATTTACAGCATTTCACTACATCTTGTACTGTGCAAAATGTAGTCATGCAGCAACATCAGTAGGGCTGCATAAACATTGCCTTCTGCATTATCAGCCAAAGCTTGAGCTTCAGCCCAAGTTCACCTTATATCAGATGGGGGTGTTAGAGGAGCAGACCAGAGGAGCAGGCCAGAGAGGGAGAGAGGAAATTCAGCCCATGCAACACTCAAGTTTAATCTCATGTATCTGCACTGACAAAATGGTGTGCTAATTTAGCCTGGCTTTTCCAGAGAGTTCCCCACATAGCCCATAAAAACAACGGGCAGCATCAGCTGGCCAGCACCAGGGAATAAACTGGCTATGCTCCCTCCTACAGGCACTTGATGCATAATGCTGAAAAGGGCTGCAGAAGTTGCAGTCACCAGAGCTATAATTTTCCCCAGTGCGTCAATTTTTCACTTAGATGATTTTCCCATTTGTAAACAATAACATAAAGCCTGAGTATTTTTTATTACACATTATCCTGTCAAGATGGTGGCATGAGGACTGGCTAGCATTTAGCATGGCTTTTAAAGGAACAGTACCTGCTGTGAAAAGGACGTAGTCCTTTCATGTTTCATATGATCAGCTGTGGGAGACAGACCAAAGCAACATTCACAAGATGTTTAGCGCAAAACATTCTGCCACTGCTACTCTTTGTAACAGAACATAGTTCAGATCAGTATTAATAATATCTGAAACAACCTACTTTATCCAATTACATTGTATTTTCATTTTAAAAATCCAATGGTTCTTTAAATATCATTGGCATATAAAAATGGTAGAAAGTTCACTGCGCACCAGTTAATCCCACCCTTGTTCCACTGAGTGCAGCTGCATTCAACTTGTCCATTTCACTTCTCACTCACTCTGCTTATAATCTGGTTCTCCAAGAATTTTAGTTTTCTGGGACAGGTTGCAAGCAGGAGAGAAGTAGTAGAAACACTCACCCGACACTGGAAAAAGCTTAGGATTATTTCAACTTTTTTAGTCTCAGAATTGAGATACCAAAATGGGATGGATGTGTAAGTACACTTTAGTTGTCTCTAAAGTGCATTAGCAAATTTTGCAATGAAGGCTGGAGATTAGTAGCGAGATGTATGGATTATGGCATTCAGTGGGTTGCCATATGCTGTGGGACACATCTTTTGAAGGAGATTTTAATCGACTCAAAAGACAATATGGCAACTGGCAGGCTTTTTCTTTATTGAAGCAAAGTCACAGCATTTTCAGCACTATTCCCCTCTTGTGAAGGGAAGAGTTAAACGAAGGCCCCTGAAATTTACATAACTAACAAGTAAAGGACTGAAGAAAGAGATTACAAGCATATTTCTCTAAAATAAATAATCTACAAAGAGTGCTTTTTCTTCTTAAAAGCAATCTAAAAATGTAAAAATTCTACGGTAAGGAGATCAAAAGATATTTTAACAACTTTCAATATTTACAAACAATACAAAAACTGCGCATGCCATCAAATGATGCAAAATTCATATTAAAAATTAAAAGGTTCATTCCTACCAAGAACCAAAAACTCCAGCCAATATTTCAGTTCTAATTAAATGGTCTTCTTTACAATTGGAAAACCCTTAAATGTTTTTATTATCTGTAAAATATACAATAAAAATGAACCTCACTAAATTATTAAGGTTAAAAAAGAAGACCAATACTGCAGGCAAATCAGAAAGGAAAGTAACTGTAACTTATTCTTTGGTAACCAAAAGTTAGCAAGTATCTGTATTTCAAGTGATGAAAAGTAATAGTCTCCCCATTTTGACAAATGAAAGACAGATTTCTGGCAAAACACAACTCCCAAGTTTCAGTTTTGAAAGATGGGCTCCACCTACAGCTTTGTAGTGCAAGTCAACTTTCTAATTCAGAAACACAACTGTCCTGGGTCCGGCCAGGACAGGATTCATTTTTTGCAGTAGCCAGGAGGGGCTGTGGCCAGGACACAGAGCTTATTCTACACCACCTCACAACACTGCTGGGAACAAGGAAGTGGGGCAGCAGGTCACACATTACCGGGCTCTGCTCTGTGTGGTGAGCAGTCACATGTGAACCATTTCTCTTATGTGTGCACTGTAACTATTGTTGCTGTTACTGTCCATTTTCCTATTTCACTGTTGTTTCCAGTAGATTTTTCTTCTATCAGCTCCCAAACTTCACTTTTTGTGCCTCCAATTCTCCTCTCCAGTCACCCGCAGAGGTAAGAGCAGAGGGGAGTGAGTGAGCGGAACATGGCTTGGAGTGTTTTGGTGGGAACACTAAATTGGGGAATACCATTCCTAAACCATGACAGGAACCCTTCCAAATTCTGGCAGTACACTGCTTCATTCATCTCCCACTTTCCTGTTGTCTGCTTGCATCCTCCGCACACATCCAGCTGTTCTAGTTCTCTAAGGGAATACTCCAGCCAAGGAAGCAAATCACTTGGAAATGAGTGTTTCACCAAGCGTATGTGTGTGGCTGCATAGCAGCTAGTAGTGTGTTATAAAATCAGCTCCCTTTTCCACATCAACTACATAGTTCATTTTCCCTCAGGAAAAAGAATTAAAAGTACAGTACCCTGGACCAATCCATAACCCGGTGAGCTCATTGCTCGAGCAGGACACACTTCATCAAACACAGGGTCATACCCACTAAGGAGCCATGTAATCCCAGCACCAACCCTACCAGCTTCTCTCAGAGGTGAATGTGCCTCATTGTGCCTCTCTCTGCTTAACAAATGCACTACACTGCATAACTACAATGCTTCTGAACCAAATGTCCAGCTTGTACCACAGGAGCCTTCCCACTTCAGGCTTATTCCTAAATTTTGCTTGCACAATTGCAGTCTCAAGAAAAAGAAAAGCTTCACACCCTGACAGACTCTGAGAAAACTTCCCCACCCCACCCCACAAGAGGACTTCTAAGGCTTTACACAAAAAATTCAACCGTTAACTTTCCTTAAGCCACAGACCACTCATTCAAAGCAAGTGCTCCCCACCCCAACCCAACCATGCAAAACCATCATTGCTTTAGCATTTAAACATACACATGCAGTTCGTGAAATAAATGCTCAGCAAAGTAACCTTGTCCTGGTCTGGGCTTTCTTCTGGAATCTAGTCCCTGTGATTTTCTAGACTAATATCCAAAGCCTTTAGTCACACTGCCTTTTAACTTTCTTCAGCTGAAGAGTTTAGACACTTCCTTGAAGCACCTGGTTGAGTCATTAAGTCTACATGGGCTGGATCCAAGGTCTCCTTGCAGCTTGCCTCCTCAGCATACGGAAAGTCATTCATGTCCATTTCATCACTGTTAAACATATCAAGCTGCCTCTCTTGCTGCTCTTCCAAAGTCCTCCGGACCCTGCCCTCTGACTGTTCCACCACTTCCCCATCTCCTTCACTAATGACAGTCATGGGGCTGCTCTGGATGCGGTTGCGGACATTGTACTTGCTGCTGGCAGCAGATGGGGGTGTCCGTGACCGGCCGTACCTCGTGCCAGAGAAGGACATGCTCCTTGGCATCAGGCCCTCACTCTTGGCCCACTCTTCCTGGGCCCGTTTGTTCTTGCTGGGTGAGCAGCTGGCAGGGATGTCGGAAAGGTCAGGGGAGGCATCTGTCTTTGTCCGGTGGAACCTCGGGTCCGTGTTCTTCAACATCTCTGCTGCGGACATACGGGAACTGGTGTCACAGCGGCTCCCTTTCTTCAGCAGCAGGGCTTTGAAGTTGTCATTGCTGGTGCTGCTCTTGCGAATGCTTCTCTGAATAGATCCGGCTTGTTTGAGGGTAGCTAAATTTGGGGAAGCACCAGTGGGAGTTACGGGGGGCGATGGAGAATGGTTGCGGGTACGGTCGTCTTCAGAATCTTTACGGCCAAGGACTTTCCTTTTGGATCTGAGTTTGAAACACACACAAAAAAGAGGACAACACAAAAATGAAACATTTTACCTCCCCTAAGTAAACTCAGTTTAGAGGGATGACAATGAATTAAGCTAAAGCAGAGACAGGGAAAAGGGAGAAGTGATCTAAATCTAAAGCATGAGTAAGAACACCACCAGAACTGCACAGGCACTAATGCAGGTATTGGTGATATAAGTTTATTACTCTTTTTCTGCAAATCTGGAACAATGAAACTACCAAAACTGGCAATACTGATGTTCAAAACACTTCTGCAAATTTAGTGAATCGGGTTTTCTGGAGTCAGTATTCAACTGCTCAGACTAATGCGCTATAAAGATTTATACACCATGCTGTTCCTCTGTTACTTTGGGGACTTGATTCAAAGTATGTCATCTAGAGTATATGGGTTGTTTTGTTTCATTTTATGATTTCATTTGACACTCTCTGGAGAATTAGAGGTGTCGTTTAGTGCACTTTCCTTTAGAGAAAAGGACGCAGCAATGCACTGCTGCTGAAGATGAAGAAAAGGGTGCCACAATATAACAATTCCAGATTAAATGATTTTAAAAAAGAACCTCCCTAATCCAAATATTAAATAAATAGCCAAAAAAACTTCTCCAGCTCCTCTCAAGATGCACAGACAAAATTCACAGTTATGTTGGTGCTCTGTCATTGCAATTTTTGACTAAATGAAGGAGAGACCAACTTCCTGACAAGAAAGTTATCTTTCCAAATGAAAAAGCAGAGTGTTTATCTATTTAAATGCAAAGTGCAGGGATAACACATAAAAAAAAAAAAAAATTAAGAAATAACCATGGAACTGGGAGTAAGTGGAAACTGGACTTTCATTGCCTCATTTTCACATTACTAGAAATCTTAAAGAAATGTCCATGCCTGGGATCTGCAGCACAGCTGCTTTGTTTCTTTGCTGAGCAAGAATTAATTAAAAAAGATTGTATAAAGCCTAATATGATATTTTTGCACAAACTTGAAACAAGTCGACGGACTTCTTAGAAATATAAAATTATAATGCTATAAAACTCCATATTAATTTTTATCAAGCATGTGTTCAATCCAGACCATTCCCCTTGTAAAACAGATTTCTACTTAATGTGATCTTTAGCTTTACTTTCTTAAAAGCCTTGAGATTCTGCCAAGGCAAGCTCAAATGTGTTCATGCATCACAGCCTACTGATAATTTAAAAACCCCCAAAAACAAAGAAGCAAGATCCATCAGCTGAGTAGGTGGCAGCAATGGACACTGCCATAGGCTGTGCCAAGACCTTGGAGTGATCCCATCTCTCCTAAGCGGTGCAGTTTATACATAGCTCACTTGTGATACCCCCAAAGGCAGCTGTACCAGCTGTTATTTACAGCAGCTGCTGCTGCCTCCACCTGTCTTTCTGGAATAAGAATGTAATACCAATGCCCATTCAGCCTGAGGATGAATGGACACCAGAAGACAGCAAAGGGATAAAATGATGACTTCAGAAGAGGCCAATGTACGAACCTCACCTAGATTTAACTGTGTGAGTGTGTAGGCAGCAGATAATTTTGGTGCTTGGATCCTCTGCGAGTCTGTATGTGAACATTTGTGCATTTGTTACAGGGAAAAGATTTCCCTTCCTTAGGGTTTTGGCTACCTATGGCTATCTTTAAACACTGCAATGCTGGGGTTGTATTGCTAGCAAACCCGTAATTAAACTGGAAAAAAAAATTCAATTGCAAAGATCTGCAGGGAAAGGCTTTGTGATCCTAACTTGGAGGGATCCAATAAGACTGCGAATGCAGGGCAGAGCAGTCAGTTTGCTGTCAGCACCTAGCCAGCTTTCCTCAGTATATATTAATTATGGAAGAAACTTGAAATTAAGAACTAAATTTGGTTTCGGTGGCTTTTAAGACACAGACAGGGTATATGTTCAAACAAAACTGTGACTTAAAATTGAGAACTGTTCTTCCTGTCCTTAATGTACATACCACTAAATTTCTTATCTTGCTCCAAAGCACATATTCAAGAGTGCCAATTACTGAAATAATACCTCTTAGGAACAGTGGGGGCAAACCAAAGCCTTTTTTATTAATTAACAACCAAGGAAGATATTGGTTTAAGTCAAAAGCCAGCAAAAGCAAGGTCTTAATAAAAAATGTGTCAAGTCTGTCACATCCAGTTCCACTGTCCATTTCCCCACAGACTCATGAATTAGAGGTATGTGCATATACACAGAGATCCACTCTGTATCTGCATACATAAAGGAGAAAGGCTACTGGCCAGAATATCTCATTCTAAAACCAGATTTGCCACAGTTCTAGCAAGTGCCATGCAACATGAATGCAACAGACCATTTTCAGAACGGCTCCTACAGGTCAAGTCCTAAGGGGTAACAGTAAATTATAAAAAGTCAGTATCACATATATTAAATTTTTGTATTGTCTGGAACGGACTTGTTCTCAAAGACGGAAAAAAAATAGCATTTACATCCAAAATGCTGCAGCCTCCCAGCTTCCAGCTGCTCTCTTCCCGTCCGTCCCTCCCGATGCAGACCTCGGGCAGAGCCGTGCGAACTGACGGCACACCGGGATAAGCCCCGGCTCCCCGGCAGGGAGGCGGCCCCTCTGCGGGTTGCAGTGCGCGGCGCAGCCACGCGATGGCGCCGGCGCCACGCCCAGCCCGGCCCGGGGCGGCTCCGGCCGCGCTGCGGGAGCGCTGCTCGAAGGCAGCGCGCGTTCCCTGCTCTGCCTCTGGGCGCTCCTTTCCTTGGGGCTTTCTTGGGTTTTTTGCTTTTTGACACCTAACGTGAACAACACGTTATCTAGCTGCCATTCGGGACGATTTTGTTTTCAAGGGAAATGAATGATGTCATTAATAATAGGGCCAGTATTGCACATTTCATTCACGAATCAGTTTGACACAAAACACCCGACCTCAGGCTGGATTATGGCAAACTATAATCCAGCGTTTGCCATATGTTTTGCCATATGACTGACATGTTGTGTTACTTGCCAGTTTCAGCCACGCTTGCCATGAAGCATTAGCGTTGAGCCTCTGTCCCAAACTGCACCATATAAGCAGCGAAGAGAGTAAAAAGAGATGGAGAAGAACGAGAATGAAAACAAAAAGATACACAGAAAAAGCAACAGTAGAGTTAATAGGGCAGATTGAGAACAGTACAATAAATACTAGACGTAACTTGATATTTTAAAGGGCAAGGTATTTATAATATAATTTACATCCATTTAATCAGGTTGGTTTTAGTTCAGAATGGACTAAATACATTTGTAAAACAATAAAATGTAAGTTCTTTTCCTCATCTTTTTCACATATAGGCTTAGTAGAAAGTTGATAAATATATGCTTTCTCTTAAAGCAATGACTGTTGTAATTGGGTGTTTTAGTAAAACAATGTTAAATTTATTTTTCCGAGACCTACCGGACGTCACAGTACAGGAAAGGCAGTTTCTGCAGTACCTGTGAATGGCTGCAAAAAGATCCTCAGTAGTCCTTGGTCTCGCTGGTGTTGCCACTCCATCTGTCTCTTCCCCATAGCCACTGCTCGGCAGGAATGAACTGTTGGCTGTGTCTGATTCAAACACCTCCACTGTGCAAAGAGAATGAACAACGCAGTCAGTCTGTCATGCTAACGCCACGGGCATGTAATCCTGAAACCAGCCCTCACTGCCACTAAGGAGAAGCATCCAATGGACTGAGTGCAGCGCTGTCATTATGGTGATTTCAGATCAACACTTGCTTAGGGAACTGCAGTGCATGAAATGCCTGTGCTTGCTCACACACAACAGGCGGAGAACAGTAACAAAAGAAAACTTGTATGGTTTCCACTAAAATACAAAACCAAAATTAACGAATTGTTTTCATAGCATGCTTTAATACTAGCACGGGTAAATAAAGCATCATTTTCTTTCTGTGTCTGCAACAATGCAAAGTCAGAAAAGAACTGCAAGAAAACTCATTAAATATAATCAGATCCCTGCGACGTTTTAGTTGTAAAAATCACAAGAGGTTCTGCCCTCTACAGAATCCCACCTCAATGCTAGGATGGCTATTCTCACTCCCCACCTTCTCTGAAATAGCTACTGCTACATCTGAGTTAGTCAGAAAAGAGACTCACCACTTTCGTTCTCTTGAGATAGGTGCCCGTCAGTGTTACTGCCACTGTCTTGGCTGCTCCCTGAACTGCTTCCTTCATCAAAAGCAGACTGCTCCTCCTGCCTGGGTTCTTCTTGAACTGGTGATGCAGCAGGCTGTACCACAAAGGCATTCGCTCCCACTGTCTCAGAGAAGGTGAATCCAGCAGCTCCTCCCTCAGGAACCAGGCTGCCAGAGTCCATCTCGCTAGAACCGAGTCCATCTGTAAGACAATTTCTCGCCTCCTCACAGTGTGCAAGCACAGCGTCTCTCTTAGTTGGGCTTCTGGCAGTATCACTCACTTCAGCTGCTTTCTCCACTGTAAGGTCTAACTGTGGAGGTGGTACCAGAAGGAACAGCTTGGGTTTCTTTGATATAGGAGGTGGTTTCTTGCTTGGCAATACAACCAGAGTCTTGTCAGGAGATGTTGGTGACCCCTGAAGTGACACGCCAGAAAGGAGGTCTTCACTCTGCACTGAGGACTCAGGTGTGTCATCAGTGGCTGACCCCAGAGCATCAGCTTCAGGAGACTTCTTCAGACCTACTGCACTCACAGGCTTTTGATCACAGTCAAGTACACGTGTGTTATCAGAGAGAATGAGAGGAGAACCCCGAGACAGCGTTTGAACTACATTTTTAAATGAAGTGCCTGGAGTTTTCATTTCCTCGTTGCCTAAGCTGCTACTCAGTTTTAGTGAGAGAGATGGCTTTAGCGAAGACTGTGATGATGAATTTGCAGTACCCTTTTCCTGAGAAGTGGTTTCAGAAGCAGATTCAGCTGATGGCTCACCTTCTGTTGATTTTTTCACAGACCTCAACTGCACCATTTGCAGTGCTTTGGTGGTTACTAATGGCATCACAGGTCTCGATGCATCTTGCTTAGTGAGTGGCTGTTTCACTGGACTGTAGCAAGAATCGTCCTGGTTGCGTTTCTTAAAAGAAAACTGCGGGTGTATTGTTGCACCTTTTGTTATTTTGGGATCAAGCGGTGGTGCTGGTGGCGGGACAGCTATGGAGCAAGAAGGAGGAGGAGGAACAGGCGAAGAGAATGAACTGATGGAGGCTTCTTGAGGAAACCATGGAACAGTCTGAGCAAAGGAAGAATTTACACTGGCTTCTGGCGGAGGAGGGGGAAACGTGGGAGAGGCAGACAATGGTGACAGATCCATGACTTCTGCTGGAGGAGGAGGAGGGGGAGGAGAAAGTTCAGGGCAACGTGGAGGTGTTGGAAGAGGAGGTGGTGGAGGAGGCGCACCAGAATCCGGAGGAGGGCTCAGAGCAGGGTCCAGTTTCTTCACACTCACACTCCCTTCAGTAGATGTATTTGAAGAAAGAGAAGTGGATGATGAAGACATGGAGACAGAAGACAGAAGAGAGGACTTCCTTTCAGGCACTTTAGGCTTCAGCTTGGATTTCCCACTTCCTGATGATGCAGATTTTACAAGTACAGGCACTGGAGTAAGCGCAGTGGGTGTATTGGACTGGCTGGAGTACCCACTTGATGGTGATGTGACTCGGTGGGATTTCTCTGGAGAAGCACTCTTTGGTTTGGCCAGTCCACTGGGCACTTGTGGCACAGAAGCCCTTGAGCCATCACTGAAGTGGCTGATGCTGTAATCGCTCAGAGCAGATGATGTACTGGCAGAATGGGTCACCGGAGATTTCACCTGGTCGTCTGCCACTGCAGCATAGTCGCTGTAGTAACCCCACTGGTCAGCGTACTCCGACTTTATGCTACTTGTCTCACTCTGGGAGGGAGTGACTGTGCAGATGGAGTACAGGTTTGGAGCAGTGGTGGACATCATGCTGCTGCTCGCACTGACCGAGCTTTGGCTGCGGGAGCGCAACACCCAGGGATCCTCATAATCACTGCAGGGGCTCTGGGAAGGGGAGCTGCCATTTTTGCACTTAAGATTCAGCTGCAGAGAATGCTGGAGCGTGGCAATGAGTGTTTCATCAAGTACCTGTCCATTGGATTGGGCTTTTTTCTTAGGTATCCTTCTGAGTGAGTCTGTTCTGGATGGTGGCAAAGGTGGCTTCTTTGCCTTTTTCAGTGAGATGTTTCTTGCAAGGGATTTGTCACCTTGGCCTGACTGGTCATCCTGATGTTTCTTCTCCTTTCCTTCAAAGACATTTACCACGTTGTCTCTGGGGTTCTCAAAACCATTAGTACTGTTGCATGGAATGTCTGACTTCAGTCTGGAGTCCATATGCATGGGGCCGTAATAGCCATCGTGGTCCAAAGAATACAGGGAAGTCAAATCGTCCCTGATCGACGTCCTCTCCAGGCTGCTGCTGCTCAGGTTGCTGCCGGGCGTGGCACAGCCTGGTGTGGTACAAACCACCTTGCGTGAAGGGGTCTCACTGTTTTCTGAAGACTTGTACAACCAATGCTCTGTGCTGCTCACTGCTGCGTGTGCTCTCTCTCCAGAATAGCTGGATTCACTCCGACCATCGCTGTCCTGGGAAGGGCTTGCTAAAGCAGCAGTGTTCCTACAGCTGTAGCTCATGCTCTGAGACCCAGCCTCTGCATTCCCAGGAGTGCTAAGAGAGACAGCAGAGTCACCAAGAGAAAGCATCATGACAGTGTTAGATGGGATGGTATCTGAAGTCTGTGAGTGACGTGTGGAGCTACTCTCACTCCAGTTACCACTTGAAGAATGGTGATCTTCTTTCCCACTTATTGCACTGCTGGCAGCAGGATTGTCTCTTGGATTTGGGTAGGCAGTGGAGCTGGTAATTTTACTATCCAATGATCCAACACTCTGGGCAGCGTGAATAAGGATAACTTCTGAGGAGGATGACAGTGTTGCATTGGGTATGATGCTCGTTGAGTAGGTGGCATGAGGAGAGACCACACATGCTGGGCTTGAGGGCTTCTCGCTATCACAGCTTCTCACCTCTTGGGACTTTGGCCTCGACAGGGTCCCCATCGTGGGATTATTCCTCAGATGCACAACACTATCATCCACTTGCAATTTACTTATCTGGTGGGGTAAAGTGCCAGCAATGTCTTCTGTCTGCCTCGACATCATGCTCTGTGTCTGATCTAGGGACTGCAGAGACACTCTCGCACCAACCCGAGGCAAGCTGTGAAAACCTATGTCGTCGTTTTGGCGGGAAGCAAAAACTGCAGCAGAGTCACTCATCACCGACATGTTTCCAGATGAGCTGGAGAACTGAGACATCTGGGCTGCAATGCCTTGTCCTTTCTGTGCTCGTATTCTTCTCATTGAAGGGGGCACAACTTTAACTTCCTCCGTCTGGCAGCTGGTGTCCTTGGTTTCGGAGCGCTGCATAGCAGAGCGATAGCTGTCTAGTCTCCCTAGCGTGGAACAGTGATCTGGGACATACATCGAATGCCCTCGGAAATCACTTTGGCCAGTACCAACTGCTGGAGTCAAAATAAAATAATTATTTCTTGAAGTGCAAATTCACATTTATCTTCTCACTCATTCAAAAAAAACCCAACCCAGCAAACTGCTCAATCCCCTGCTCCTTCTTCTGAAGAAGAATCTGCAACAATGGATTTTTCAGAGGCATCGTCTGTTTTCTGCATTTCTCTTCCCTTTTTCCATATTACCAGGAACCTCCTGCTTACAGAATCATCTGCGTTCCTGCCGCACATTCGACACATGAAATCCTCTGTTTATGACATGGCAATAATTTCCATAGTAATCAGTTGTGTCAGAAACCAAGTAGTACTATTTGACTTCCAGTAGGCAACGCAGCAGGAACAGACAAAAGCCTGAGAAACGTGAAGTGTGTTCCCATGCTAATGCCTCATGCAATAAAGAAAAGGGGAAGGAAATCTGGAGACTAATACGAATAAAAAATTCTGCTTTTTACAAGCATTACATTTCAGAAAAAAATATTTCAGGAGACACAGATAGCTCTCCAAGTCCTGCAGCTTGTCTGAAAGAATGCTACCACATGGAAACGTGAATTGTTTTACCACAAATAATACATACTTATAACAGCATTTATATAAACATTATCCGACACTGCAAAGAAAACTATTAGATAACGTTTCTCCATACAACTCTATTTTCTATTTACCATAAAGGAAAAATTCTAAGAACTGGGGAAAAGAAACAGCTGGTATTGATGGTTGTGTCATCCTCAGCACCATCAGGAAGTAAAAAAAATAACCACTTTTTCTAAAAGAAGGAATTATCACATTGGCATAACTCTCCCCACCCCCAACTTTGAAGATAATGGAAAACCAGTTTTAGTTCAAAATATAGTTATCATTGGGTCAACAGAAAGGATTCTAGGGCTCTTTTATATTTACAGTTTTATTGGTAGTTGCCTTTTAAAATCACAAACCAGAGGACTGCTTTAAAATTAGTCTGTGTAAGGCTGTTGCTTTTGAATTCAGTTGCGTTGCTGTATAAATAGCAAGAGAGAGGCAGGCGTGCTGCTGGAGATGCTGGTAAGGATGCCACACATATGTCACTGTGGGGGAAAACTGGTTATTTCAAGTCTCCGCCTTAGAGAGTCTCAGGAGCAATGAAGTAGCACGCCTGAAAGGAATGTTCTCCTTTCATATTTACTATATGAAACTGTACAGGGAGGATAGGTATTCTTATCATGCAGCTTTAAACACCACTTAAAGGACATTTAATCATCCTGCTGCTTGGCAGGCAAAAGAGGCATTTAGGGTAAGGAAAACAGGGCTCTGAAAAGGCTACAGTTAAAGCAGCACACACAAAAAAGATTGTTTACTTCTTTTCCTCAGGCATGTAAGCAGTCTTTCAGCAGCTTGAAGCCTAGTTAGTTTGCTTTGTGTAAATTCTCTTGCTCTCACAAAAATGCAGCCTCTTTCTGCTTCTGGTAGAGGTTTGCTGCAAAGCTAGATACTCAGATGCTGGCAAATGTCTTGGATAATCTAATACGAGATACTGTCAGAACAGATGGACTACTGCAGCCAACCAAGAGAGGGATTTGCATATTCTGTATACAGTTATTAAGAACTGTACAGTAAGAAAAATAATCTTCCTTTCCAGGTATATTTTTTCTATGCAATCAGTGCACCCCTTTGGTTAAGACAGAGAAAAACAGCAAAGTAGACATTACGAATGTTTCTGGAACCATGACATCACTGATATTAACTGCTGGTCAGTTAAAAATATCTGGTAATAAAGGTCTGCATGCTAAGATATGTAAATAACCAAAGAGAGGGGGTATTTTTCTTCTTCTGCCTCTGTGAAATACACACGTGCACACAAATTCACACACGCAGATGAGACAAAAGGATGGTGCTGGTGGAGAATGAAGCTGGCAGCACTACAGCAAGTATCTAATACTGTCACATACTGACCTGTGGCTGAGAGCACTTCATTTCAGTATGTGGCATGTCTGTATTGTATTCACAGAGGAAGCTAAATGCACCCTTTTTCACAAGTACTGAAATGCAGATGGGTGTTTTATGTCTGTTCAAAATGTTACTGCTAGAGAAGGTAAATGGCAAAGCAGACCAATGCTGGACTTGCTAACACCACCTTTTCCTTCTTCCAAAACAAGGACTGTTAGAATGCATTTATTGGGACATACAGCTCATGGTAAATGCACAGTGATGTCTGAAACAGAAAATTAATGGCACGGAATAAAGGAGGCCACTGAATAAAAGCGGCCACTGATGGCTATACCAAAATGCCTGGCACGGCAGCTCCTGTCCCATCCCTTGGCACACACACCCCAGCAGAGCCTGGGCACTGCCGGCTGTCCCAGCCAGAACAGTGCCAGAGCAGCACACTAACAAGAGGGCAGCATCAACAACCAACTGCAGGATGCTGCTGAGAACCAGGGCTTACCCTGGGTTTGTTACCAGAATAGATGTAATTTAGGGTCCAGCCTAATATGCTCTGGGAAACCACATAAATTGACTCAACAGCAGTAAACGTTCACAACCTCAATACTGCAGGGAAGCCCATCAGGGCAAGTCTTTGCACTAGGTGTGAGGCCTCTTCTAGTTAGAATGATTCAGAGCCCAAATAAACACAGGATTATGGAGGGCAAGACAGCACAGCTTCAGAAATACAAACTACAGGGCTACATCCTTCAATCATTCTATGGGATATGGTCAGAGAAGGATTTTTTCATGGGTGTTACTATTACAGGAATATAGCTTTGAGGTTTTAAATACTTTTTTTTTGTAGAAATGCAGCATATTCTGAAATTCTTTCCGCTTCAGTTTTGGCTTTACATGTATGGACAATATCATGCAAAGCTGTGAGGATTTACTCATTTTATAGTTCTGTTTTCTGAAGAGGGACAACAGAAATCTGCAGGGAAAATGGTTCAAAAAACCAACCAGAGGAACATTTAAGACTCAGGTATACTGATAAAATGCTGAGGTGTTTATGATTCTGGTGAAATTCAGAGAAGGGTAGCGAGGAGTATTTTATTTGTAATCTACAAATGCCCTGTAAAACCTGCACCCACTTCTAGAGTAACACTGAAAAGTAAGGATTTTCAAAACCCCTTAAAATCTTTGTTGGTAATGCAGCTAGAAGACAAACAATCCCATTCTAAGGGACAGCTCACACCTTTGACTACTACACTGATAATGCTAGGTTTCTCAGAAAACATCTACTTAAATAAGTAGCAGTCAGAAGATACCTTCTGCCTGCAACACAAAAATTCTTAAACTGAATCAGATCTTTTAAAGAATACCATCCACAAGCCCATCTAGTTGCAGGGACAATGTGTGAGCAGAGGCAAAAAATGTTGCAGAACCAGACATCAGGTTACAGATGCTGAACATCACGAAGTCAGAAGCAGCTGCAAACTGGGCGTGTGATAAATGTGGCTGAAAGTAATGATTGTCCTGTCTGCCTTTTATATTATCCTGTGTCCAGCAGTACTGCCATCAGTGCTATGTCCACCACAGGAGACCTGTATCTACCCTCTTTTCTTCTTCATTACCCTACTATGCTGAAAGTCTCTCTTAGGGCAAATGCTCTTCTCTAACTCACATGTTTAGAGCAGGCTCCAGCAGCAAGTAAAGAACACCCATTCTGTGGACTCTGATAGTCACTGGTGTTGCTCATTAGAGAGGACAGGGATTGAGAATGACAAATTTGGCAAATTTGATGGGGAAGAAAGTGTGTCTGTACATCATCCCTGAGCCCAGGTACTGGCTACTAGCAGTCCCCCTGTGACTCTAGCTGATGTGGTGGCACCAGCAGAGAATCAGATGAAAGGTCCTCTGCATTGAAATGAGCATGGAAAACCGAGGGTCTGAAAAGATAAACAGAGTTTGTGCTGGTGTCACAAAGTACATGCTTGTTTCAACTAGAACAAAGAAGTAGTGTCTCTTACCTTCTGACTAACCAATTCTAATGCAAGCACTTGTCTCTTATGCCATAGGCACATTCCTAAGGTGTGGTACTCTCATTGCCTCCTCATGCCTCACCTAGCAATCCTCCTGCCAACCTACTAAACTGGCTAAGTCGCTGTGCAGGCACCACAATTTAGTGTTACAAAAAATCCCCAGAGACTCTTAATCTGTTTTACCCCAGCACTTACATACTGAGTGATTTTTAACAGACACTCAACAAGAAACAGACAAGTACATTGGGCTTATGACAATTTAAAGGAATTTTCACCGTGCTTCATAAAGAATCTGTAATCTCTCAGAAGGGAGTAAAAATACTGCAGTGAATCCTGTGAAATTTTTCAGTACTGCCAGCTGAAAAATACCCTGAAATATCCTTGCATATATCACTGCCACCCTGAGAGGGAGATTTCTGATGTAAATATTGGGAATTCAAGTTTTGTTGATTCTGTTCATTTCCGTAAACAACCGACCTCTGGTGAAGTTTATATTCCTGCCATCTGTCTTTCCTCCTCCCAGTATCAAAAAGCAGATTACACCCGCTTTCTAGCACCTGATTTATGGATGGATAGCACTAGAAATGTACAATGTTAAAAAACTACAGGTATAAACCCAGTACTAGTCAAAAGGCACAGTAACTCTGAAACAGAGATATTCTCTCCAAAGAGTGCTAAAGTTGCAAACAGAAGCAGGTGCAGAATTACTTGGCTGGAACAGCTAGGTATTTGTGTGGCATTTCTGTAGGACCAATGGGTATCTGGGACTCTTCTTACCCATGGGACCTGTAACTTGAGTGACTGCTAGCTCTGGAGGGACTAACTGGAGAAGAGTATCAGTTAAGAGGAGTCTTTAATAGAACAGTTGAGTTTCCAGAGATCAGAAGGACTTATCTGCGCCCACGTTGCTGAGATGGAATTGTTTCCTCTCTGGCATGTCAAAGGAGAGCTTCAACAGTCCCAAATAATACCTGAGACACCAAATGGTACCACCAGGGGTCTGAGCTGTCTGGCAAGAAAGCAAATGAAGGACTGACAGTTCAGGTGTCAGTCATACCCATCCCTATGACTGACACGACATCCTACAGGTGACAACTCCTTGTGAGCTACTGAAAAAATACACTTTTCAAAGTATTTTCCCTTTTCAAAGGTAAATAAGCTGAAAAAATGGTACGAGGTCATTCTAACCCTTTCAACCCTTAGGTCAGGAAGGGGGAAAAAATGTACATGGGGCAAAAAAAAATCACAGAACCAAAAAGATGATGACTTTCATCTATAAGATGGGAAAAAAAGCATTTAAATAATCCAAAGGAAGTACACACAAAGCATAAAATCAAAAGACATTTTTGGAGACCAAGAGGACAGAAACTTTCTGTTGGAATTAAAAAAACCATCAAAATGCTTGTCAGAAGAAGGAGGAATAAAAAGGTGGAAAAGTTGAAGATGTTTTCCTCTCCCCTGTTTTGGTGAGGTATGTTTATTAGCAACTGTGGTGGAACTGATACTCAGGTCTGGGACCTGCTCCTCCTGAAAGACAGGGAGGGAGTCTGGGACACCAGAAGCTGCCCACTGGTGTCTGGTGCTGAGCTCTGGAGAAACACTCACAACCAGGTAACTTGGAACCTCCACAAAAACAAATTTAGTCTGAGTCAGACCCTAGAGCACTGACACAAAGAAAGGACCATGGAAAGGTGGAAAGCATTTTGCTGCCTTTATTTCATCTGGAGAGTTGGAACATGTGAAGGAAGCTGATGATAACCAAGAGCCAAGAAATGAGCAAGGCCAGTGACAGGTTCTTCTAGAGAGGTGCTCATCTCAACCAAACTTCTCTTTGGGAATCACCTTCTTGTCTGACAGGGGGGAATATAGGTTTGCATCTAAGGTACCATCTGAAGAAAACATCTAGACACAATGGATAATGGCAACACAGAGCAGAGAAACTGAGAGCACTTGAAGTAAAACATTTCCAAGTTTCTTGCTCTTTCTGCAGTTTTGATCCAACACTGACTCCCATTAAATATGTATGTAATATTTATGTTCTGTAAGACAAGGAAGGTAATTCAGAAGTATGCAGAACTAATTTTTTTCATTGCTGTGTTTGGCAGAGAGAAGAATGCTTTGCCTTCTCCTATTACTTTGGTGTCACTCTGCTAAATAGTACTGAAAGGGTCCTGCTGTTAAAAAACAACTTCAAAAAGTAACTCCTATCTCTAAACTGGTAGACACCTCACATTCTTACTCTTTCTCAGAATCCCATCTATGATGTTGCATTTTATTTATGCAGAATTTTCTATGCAGAATTTTCCAGTCTACACAGAGAGACTGGTTCATTACTGGAAGACACCTGTGAAAACACAATAGCATTTCAATGCTAAAACGCAACAATGTTTAAAGATAGCTTAAGCACATGGGTGAAGTTAATGTTTCCTTTCAGTATGTCTGGCTGAATTCTATGAGGGTACCACATCCGCTGAGCTCAGGCCAGCAGCCAGTGCAGGCTTTCTCTTCTGCTTGGTCCCTTATGTTCCAAAGGACCCGAAGCAGCCAGGGGAGAACCCCAGCAGCCTGGCCCGGCAGAAGTTCTTCCAGGCTCTCTCACAAGAAATGAAAATAGTCCAAAGCCTGGTTGAAGCTTTGAGGTTCTCTCAAGTTTCTGCTTCCTTCTGAAGGATAAACAAGACGTTACAAGAATCTGCTGTATATGTTAGTTATTTAGCCTGCACGCAGCAACTCTGGTGTACCAAGGGATTTTAATCTTTGTGTAAATATTATAGCCATTCACAGCAATGCTTTAGGGGAGAAACAAAGAGATTTATTCAGCTGAAACCACAGGGAGAATGTCAATAGGCATAATGCAATTGCTTGATTTGGAGTTTAGTCCAGATACTTGTTCTGATCAAATGAACTGTGGAATGTTTTAAAACAACTCCTTGCTTGTTTTGGGACAGCGTAAGAGAAATAGGGAATGGACTGCTACAGAAATATGTGGGGAGTGACGGGGGGGAGGGAGGGGAGAAAAGGCAGAAAGAGCACTGAACAGGGATGGGGGAGACTTGCAGTTATTCCCAGCCTTGTCAGCAGCCTGGTGGCTGACTCTGGCTAAGTCACTTCACTGCAGCATGTCTGGTTTCCTCAGGTGCAAGACAAAGACACTATCACTCTTTTCAGGTGTACTTCATGTCTTGTGATGGAAAGCAATACGCTGACAGGATGGACACTGCCCTCACAGACTTCTCCTGGCACACAATTTGCTCTCTGGAAGACACACAACCACCACAGAAACAACATGGAGCTCCTCAGACAACTTCTGCCATAGGGCAGATGGCTGAAGCCTTAAGTGCCTGCAGGTTGTGGGCCAGGGAACCATCCCAAGAGAGCTCCTACGGTGGGATACTGCCAGTCCACAACTTAAAACAGAAGCCAAGGAAAGCCTCCAAGCAGTACAACATGAAATGTGCTCAGCACAGAGATGAAAGATGAAAATCAGGGTATAAAACTTGTCACCCTTAGTGAACAGATTGGCAAAAGTCACAAACCTCTTTTAAGGCATTAACTGAAGAATTCTTTTTAGGATAGATGCCAACTGCATTCTCAGTTTACTCCACCAAATAAAACTACAGTTGATGTTTTCAAGCATGAAACATCTTTTTGAAGTGGCCAAGATGTAACCTCTACGTTTTGTAAATGCTTTCTCGAGGCAGAGGATTCCCATGGCAGGGCACTGTTTCATTACAGATGCTGAAGGAGCACAGTTCCACTCACAAACTTCTCTGCATGTAATTGTTTGTTTCTTGGCTTTCTCTATGCCTGACCCTCTACCTCATTTCAAACCTATCCAGACAAGCTACAAATTTTTGCTTCTGTTTCTGAAAAATCCAGAAAAATAACCAAGAATTGAAGACTTAATTAAAAAATAAATAGATGCAAAACACAACGTAGTAAAACTTACTGAAATCATCAATATATGGAGATGATTTCACATGTAAAGCACCAAAATTATGTTCTGCCAGACTATTTTAAAATATATTCCTCCTCTACTGAGAAAAAAAAAAGGGGGGTGGGGAGGAGGGCATACTTTTATCTCTGAAGTTGTAATTTGGGAAAAACTGAATTAATTTTTCAAAAAATAAACTAAACACAATTTAAATCGAAGAGTTCTGCAAAAAGTGTCTGAAAGGTCTGCCAAAATTCAGCTTTGAATTCACATCTGCGGCAAAGTATGAAGGAGGACTGCCTGAGGTAGTGTAAGTGGGACCAAATAGGTAACTTTCCTTTAGAATATATGGAATAGCTAAAAAACCCAGGTAAATTACTGCCAATCAAAACCACAGATATTTAAGGGGTTGCCACAACTGAACTGGAAAATAGGTTTTTAACTCTTGATGCAATCCTTGCCAGATTCAGGAGGGCATCCATGAACTGATTTACTCCACTAAGTAATTACTCATAAGCCAATACGCCTGCTCACTTCAGTTTTGCTTTGGTGAACATCCTGGAGAAGATGACCAAATCTGAAGGAAAGCATTGAAGTCCACAAACTTACATCCCTGCAGATTTTCATTGTACCAGTACACCATTTTCCAAACACCCTGTTCCCTTTAACAGATGGAAGTCAACAGATTAAAGGTCCCAACTTCCCAATGCAAGAGGCGGCAAGGAGGCACACACATATTTGGAACTGAAATAGGCTATCAGACTGTATTGGTTTCATGAGCACTGGTAATGTTATTAGTTGAGTCATGATAAGCAGTGACAATGAACAGTGGATGGAATACAGTTCTGATGAGCCATACCTAGCTCCTTTTGTATGTTGTCAGGGATTCCTGTAATAGTCTTTCTCCTTTTGACTTTCTTCGGCCGTCTTACCACCGTGTCTGTGTAAATTAGAGACCGCCGAATGCTGGCTTGGCGGTCGAAATTCTCCCCTAGTACATGGTAGAACAAGCAAAGCAACATTACTTCCAAGCACACTGACATCATGCACTTTCTTCCACTAGTTTTGTTGTAGAAATGGAAAAAAAGGCATTAATAAATGATGTTAGCTATGTCCTACAATGAAGGTTTACACTGAAGGAAGATACAGCACACTGTCACAGTAAGGCTTTACACACAAATATCCATTACACAGTACTGCATGTTTTAAAAGGAATTTTGGCTTTCTGAGCCCAGTTCATATTTAGTGAGAGGAGCTCTAATTCCACAAGCAAGGAGAATCCTTGCTTTAATTTGGCCCTTTATAGGTTTTTCTGTGGTTTTGTTAATTTATTTTTAAGTAATGAGCTGCAGAAAAAGCAAATCTGCTCATGAAAATGAAAGATCTCAATGGTTTACGCAGGAACAGACATTCCTACTGGCAACAGCTATTATGATGTCTTTGCACAGCTCCATCATTAAGTCACATGAGGCCCTTCTTTTTCATTCCAAGTTGCTCTGAACCTGTCAAGTGTACCACATTTCTGGTGTTGATCTTTTAACACAATACAAATAAGAGCTATGGAGCACGCAGAGATCAAACTGATCTTGTGGACTCATAAATATTTCAGAGTGAAAGCTGCTTAAAATGGAAACTTTACAGATGATTATAAAAATATACCATGGCAAGAGCTGAAAAAATGTGTAAGTGCACTTTGCCAGACAAAGCCTTATGATGACCATGTGCTGTATCATAATGGGACCCAGAAGCACCACTATCATAAAGCAGCTTTTCTTTAGGAATTCACTTTAGTTTAGAGGTTTATAATTTGGCCATTTTACTAGTAGTAAGATAAAAATTGCCCTATAGATCGTGAACTAATTCTCTGTCACTTTAAAATTTTAAGAGCTAACCCCCGTAGCTCACATTAAGTTCCATTTTTAGAAGTTTAAGCATTTTAAAGCACTGCTCAGTGTCCTTTAGATGGCCCATTTAAAACTTAAAGGCAGAAAAACTTTGATATACATTGTACATGTTTTTTTCCACCGTACACTTCTTTGGAAATCAATGACCAAATTATTTACCTCTAAAAAGTGATTAATGCACAGTAACTAATACATCATAAAAATGACCCCTGGCTGACTGCACATCAGTATGATGTGCGTCGTGCGAGTAGCGTAGAAAACCTCATTGCCTCTATAACAGTTAAAGATACAGTCATATATTAAAGTATAGCATGTGGACTTGAGAAAATGCAAGGAAAAAATGTAGCATTTTCATTCACCATGTTGTAAATAGAAAGACTCTGACTCTGTTTGACTGGAGCCTTGACCATGGGCCACACTTGTGCTGAATGGAATTCTTGCAGTTATGAAATGCCGGTTTCATCCAACTTTTGGACTGACTGAAATCAGATTAAGGGGAGGAGAGGAAGCCCATGGGAACTACAAAATTTAGAGCTGTGGATCCCACTGGCTTAGTAGAAGTCCTGAAATATTGAGACAGACTATCCACTGTCTCAAGCAGTACCAGTATTAGGATGTTAGGACCCATACGGGGCAAGAGTCAGGACATTAGGTTATCCTGTCATGCAGGATGATAAAAATAATTCCAGCCACATTATAATGAATCCAACAGATTTGAAGGATAAAGTTTTGCATCTCTCATCATATCTTTATCCACTCAAAGGCCAACAATTATGCCTGAGATGGTGATTGCAATGAACTATAATGTAGCCAGATCTGAATGCCCTGGAATAAAATGTTAAGTGATAAGCACAGGGTGCAAACAAGGAGAGAGTCTTTCACATGAAGCCTCAGACAGCACAAACAGGATGGCCATGGGGAAATGTTACTGTGCCAACTGATCCACAGTAACTTGTTCCAAAGGAGCTACCTAAGAGCTAACTCAACCAATCCATCTTTAATGGCTTTTGATACACAAAGGCCACAATGCAAATCCGTAGAATTTCAAAATAACAACTTCAATGAAATCCAACAAGCAAAATCAGAATGTCTCAGTCTTTTCTTTCTTCATTGTCATCTTTTTCATTTTAGAAAATATCAATGTCAATGTGAAGTATATTTTACAGATATAAGGATACTTTTCTCCTTCTCTTACAGGTTTGTAATAAATCATCTGGGTATTCCTTATATACTTTACTCAGTTGTCCCTCATGCAGTATATTCAGTTTCCATGGATTCACAGAGAATATGTAAGTATGTGCTTAAATCTCACTGAAGTCAGTCAAGCTGGACACAAGCAAATGCTTAAATATTTTGCAGGATCCAGCCTGGCACTGATCACCTCCACCATTACCAGACTCCTCCATCTGGAAAGAAAGTTAGCTCCGGAAAACCCACAAGAACAGACACCATTATATATCTTTTAACCCACAGGATATGTAAATGCCAAGACTGGCCACCACTGAAAAATTCAGTCCAACCCCTTCCAGGCCAGAATAAAGCTCAGCCCAGGCACTCTCAGACTTAAACCGCTTCCAAATCTGGATGTCTAGTCAGCAGTTTGTCAGCCTAATGCAATGCCCCTGCACCTTCACGCTATCCAACAGATTTTTATGACTACTGTATTAGTTGCAATCTGTTCACCAAAGAGCCCTGAAAGCTGAACTCATGGAGCATTTATTGCACAGCCACGTGAGAGGCCTTTGTAGCAGAATCACTACTAATGCACTGCTGAAAACGTTACCAATTGCCAGCAGTCTCTTCAAAGGTTAACCTTTTATTTCATGCCAGGAGTAATAAAATGGAAGTGTTGTGACCTCTCTTCTGGGAGAGTGAGAGTGTGTGAAGGGAAAAGCCAAATCAAAACAAAACCCCTCAATGGTTTGTTCCATTTTATGTTGAACAAACTGCACAGAATTTCTTGTCAGTTTTTTCCTGTCTCGTGCAGTAACATAAGGAACTTCACAAAATAAAATTACTCGGTGTGTGGGAGAGCAGAGGAGGGGAGCAGATTGTGACTTTTTGAAGAGGAACAAGGACAGCAGCTTTTTCAGTATGTTGTGAGTGGCTCACCTCGCTTGCCCTGTTTCACAGTAACAATGTAATTATTTCAAGGGAAAGGGAATGGTGGATCCTGGAGACCAGACCACATGGTGCAACAGCAGTCTTCCTCTAATGCCCTCCCTTTTTATCTCTTCCAATTACCATGTTTATAAGGGAGTAAGTGCTTAACCACACACTCCAGAAAGGCGAGGTAAAATATGCACGTGCAGCATTTCAAACAAAAAAGTTGAGAATCGCAGAGTTTTCCGAGTGCTGTTACTAACAATTTAGTGCTGAACTAAACAACTCAGGGGACACAAGGTTCACTACACCAGTCAAATTATGCAGGTTGAAGTCACAAACATAATTTATCTAAACAAGGTGATGTTCTACATGACGATGAATTAAATCTATGAGTTATTTGATCCCTTTCCCTCATCCTTCTTTCCATCTGTTTACTTCCCCCGTACCTTTTGCAGTATGCAGGGTCATTAAATCAAACAACAGATTACTGTTTCTCCAAGTATACTGTGTTCCTGCTGTCACAACATCTAAGCCCTACTCAAGCTTATTGATTATGTCAGATTATCCATTGTTCCTGTAACTTGGCCTTCTGCATCTGTATCCTAAATTCCCTAGATGATGCCAACTGCCCTAGTAACATTTCAGCATTGCATATATTTTCCTTCTATTAGTTTTCCAGAGGTGGGGTATTCATGATTTCATGTTGTCTTCATCTGTTTACTTCAAATATTTTCTGCTGTTTATTTAAGAAATAATTTCTCGTTGATTTCTCAGAGCTTACTAATGTTTGTAACAGATGTCCTGCTCCTATACTAATAGAATATTTAAATAGTATTAAATAATACTAATTAAAATACTAGTTTATAAAAATACAGGTGAAAAAAGCACTGCTAGTCATGCAGGGAAAGAGAACCTAATTTACTTTCAAAACAAAACCAAACATTGCAAGCTATTGATTGTCAGAGTAAGCGTGGAGTCAGAGCATGCCATATGGCATTTTAAATAAATTGGATATTGAGTATCATCCTAGCTTTGGCAGGCAAATGGTCAGTTATTTGAATTAACTAATAACAGACAATCTTGATACTGTGCAGAAAAAAAGGGGTTATTAAATTGAAGCATTAATTCCATCTTCTGCTTTACACACAACAAAGTATCTATTCAGCATTAAGCTTTAATGTAATGTAACTTCCACAGAGTGAGAGTTCTGCAACGGTAAAATCAAAGAGCATTTTCAAAATGAAGAGTTAATACACAGTTCATAACAAGAAAATTTGGACTGTGGTTATGTAAGTGGAGTGTCTTACCTAGAGTACTGCTCAGAAGTATAGCCTCACTAACTTTTGCTGTTCTAACCCTACTCTCCTTGACACCTAAACCTTTTGTTACTGATAAAAATTAGACCCTAGAGCTTTTTTTCTTGATTTTTGTAACATTTAGTCTTTGGAACACAGAAGTTCCTGACAACCTTCCTTAAATAAAACTCCTAGAAGAAAATCTTGAAATATCATCAACATTGGATAAAACATGATTTTCAATTATATATCCTCAGTGTAGTCCACAGCAAAACATTGCTATTTATCAGTCCTCTTCTTGCATTTCATGAATATCTAATACTGTTTCAAGCCCACATATTTTAACTATCTCCATTAATGATAATTTTAAGGGATTCTGATGTTTTCTAATTAAGTTCAGATTTAGACTATTAAAAGCAAAATGGTTTTCACAGAAAGGTATCGTAAGTAATTTAAAATTCATGCACTGAATATATGAATGTCCAAATACTAGCCAACTGTATGGATCACCTTTCATCTCTGTCCTCCCTCATCATGTAGTGCAATTACTGAAATTAAAAGCCTACCAGTCACATTAATAGGAACCACATCTGTTTGGACGGCTTGTGCTTGTTGTCGCATTTTCTCTTCTGGCGTTGGCAGTGGAAGAGACTTAGTCCAGTTGGTTTGGGTGTTGATATCTGATAACTCATTTGTAGCTGGACTTTTAGGCCTTTTGATGGTAATAAGCTTTTCTTCTTCAGGGGGAGAGACGGGACACTACAAACAGAAATACATACAACAATGTGAATTTACTACTAAAATATCCGTAGGACTATGGTATTACTAAGGTGCTGCTGCTGTAGTCAGCATGATTGTTTGTGGAGCAAAACATCCTCATAAATATCACACTTTAACCTACATAAAGAGCAGTTTTAAGAACACACAAATAAACACACAACGAAACACCTAGTTTCTATTTTTCAAGACATTTGATTAGTCTAAGGAATATATACCAATCAAGGGGGAAAAAAGTGGTCTTGCACATAGCAAAGCACAGTAACTAATTACACCTTACACACTGACGTAACTCCTGCAGTGATTAACCCCTGTCTCCCTGCACCGAGCTTTGCCTTCCCTTCCCCTCGCATCTCCCCAGGCTCTACTAGAAGAGGAGATCTGAGCACTGCTTTGCTCCAGGTGCACTACGCTGTACGAATGCGTAAAGTCCCAGCAAGAAGCCTGTTATGAAACGACAGATTTTAGTAGAGCTCAGTAAAAGAACCAATCAGAACACTCCACAAAATCATCAGACATGCATCAGTGAGGTAGCAATCAACTTGGCTTTGGTCTTGGAGAAACTGACCACAATCCAAGGGGTTACTCATTTTTCAGTGATAAAACACTTAATATTATTAGTGCCACAGAGTGGTAATTTTAAAAGTCAGTTCTTCTCAAAGTGGCAGATTTCAACTCCATGAATTGTTTTACTTAAAAAAAAACCAACAAAAAAACTCCCCAACCAATGAAATGAAAAACTTTCCACACAAGAAAAAGAGATTGCAACAGCATGTGCAAATCCCTCCACCAAAGTTATAAGCCAAAAAAACCATTTCCTTTCAGGAAGCAAATCTGTTTTCATTACAAGGTCCTTGCTTGCATGCCAGTAATGGCAGGGAAAGCCATAGCACAGCTTTTTACTGACAGGACAGTACCTGTCCATGGCAAACACTGAGGGCAGGCAGATTCAGGCCATGCAGAAGACATCACTGAGGCTTCTAGTAGGTCGTCACAAATGCAAGTGAACTTGAGAGAAGCAGCCTTCCCTCCTCCTTACTCCTGCCTGCAAGGCACTCCAACAAATCCCAGAAGCAGGAGAGGAAGGAAGACCTGGAGGAAAACCAACCACAGTCTCCTTCTGCCCCCCACAAAACAAAAAAGAGAAGAGAACATGGAAGAGGAGTTGCATAGTGTTTGCAGCACTAGCAGAGACCTCTCTGCAACCTGTTGACTCTTCTGTTTCAGAGGAGTTTGCTTTGGGACCTTCCTCCCTACCACCAGACCAGAATTACCCCTGTCTTTTCTTTACTCCTCTCTCCCTTTGGAAAGCCAAATACTACTCAGAACAGGGTTGTCAGTACTGCCTCTTCCCCCCCTCCCTGCTGCACACAGGCATGGAATGAAACATCACAGCTCTTTATAACAGATGGATTTTTTTTATTATTGTGGGTGTTCAGTCTAAGTGATCTGTTTTCTCTTAAAGCTGAGTGCTATAAAAAAGACTTGCCCAAACACTGTGCTGCAACCACTGTTTATCATTTCTGATTTTAATTTTCTTCCTGTTACTACGAGGAGTTCCCACTGTTTATAAATAAATAACCATTTATTTATTCTGTTGTGCTTTGACTCTACATCCTTTAGGACAGAGTCCAACATTTTATTAAATAGAAAACAAAAAATAAAAGCAACTTCCAGGCAAAAAGTAAAAGAAAAGTAAAACCTCTTCAGGCAACAGTAAAAAAAACATTTCAGGCAATGAAACTATTACTAATGTCGTTCTGTGGTTTGGAACCACACTTCAGAACGTGGGAGCTTTTCTTCAAGGATATAATCCATTTCTAACAGCCTTGAATTTCTTTCCTAGAGAGGCTGTGGAAGGGATAGATGCTGCTCTGTACTTAAGGGCTCAGCCCAGTGAAAGCCCAGCAGCTCTATCAATACAATCTTCTTAGAGGACACCAACATTTTTTCAGGCCTCTGCTGTTTCTAAAAAGCTCTAAAACCAAGTAATAATATGATGTGAGTACTTACCTTTTTTTGAGAGTGTGTCCATACACTATTTATATACATATACAGTGTGGGCACATATATATGTACTTGCAAACACAAGGACTTTCCCACTTCAAATCACCCAAATTCATAAATACCTTCATTACCTTAAGCAATTTGGGACAGGAATGCCATTGAAGAAGGGAAAGCTGCCTCCAGGCAATGCTTCCCCCCCAGTTAGGTTTAAAAACTGGGAAGGGAGAAAGGGTTTGTAAGGAACATGACAAGGGGGTGATAGTCCACTTGTCACAGCAGGCATTGTACATGCACTTAAAGGAGTAAGCAAAGGTTGAGGCAAAGAAATACTGCTTTCCCTGTACTACAGTGAGCTTTTCTCCACCTGAATCAGGGAGACCAAGGGAGACACCTCAAGCATAGTTTTGCAGTTTGTCTGGGGTGAGGATGAGCACCAGTGACCTTCAAATACACTGTTTGGTTGATACTGTCAGCATCAGTATGTGTCACCTTCAGACTGTACTGCAGTGTCAGGTCTCAGCTGTCATACAGAAGTCTCTAAGGGCTACTCCACTATGTCAAGTGGCAGAGATACTGGTTACAAAGCCATCCTTCCTTATCAAAGAAATTACCCAAGCCAAGCAGAACAGCTTTTTTGTTAAGAGTATATGAACAGAAAAACTGAAGAAGTGAAGCATCTGCTACAAGGGAACCCTAATTATCCAAAGAATGTGGAACATCCATCAGAAATTTTGCAGAATTAGAAGTTGAGAAAATTGGGGGCAGATGGAGTAAGACAGACAGAAATGAATCAGGTTGTATGAGCATATAACCAACCAGAAGCAACTGAAAACCCAATGGTGCAGTTGAGTTCAAGGCAGTATCAGTGAAAATGACTTCCTGCCGCAGGACACACATACGTACTTCTACAAAATAATTCAGTAAGAGTTGGAGGTGGTTTTGGGTGTAAGAGTAAGTGTTCACATTTCAGCTGTAGGTACATTTTCCTGAAGAAACATGACTGTCTCTATTTATAGCCTTTCTTCCAAAGTACTCTCAGTGATAATGGTGTAGGCATGACAAAGCTGTACACAGCTATATTACACACAGAGGAATGCAAGAGCTCATCTTTCAGCCTTCTTCAGACAGAAATTATTTACCCCTATAATTAGGATGAAAATGAGATTTACATATTTTTGGCAAACATTCCCAGATTTACAGCGCAGAAGCTTGCTGGAAGATGCAGTGAATTGCTGCTGTGTGGCAGGAATGTCTTCTCCAGTCAGGTCTGTTACACCAGAAGTAGAACGAGGCAGTACTTTGAGAATATTTATCTGCTTAGAAAAGCTGATAATAAACTCTATGTCCATAACAGAACAGAAGTACTTGTCCCCTTTTTAAAGCATCTCCGAGTCATAATAACTTTACTGCTAGACTTAAATGGCCAAATCTCTGGAATGGGTTGTCACACTCATCTCCACAGGAAAATTTGCTGGAATTCATTCCTTTTCATGGACATGGTAGGAGGTAAAGGTGGGATGTGAAAGGAGCAGCCTTGGACCTTGCAGTGTTTCCACAAACATGCTCTAGGGATAAAAAACCTGAACCTTCAAAGGGGAGTTAAAATGGAGAATCCAGGAGAAAAATGGCCTATAAATATCCTACACACGTGGCTACATGGCTCAGTGAGCTGGAGCCTCTCCGACAACTTGTTGATATACTGTCCCCCAACCAACTCAGCTGCTGAGATACAACAAAAGGGTTTCACTATCTCAGCACATTCATGCTATTTGAGAGGTCCCAGATGACAAATGAGTTTATGCTATGTATCTCACAGCACTCTCTGCCTAAATAATCTGTTTATTCTAAATCCTTTTTATATAACAGGGATTTATACGACAGTGTTTAAAAAAAGATCGAGCCTCCAGGAAGAAAACTCAATCCACAAAAATTTTACTTTTCAGCAAAGAGACTTCAAACTTCTAGTCATGCCATTTACCCTACTGTCTACTAAAATTACTTCTAAAATCATAATTTATCAGAAAAACAAAATAGAGAAAAAAAAATCAGTGTTGGAGACAGCAGCCATACCAGTTCAACTGTCTATTGTATTTGCCAACATTCTATTTTTGCTCCAGTGCTTTACTAGATTTGATGGCTTCAAGTGCCACTTTCCCAACAGCAAGGGATCAACACAATCAGTAACAGAGAAAAGAAACCCAAGACCCAAACCTGGCCAACTGAGATTGGCACTTCACATGCCTAATTCAATCCGTGGGGTTTCACACTGTCTCATGGAACACTGCCAAATTATACATTTACATGAATTTACACCTTAGATGAATTAGTCATTAGACTCTATTTGGTGTCCTCTAGACCAAGGTCACCAGTCTAGTTCCCCCAGTCTTCACAGAATATTCCATTTTATTACTTCTACACACAGATCTCCAGTTCCACTAGCCAGCATTGCTATCCTACTAAATTCTTCACTTCATAACCTTCATTAGGTCTCAGTTAGGAAGAACTTTTTTTGTCAGCTGAAATTACTGACTATCAAGCAAATTATCACCTTAACAAGCACCACAGAAATGTTTTCTTCTTCCTCTACTCTGTGGTAACGGGATAAAAAACACAAGAAGATCTGTACTGCTTGAAACTCTGAAAGCCTGTCTAGTATCTGCCTTAAGATAATGGCTAATCAGTGATATCAAGGTGAAATTCAAATTTGAAGATGCATAGAGAAGATACTTTTTTTCCTGAATATTCTCTCAGCCTTGGATGGAGTCCTCACCCCTCAAGAATGTACCCAGTTGCTTTCTAAACCCGTGTAAACTTTCGGCATCCACAATTCCCACAGCAGCTGCACAGTCTGAGTATGCAATGAGTGAAGAATTATACCCTCTTTTCTTTGTTCAAAGATTTTCTGCACACAGCTTCCTTAATGCTTTGGCATTTCATGCATTATGAGCTGCTGGTTTAGTTCAGTAAATGGTGCAGTATTTAAAAAAAACAAACACCTACAAATGGTGTAAAATATGTGTGGTGCTTACAAGAGCAGTGCCATGCAACTGCAGCAGAGGACAGCATCACCCAGAGGTATCTTTGGCTCCGCCAGACCTCATGCCTCAGGATTTTTTAGGCATTCCCACCTCCAAAACTGAAGTGCCCAACTGCTTTACCTCCTCTTAACACCAAGTAAAGTTTTGGATTAGACTTCCTCAAATCAGTACAGTTAGTGCACTTGTTTTCACTTAAGATACTGAACAGTTTCTTGCAGATATTGGAGAGGCAACTAACAGTTCAGATGAGCACAGTGACAAAAATACACTCTCCCACCATCTCCCCCTCCAAATAAGAAAAGTGTTTTTTCACCCAAAGCATCTAGCTTTGTTTCTCAGCAACTATCAAGGCAAAGTTCATAAGCCAAATGACACAACGTAAGGAAAAACACCATGAGTTTTGGGTGCACAAACATTTTCATAAATGGAATAAACAAATAATATATGCAATACTGCATGCTTAGGAGCAGGTATTCTCTGTAGTTCACATTTATCATTCAAGAAAAGTACATTCCTCCAAATTAGTAGAGTTTATCCATGGCTCATTAAAAACCAATGAAGCAGCCAATTAAATAAAACACAGTGTCCATTGGGGGAGGGGTTTCAAAGGAGGCAAATATTAATAGACAAAAAACAGAGTAAAAAATTCTGTAAGTAAATACAGGATACTGTACTGCAGACAAAAAGGAGTACAGAGGAAAAAAAAAGGAAACAAACCTGGCATGGGACTCTTCCGTTGAGCGGTTGTTTTTTTAACTGCTTTTTATTTTAAGCAGAAAAAAGCAGCAGGTAACGACTGAAGGCTAAGAGCAGAATAAGATTGCATATATGCTAAATGCTACAGGTAACATCAAGCTGCAGATACGGCAGCTGGATGGTCCCACTTGTGGGCAAAGTACCTTGTTGTTCCAGGGAACCAAGTTACAGCAGGCGCTAATGCAAGACTGAGAGATGCAGTCTAACAGACTAGACTGTTGAGTGAGACAAAAAGAAACAAAGAGAATGAGTGGTAAAAAGGGAAAGAAAAAGGAGTAAGAAAAAAACCACACAAAAGACAAATACAGTTAATATACACATGCATACATTTCAGAACATAAGGAGAACTGGAGTCTGAAAGTGACATTTCAAAACATCTTTTACACTGGTAAAACAGAGTAATACTATAGCACAGGAATAGCTCCCAAGATGTGGCACCAACAGCAGCATGTAAGATATGAGAAAGGAGGAGACTGGTCACAGTACTGAGATGTAAAATCCAGGTAAACCAATTTAATCACCAACAAACTCAATTAGGATCAGTACTACATTGGAGTTTGGCCTGTGCTCCATTAATCTAACTTGTAAGAATCAACATTAAAAGTAAAAGGGCAGATCCAAACACTTAATTTTATATCAACTTCCACTCAGAGACTCCAGCTTTCTATGTTTTCTAATTTTGTTCATTCGTTTTTGAGTTGTGACTGCTTCTCCCTAGTGGTTTTCCCTTGGAACAGCACATGTTCTGCTTACCTTAGACATTTCCAAAGACACTGAACCAACGTGCCTGGTGGCGTGACTACTACCCTCTGCTGACAGACACCCATCTCCACAAAACCTGAGAATGCTGGTGGATCTCCTCTTGCATCACCTAACCATGGTTTCATATTGTCTCCAGCATAAACAGACAAGCAGAATATCTGGCTACGGTTTTTATTTTTAGAAGCAGATTAAAAACAACAGGAAAAGCTGGTTTCCTTTGTGAAATCACCCACTCTTTTTTTCTGCAAGTTGGCAATTGTATCAACTACAGAGTTTCTCAACAGCAAATAGGTATTCATCCACCCATCATTATTTCACTGTTCTCAAATTTCAATTATTAAGTACTGCATGCACAGAATTTAGATGTCGGCTTTTACCTTGAATAGACAACAAAGCTATGAGGCTTTCATCTAGTGGTAAGGAGTTCACATTTTGAATCACAGCATTTTTGGTGACCCCAGTTCCACACTGTTACTGAAGAACTCTCCTGACAGTTGAAATATGACTCCCTCAAGGCATAAGACTTCTTAGAATTACTTGGCTCTTTACCAGTAGGGTAATAATTCAAGTTCAGAAATCTGTTACGGTAAACATTAATTTAAAGAAAGATTAAAAATTTACACCCTTGCAAAAAAAAAAAAAAAGAAAAAAAAAAAAGAAAAACAAGGGGAAAAAGAAAGGAAAAAAAGCCAATTAAACAAAGATACTGGTCAAAAGACTCCACAAAAGAGAGCTATACAAATATGAATGGAGACTCATGCTACAGTTTACAAGAAATTAATGTCTTTGTGAGCTGGAAATAGGAGTGGCAGGGTTAAGGTTAAGCTTCTGAGATAATCAGTAACAGCCAAGACTGTCAGTTCGGCAGCTATCTTTCTCCACAGCTCTGAATCATCCTTTCAGCTACAATATTTAAAGGAACCTATTCCAATTTGAAATGGAAGTGCTATCCTATATTTAAAGCACACTTAGTTGCATTAATTTTCTCCAGAATGCACAGGAATTGTTAGTAACACATTATGTTAACACTGAAAAAACCCTTAACCAAGAAAGGGTGACAGCTCTTAAGTCTCCAAGAATCCTCACCCATGCTTACATACCTTCATTCAAATTGTTTAAGGAAAAATGTATTTATATTTATTAAATGTTACATTAGTTTTACATGTGCAGATGGTTATGCTGCACAGCACTGGCCAGGACAAGTGGATGACATGTATGTATGCATTTATGTGCAATACATTAATAGCAACAAACAAGGTGTTAATACTTTCCCCAGTGGAAATCGTAATTCCACTGATTTCAACATGGTTTTCCAAATTACCATTATAATGCATTCCACGGTATGAATGTGCTTTACATTCTCGGCTTGATGCCAGTACATACCACACACAGCTAAACAAGATGCTCTGACATTCCCTGCCAATACACAGATAAAATGCAATCACCACCTGGATGAGAGACTCTACATATTCCACAACACCTTTTATTATGTGACTAAAACCCATGGAGGATTAAACTGAGAACACAGTACCCTCTGAAGTGCATTCTCAGGGTCTGCACATTTTGCTTATATAGTTATTTGGTCTATACTACAGAGGGATATACGGTTTAGCAACAATTCAAAGAAATTAAACTGTGTTACAATCAAGGACATCCTCCCACTCTCTAAGCAACAACAGTTTTTGGCAAAGTATTCTAGAATATCCATCTTGAAAATGCCAGGAGCTCTGGCATTTCAGCTTTAGACAGGCACGCTCCAGTGGATCTTGCCATCCACCCCAGCAGTAACATCCCAGACCACAACACCAAAGTCAGCTTTTCCTTCAGAGCCCACAGGCACAACAGGATAAAGTAAAGACAGGGGAGCAGAATTTCTTTTCTTCCTCAGAACAATAATGCAACTTAACAGTACTGTAACTGAAATCTATATAAATTGATGTATAAATAAATATGGCTTCATAACTTTCTTAAAACTTGTGATCAACTGTTCCTTCTCTTTATTTAAATTATTTCTAGATTCTAAGCTAAGCACACTGGGAGTTGAGATGTGGGGATATAAGCAAGAAAATCATGAAGTAAACTGAAAGAAAGGCAATAAACCCAACTCAGTGGGCAATCTTCATTTTCTGGATGCCTTTACCAAACAGTTGTGATGCATTAGGACAAAGCCTCTACCTAAATGAGTAACTGCCTGTATTAGCAATTCAAAGTGTGCACCTATCCAAGTTACAATGCAAGTATGCTGATGGCTGCTGAATAGCTCTTCCTGCTACTTGAATGTAAACACTTAGCAGCTACCCTTGCTGGGGTCTTCCCTCCAGAACATTACCAAACCCCTTCCTGCTTTCACTCTCTGAACATGCCAGTGGGAACTTTTTATCAGAGCATGGGTAGAACTGGGATTTTTAAGAGACCATGAAAGTCAGATGATCTACTATCACTGTAATTCAAAGGAATAAACATCTTTGTGGTCCTCTAAAAATCCTGCCTTATTTGAACAGTGTTATGGCAGGCAATTAAACTGCACCAGGCAAGTATTTTTTCCAGTGCTTTGCCCCCCACCATTACCTTTTGTTCAATTTCTTCATAATCATCCTGGTAACTTCCACAGATTGCACTGGAGGACGAGGAGAAGGTGGGGCCCTGAGAGTAATACTGTGAGCTCCGGTAGCCATCCCGCCGCAGCTTGTCACACTCTGCCGAAAGAAAGAGAAACAGGAGGTTAAATCATGGCAAGAGCCATTACTGTTTATGCTTGGTGTTCAGTGGCACTTAAGTACTGAATGTCTTTCTGAAAATGTTTACCGTGCATTAACATTGTCTGCCCCAAGTGACAGAACCCAAGGGCGCGTTCCTCATATTTGTTTCTATATTTCCTCCTCCCTCACATGTATGACACACGTAAGCCCACACACAGTGTATTAACCCAGGCGATGGCAAGTGCTTTGGAAAGAAGGGGAAATAGATTTATTTATTTAAGTGAGGCCTGGCTCCGTGTCTTGACAGATGGCATCATCTTGCAGGATGGGAGATGGATGCATGCGAGTAACTCCAGGGGTCTCATTTGCCAGGCCGGTAGACATCTATTATATGCCTTACACTTGAAATGATGATGATGTTGCTCACTACTCAAGCACCATCTGCTAAATAACTTTGGCACTGACCACTTGTCTTGTCTTCCTGTCCATGGAAGAGACCATTTACCGTGGTTTTAGAGAGAGGAATACAAATCATGGGAATAGCAGAATCTTGCGCTGCTGCACAGCACATGTAGTTTAGCACTATAGAGTTTCTAAAGTTCAGAAAGAATTCAGAGCAAACATGCATCCCCACTCACAATAGTCAAAATTCCAGTCAGCATCGCATCCCCCTCACCAAGTTTTCCACAATCATCTTCCTGCCTCCTAATTGATATTCAGTGTGATTGTGCTAAAGAATAACAGACGCCAGAGCATAAGGAAAAATTAAATGTTCAAGATGCGGCAACCAAACTCATCAGACCAGTTTAAATTTATTTAATTTAAATTAAATTTCCAAAGAGAGATATCTGAATCTGTTGAAAGATGATGAAAGCAAGAAGAAAATTAAGTATTTGGTGTATTTCCATTTAAGGAACTGAAATTTCTGCACAATACACAGGCATTATCACGACACAAAGTGCTTTTATCATCACTTGCTGGAGAAAGGCTTTCTGTGATTATATCATCTGTCTGCCTATCTTGATCTTTTGAACAGTCCTTAAAATAGAAAAGATGCAATGTTTATACCAAGGGCAAGGTTTTAGAGAGGCTTTTGCCTGGCAAATGATTAGGTGGAGTTACAATCTGCACCTCCAGCATACATGTCCTCTGTTATGCTCAGATGCTTCTGAGACTGAGGTCTGGAGGACTTGTGCTGACAGGTTAACTGACCTACAGCAAACACACTGTGAGGATTTCATCAGTAAGGACTCCCCTGTATCTGTACACAGACACTGAGGAGGCAAGCTTACAGTCTGACAACTAGCCACTTCCATCAGTGCCGGACATATGTCCTTGCCTACGTATTCCTATGGCATCAAAAAGGGCAGTATGGCATGAACCTTCCCTTCTCTCTCAATTCAAGGACCAACGGTGGCAGTGTGGGTTTTGAGATCCAAATCAATGGCTACATCTCAGGAACAGAGGGTTGGTAATCCTGTTTACCCGTTCCACATGTGTGAGCATGCTGACATTGTGCACATCTGGCAAAGTGCTGCCTTACTTCAGGAGCAGGGTGAAAAACGACTGTCAGCAACCACAGCAAAGCAAATTCCTCCACCACCCTTCCAAATTTGGTACTGGATCCAGCCAGATCCAGCATATAACACTCACAGATGTGAGCACCCTGATGGGCTGTTTGTTGGTTTGAGCTACAAATGAACAGGGATAAGCGGACTATGGCAGAACAAGACAGCCCAAAGACTTGCATCAGCTTGTAGTGTGGGTTAACATGCTAAGCTGTCAATTTAGACACTGCAACTTTTACCTTCAGAGCAATCATTAATCACTGCAAACAAACATGAATACAACCTAAAGGGTGCATAAGAATGCAGTTATTTTTCCTCCCATTTTTGGAGTAAGGCTTAAAGTCCTGGCTGGCCACTCCTGCAACTCTCCAACATCTGACATCATGGCACACCCCAAAAAAATACCTGCGGTGGTTTGACCTGGGATGGATGCCAGATGCCCACCAAAGCTGCTCTATCGCTCTCTTCCTCTGAAGAGAGCTGGGAAGGAGAGAGAAAATGTAACAAAAGGCTCATGAGTTGAGAAAAGGACAGAGAGAGATCACTCACCAGTTAAAACCACAGGCAAAACAGTTTTGATTTAGGGAGCTTAGTTAAATTTATTACTGATCAAAATCAGAGCAGGATAATGAGAAGTAAAGCAAATCCTAAAAAACACACTTCGCCCCCTCCTCCCCTCATTCGCAGGCTTAACTTTATTCCCAGTTCTCTACCTCCTCCCCATTCAGCAGTGCAGGGAGATGGGGAATGGGGGTTATGGTCAGCTCATCATGTTTCTGCTGCTACTTCCTCTTCAGGGAGGTCATTCCCCTGCTCCAGTGTGGAATTCCTCCCATGGGAGACAGTCCTGTAAAAACTCTCCAACGTGAGTCCTTCCCACGGGCTACAACTCTCCACAAACTGCTCCAGCAGTGGTTCTCCCACGGGCGCAGTCCTTTAGGAACAGTCTGCTGCAGTGTGGGTTCCCCACACGTACAGAAGTCCTGCCAGCAAATCTGCTCTTCCTTGGGCTTCTCCATCCATGGATTCCCAGAGCCTGCCAGGAGCCTGCTCCAGTTTGGGCTTTCCCATGGAGCCACAGTTGTCACAGGACTCTTCTGGAGGCGACAGGCTCTTCTGAAGCATGATAAATGAATGCTCTGATGTTGATTGACCTTATTTATCTTCCTAACCAAGAAGGTGAAGATGATGAACAGTGCACCTCATGAAGCCCAGAAAAGCTCCAAAAACTTAAGGAAATCAACACTGAAGGTGTCAAGTCCATCACAACTTCAGGTAGACTGACAATAACAACCTGTCAGCTTATCAAGCTCACAACCTCCGGCTGTCCACAACACAAAATCCATGTAGCTTCAGAAGCTATTGCAGCAACATTGCTGATGATGCCAAAATTGCTACAAACTGCTAGGTGAAACCAAGAAAAAGGTGATTTGTACCCAAGAACAGCTTTTCTATTAATGTACTGTCACTGTACATTTTGCAGCACAGCCAGAAACAGTGTGGATGGCACCCTAGGCCAACAAACCTCATCAGGGGCTTTAGGCAGGTATCTTTTACTTCGTGTTGCAACAGCCCACAAGCACAACACAAGGTCACACATTGCACCTGACTGAAGGTACTGTCACTGCCAAACCAAAGGTGGCAACTGCTGTTTAAAAACTGTTCAAGCTGGAGGCTCCTTCCCTCCACCTCCTTACTATTATTAGAGATGCACATGGTCTTCTGTAAGCAATCAGGTTCATCTTTTTCAGCTACAGGGGTTTTATTTTTGTAAAAAAAATACCGATGAAGAAGCTAGAGATACTTACTCTAGGAAAATATTCCAGACGCTTACTCTAGGAAAGACTCCCTTCTTCCCAGAGGAGCAATGCGTTGTCCTATTCTGACAACCCCAAACAGAGAAGAGCACTATACACTAAGTGAAAAAGTTCTTACAGTTATTTCAGAGACGTCTGTACTGAAGCTGACTAGGTAACAGAAGGATCCATCCAGCTCCAGTTATTAAAAATCTTCATTTTAAAGAATGACAATACATTAGTGCCAGCTGAATCAGGGACATACACACTCTTGGCTGGACCCAGCAGCAGGGATGCCATTTCCCACATTATACAACATTAAAACTGTGCACAGTGTTTCCATACTTCTGCCAAAGAACTGCCAGGTCGAACCCCAGGACGCTGCATCAGGCAGGACACAAACGCCTGCTCCTGAGGACGCGCTCGCCAGTCCAAATCTGCAGCACACGCTGCAGACAAGCTTGAAGTCACAGTTTTTGTGGGAATCTGCTCTGAAATGTGCAACAATATGACTATGCCCTAGATGAAACAATTTTGCTCACACAAACACTAATTCCAGGAAAATCAGGAAAGTGTCTCTGCCTTGGCAATTGCAGTCGGTGGCTGCACTGGGTAGTGCCACAACTCAGAAGTCTGAAGCTACCTCCCCTTCATCTCCTGACTGCTTCTGCGGCCAAGTGCACAGGGACACTGCCTGTCACCTTCTGCTGCTCTGCAAGTCTTTTCAGGCTAGGTGAAACCATAGATTAGTTCTTATCTTCTTCTATACTAGTGATACATTAAATTTCAGAACCTCCTCTGTATTACGAGCATTGCTTAAAAATGACTGTCATTAGATTATATTATATTTCCACTTATGTGGCACAAGTTAGAAAATGAAAATTTTCCTGAAATTTCTCCTTGTGTTTTGCTGTTCACAGGGTGGTTTTAGTTAAGCGTGAAGAAAGTGCATGGGAAATGTAGTCAAAACCCTTTTAAGGGCCCCCTCATCATTTCCACAGTTATTAGAACAGGCTTCAGGAGATACAAACAAAGAAAATGTGTTAAAGCTGTCAGTGCCCAATACAATCATGCCCAAGTCTGCTATATACCCAACCACTCATATACTTGCCCAGGATTGCAGTATTGCAGCCTTTGCTAAATCTTGGCATCAGAGAGAAGTGTGCTGGGGACATGTCCTGTGCATCACCCATCTCTGCTCAACAGCTGGGGGACAGGCAGGTACCTGCAGCACCAAACTGAGACCAAAGGTTCAACCAGCCATGTGCAATCCTGCACCAGAGTTTTGATCCACAGGCACTGAATTCAGCACTGTTGCGAATAACTCAACCTCTCCATATAAAAGCTTATGGCCTTTGTGACAGACTGTCAGGCCAAGTGTATGAAAATACCTCCAAGGCCTCTCAGACTAGATCTTTCTCTGTTTCATACAAGGACTTGTATGTGCCCCTGAGCCAGTAACACACAGTACCAAGTCCCACACACAGAGGGAATTTACTGCTTTTCCAACAACTGAAACCATATTCTTGCATGATAATTTGAGCCACAAATCATGGGAGTGAACAGAAGGCACAGCACTGATACCTCAGTAATTCGTCTGACATGGTATTACCATGGTAAAGTAGGATTAACATTTACCTTGTCAGACCTACATGCCACACCGTGCCGCGACAGATGGAAGGCTGAGTTGCTGTGAGGGGACCGGATGCATTGGCTCTTTTCCTCTTCTTTAACCAACTTGGTTGGACCCAGCAGCAGGGATGCCATTTCCCACATTATTACCCAAATATGGTAATGTTTTGTACCTACTGAGCTTCCTACCAGTAAAACTTGTTGCAGCATCTTGAAGTTTATATGATGGAAAATTCATCACCCTGTAAGAAGCAGAACTGGTCAGAGGGAGATGGATTCAGTTATTTTCAGAAGTTGTGCTTAATTTTTTTCTTATTGTAAATGAACTGTGCAAGAGTAAGTGTTATTTTTAACAAGCTTCTTCATAAAGCAATTATTTTGCCTGTCAGTATTAGGGTGCCCCATATATACCTGTCTGTAGGGAGAAAGCCTCCAGGTGCTGGTTTTCAGGGCTAGAGCCCATCTGAGCCTGAGATCTGTCCTTAAGGCACAGCTCCAGTAAGAGCACAGAGCCATAGCCTTATGCCACCACCCTGGACCAGTCCTTCACATCTCAGGCCTGAAAGTACACCCATCACTCACTAAATTAGCCCTAATGAGATTATTCAGATTACTCCTGTAAGCAAACACTGCTCACATGACTGTTGCAGGATCAGGCCTTAAGCTCTGTAGCTGCCTACATCCACATGTACACACCTGGGCACACTCTCACAAGTATATATTGAAGAGTCTAATACTAAAAAACTAAAATCCACATTTCTAAATATTTATTAGTAACCAGCAAAGGCACTGGTTAGAGAATTAAATTACCATGATACGTGGAGATACAGCTAGAAAGCAGAAGTGAGAGCATTGCCAAACTCATGTCAGCAGTGGACATGGTAATGTTGCCAGGCCATAAGCTATGGCAGGCAGTACAGCCTACCACAAAATAGCCAGCGTAAGGGAAAGGTGTGCTTGGTACGTACCTGTGTCAGTTAGTGCTAGCTTCTAGTTTTGCAATGTTATTAAGAAACACAGATATGGTTGTTGTAGTGATTGCTGCTTATATAAGAATTTATTTTTAGTAACTGCTGAAAAGGTATAAATACTCAGCTCTGTATCAATAAAAACGGCTTATTGCATCCACGCAATCTGCCCCGTCTCTTTCATCGCCAACCATCTTGTGACAATGATATTCACTAGTATAAACTTAGAAACTTGGCATCAAAGTTATTCAGACATCTAAATAGCTCCAATTTGCTTGGAATAACTACCCATCCCATTGCACGGGTCAAGCAATGAAAGACAGAAAAATCATATCCTGGAAACATCTGAATTTGCCCTGTATGCAAGAACAGGACCTGGAACTCACAACTAATTGCTAAAATCCAAAGAGAAAATGTAAGTCAAACCAGGAGCAGATGCACTGCTCGCCTGGGAGAGCTGCCCAGAGTTGCTGAAACAGAAACTCCCAGGTACAGAGGTAGAAAGGGGAAAGATCAGACAAACATCACTTACTAAATTTTACACCACCTTACTGTCTCCTTGTCAGCAAGAAGGGACATCTGACAAGGTGACAGCTGCATCTGTAAGCTGGAAAAACTATCTCAGCTGAAGTCTGGGTGACTTCTTGGCAGAGCCTTTCATGTTGTAACTTGTATTTTTCTATTTTTCTTTTTTTTCTTTTTTTTAACTACAGAAAGCCATTAACTGCTCGAGTCAGCTAAACTGTCAACTACAGAAATAAATCTGCTGACTAGTATATTAAAACACATTTATCCATTCACCGCACATATCACTGGAAAACCACTCTACTCCCCAGGGTCAGAAATCTTTCTTTTTCCAGTCTTCAAACATTGTAGTAGTCAACTTCTTCTGTAAATATCCACAAACCATGTTCCTCCCTAAGTCACAATTACAAACACTGTCTTACAAGTAGCTTTTCAAAATTTCACCTAAACCCAGACAGACTTCAGTATAATATACATTTGTCTTGTAAATGCAAATTGTTTAAAATTACCTCTTATTTTATAGGTTACACCGCACTTTAATAATCAAAGTATCACTGCTTTTGGTTTTAAAAGAATTTACTTTCACCACTAGCAAGTAAATGCATATAATTTTAATTTACTTGATAGATATTTTCAATTTGTTTTTCCAGTTGAGTTAAGACAACTAAGACCTTGTGGGCTTGTGACAGACAGGCGTGGGTGTCGAAGACCTGGATTTCTGAGCTGGCATTGCTGCATCCAAGCAAATCACTTTGGGTTAGATCCAGTCAAGGACTTACACCCTACAGACAGACATGACATGATCTAAATGTCATGTACGTGCCTCCTAAATTCAGAGTCCAAACAGGTATGTACACACAGTCTGCAGCATATGAACACACAGAGAGGCACCTCAGGAAAATTCCAACTACGGAAGAACTCAAGATACCTTAACTCACATCGCCACCACACCAGTAACGACCAGTGCTGGGTCCAGTGCTGCAGGCCCTTCTCATAAGGGGCAAGAGAACCTAACAGGGATATCAACATCTTTACTTCTAAGGATGATGTGCTTTTGCAAGTTAAAGTATTCTGCGTTTAGACACAAATTTTAGTTCTTTACAGATGAGGTGAGCACAGGCTGAATCTCCAGCTTCATAATGGTGTACTTTGAACACTAAGCAAAAAGTTGTCACCTGTAATGGCCAGAGTTGTGCTTTGTTTGGGACTGTCACATGGTCTGGTGCTAAGTACTGAAACATACTCTGAGCACAGAACTAGGACCTCTTCAAAGGGTATGGCTGCCTCTCTGCTTGCTCACAGCACTGTGGTAAGACGTGGATAAAACCAAGGTAACACTCGATTACACAGTTAACTGGGGAATTTCAGGGAGGTAACTTTTCAAGATAAAGAGCTTGTTGAGAATTATTATGCCTGGGACCATAATTAAAACAGACACCCTAGTTCAAAGGTTTCTTTGGTTAGTAGATCTAACTAAAATTACTACCTTTCACTCTGCGCCCCTTTATGGTTCCCTCATTTGTAAACTGGGGTTAATGCACAGTTCTCTGTATGTGGATGAGACAGGCTATGTAAAAGCACAGCTGTACAAAGGCAATCTTGTTTCTCACAAATATCTCAAGTTAAATATTACTTCAAAAAAAAGCAGCTCAATTTAATTCCAACACAGCACCTATTTTTGTCCCTGGGATCTAAATATGCAGCAGACAGCTTGCCTCTACCACTTTACATTCCTCCCAAAAATTCACACAGTTTGGATCATGTCCCATTTTCTTTAAATATATAAATCCCCATATCATTTGCAGAACTTGACTATCACAGAGACTGCTCCTATATCAAAGCTTTAAAATATGTTGTAAAGCCACAGCAATGATGCACTTGTGTAACAACTGAACTGTAACCAATGCTGACTGCAAAGCAAGTTCATGAACTTCAGCTGTGATATATCCAGTGCACCATTTTGTTCAGACTCCCAATTAAACAGGTCAAGGATTTCAACAGATGGAGTTCTGTTGCCACCCAGCTGAAAAAAACTTCTGATCAACAGCTCAGTCTAGGTGCTTTGGCTAGTACCAGCCTTTGTCAGTCCAGCCAACTTCCTTATTATTCCCGTCCCTTGCCCCAAAATGCAGTTTTATTCTGATACCTCTATGTCTTTTATCACTACATACAGAAAAGCCCAAGACAAGCCCAGACACAGCAAACACTGCTACCAACACATTTCTTCACAAGCACCATTTAAAGTGGCAAGTTTCCAACCCACCAGTAAAACTTAGCTGTTTGCTTCAAAGCCATCTTACTTGATGAGTAAGTAAGTACTTGAAAGGTCCATTAGACTTTTTTAAAGACTATTTCGCATGTTCCCTCTCATTAAAAAGTAGCCAAGCCCAGACACACAGGTAGCTTTTAATGACAGATGCTGTCCAGAGTTACCCAGAAACAAAGATGTCTCGGGCTCCAAGGGGATGAAGGTAATCCTAACAGAGGGCTGCTGGAGTGTGACAGAGATGCTGAATGGGTACTTCAAAGAAGTCTTACTGAAAGTGAGCAAATGTATTTATGTTAGGTCTATTTCCTCCAACACACAAATGTTGGGAAGCATGCCCTGCCATGGTAACTAGAGGCCAGTCAGGCTGGGAAGCCCACCCTTCCAAGCAGCTTCAGGGCTCAGCTGTGCAGACACTTAGAGTAGCACAAAGACAGGGCAAGAAAGTGCAACATTAAAGGAAAGCAAGCAGATATATTTATTTTCAAGTTTAAATCAGATGCAGCTGTTTAAGAAGGATCCAAATTAAAAGGAACTATTCAATGTCAAAATACTGTTAACAGGGTCAAGTAAATGCAAATGCATTGATCATTCCTTTCTTTTCTTGGGGCTTTTAAAAAACAAGTGCATTTAATACCAATCTTTAATTCCCCAGGTGATCTGCATGATTTAGCGATACAGAAAACCCATCTAATGGCACCAAAATGCAACAGCCATGACAAATTATATTTGTTAACAAGCTGTCACTAGGGAGTGCTCAAAATAATTATCACCGTTTGTCTCAAGTTAATTTAAATTTCTGCAAGTGCCTTATACGACTGCATTTAGTGGTGACAAGATGTCTTGAGTTTAACAGTGCATTTGCTTCCTTTTTATCTTTGATGCTTGCATTAAAATAATGCTCCCTGCTTTTTCTCTAGCATTTTTATGGATATTTTTTGTTTCTTAGACAACTGAACACAGCTAATGTAAAAATAGGAAGGGATTTTTCATTATTTTTCCTCCTAGAACATTTTAAATGTAAAAGCTATCTAAAATGCTACCAACAAGCACATAACATCCTAATCTAAGAGAGTAAGGGGGAAGAAAAGCAAAAAGGAAATTAACTGGAAGTTCAATATTCCTTGTGATGGGAATTGCTTTACCTAGCACTTAAATATGCTACAGACAGTTAACAATTCCAACTTATTCTTTCTACTAAAGGCATGGATCTGAAATGGGTTCAATAATCGTTCAGGTATAGCTTCCTAAAAAACCACATTCATCTACCTCAAGAAAAAAACCCAGTACCATTGGTATTATTTTGAAACAAATTTTATCTTCTTTAAACCTTTTCACTGGAATTTCTTTCACTGCTCATGTGTATCATGCAATCAATCTACATATAACCACTCTTTTATGTTTTTGCACTCAGCACTGCACTACATAAACTAAACCTAAAAATAGGCAACCTAGATGCTTCCAAGTAGTTCAGTTTTGCAGCACAAGACCAGCTTTCAAACACATGCACTATAGCCTCTTGATCAAATTCTGTTTCATTTGAGTATTTGCTTTTTGAAATTCCTTATTAGAAAGGGTAGTTGGGAGTATGGAACTTGGCCAAAACCATCAACAGATGTACGGTGAATTAATTCAGTAACAGTAAAAAAAGCAGAATACAAGAGCAGAAGCTCTGATAGTAACTTGACAATTGAAACTAAAATAATTAAAAACAAATTGATTTCCATTTTTTGATTTTATAACTCCAAGGCCTTTCAGGAACACATGGTCTACTCCTAGCCTTTAATGGCCTTTACTTAAGTTTTCCAGTTGGTAGGGAGTTCACATCTTGACATCTCTCTGAACCTGAACCACAGCTATTGTCAGTAAGAAGTGGTTTCCCCCTATTTTGCAGCTCTTTAATGAAACATAAGATTATTTTAAGTCCATAATCTTCTCAGCAGGATTATCGACTAGTAGGTCTGACCCTAATATTGCTCATCTGAACAGTGATCTGGCAGATGCACTGAGAAAACAAAGGCTGAACACATACCTGTCTGGAGGGTCTTGTAGCAAGACATAATAGAGGCTTTATGACTAACTACTTAAATCCGGTTTTATTTGACAATGCTAACCAGATGTCTTCTGGAAAACAAATCAAGTGTTTCAATCACTGCTGCTTAAATACATTCCTTGAATTCGGCCAACAAAGCTAAACAGAAGCTAGAGTCAGCCAAATCCAGCTCTTCTGAAGATGAGATAATAAATGAATCATCGCAGACATTGGAACAACGAGCCCTATATTATGTATGTAGCTTGAATCAACACAATTATCCTGGGGAGGAGGGGGGAGGGTACAAAGTACAGGCAGTTGCGCAGGAAGTTTCAGCAGTTATAGTCTGAAAAGGAGTATGAAAGTCGGAGTGTGGACCGTTCCCACTATTTACAGCAACACCTTCCTCAGTCACATTGAACACTTTGTTACCTGCTGTAAAGGACAACCAGTCTGGACAGTGACCAGCAGTGCGTGACATGACACTGCAGCTCATCTGCAACTTCAAGAGTGCAGAGAGGGTCCACAACACTCTTCAGAAGCTGGATATCTCCTAACAGCCTGGTATCATTTCAGTCTGGCTGTGTTTAACCTTTAACATTAATACACTTATTCCATCTCTGCCCTTTATGCCTGTTGAATCCCAGCTCATGAAGAAAAGACAACACACAATGGTGGAGTTTGTACTCCCCCACTTTTTTTTTTTTTTTTTTAATCAAAAGTGCTCTGCGTTGCTAATTGCAGGAACTGGAAGACAAGTGCCCCTCGGAAATTCAACTATATATGCCCTGCTCTGGCTCCCATCACTGCAACTGACATATATCCACATTTGAGGGAAAATTTAGAATAGTTCAAAAAAAAAGTACAAACGAAGAGTTCAGGTACATGGTAAGAATTCCTTTTTCTGTTCCTTCACTTCATCATAATTTGCAAGATTATCCAAGGCCAATGCATTTCAGATTAAACTTTAGGCTTTCCTTTTAGGACATTGGACCTCCACCGGTAAACACACTGTTCATGTTGCAAACCTGCTCAGAAGGTAAACAAGGCACACTTATGATACACCCCAAGCAGTTAAGCAAAGCAACACTACAACAGTGCTGTGCCTCCTCCCCATCTTCACACCTTATTGCTTGTCAATTTTAGAGTATAACAGTTCACAAAATGAGGATTAGTCTCAATTTACTTTTACTACCAAGTATTTGTGTCATTGCCATATACTACAGCTGTTCTATCTGAGCTCCCAGCTGAAGACCACTGCACTTCAGAGACTTCCTCAGACACCTTTCTTCAGATAGGACCATGCAACGAGCCAGATCTGTCAAAGCACTGTGTCAAGGATGGGAGCTGTTTTACAGTGCTACCCTCTTGACTCTGGTTGAACACTCACTGAACCGCTCACCCTCAGACCAAGAACACTGTAGGAAACACTGCAGTAGGTGGCACTGGGCCCTTCAGCACAGATTCAGCAATGCCACTCTGAGCAACACCAAACTCACAGCTGTCCTAGTGCCCAGACCAGACTCAGTGCAAGTCCAGCCACTCAGCAGACATTAGCAACATGAGACTAGACAAGTCTAGTAGTCCTTCAGCCCCAGAGCAGAGCACACAGCAAGGGACAGGACTTGTTTTTGAGGATTTGAGGATCCTGGCCCCATGCAGAGTCTCAGCTCTTCTTTCCCATCTGTCGTCTTCATCTCCTGTTTTCATGACAGGACAAAACAGTGACACAAAGCAAAGAGTCATGTTAAGACTCCTCAGTGGCTAGTATTGTTTCTATCTGAACATCTGTATATTGGGAAACACCTTTCACAAAGTGACCATGAAAACATTATGAAGAGGCCGCATAGGACAGGCTTTCAGGAAAGGCCAGCCAGAATAGCTTGGCCCTGAGGGCAAGAAAACATGCATCTTGCAAGGCACATGGCACCCCATCTACTTCAGCAAGCACTCTGAGGTGCTGGCTCCTTCCCCAAAGAATAGGAGAGTCTGCTTTATCCAGTGCAAACAAAACACTAAGAAAAAATATAGTATCTACCACCACAACCCAAGAACTGCATCATTTTCCAAACGTTTAAATCAAACTGCAAGGGTACCATGACTGTGAAGTGCAGCTGAAGTTACTCTTCTTCCCAAGCCATCATATTAAGCCACTGAGATCTTTCATTTACAATGAAGTAACACAGCCTGGGCTTAAGATATCAAGCCACTGATTTTAGTCAATAACAACTTTCAATTTTAATATAGGTTACATAAAGCAACTTCAGTTCTCAGGAACAGATAGACTATGCATCCCAAACTTTCCAGGTTCCAGGTGCTTCATTTTCTAATTCAGATTACTGGACAATACTGCTTTTTAAAACTTCAAAGGGCAGCAGAGCACCTGCATGCCTAAAGAAGGATAAGAAGCTCTACCTCACTTATGAACAAATTTCAATGCAAGATCTCACCATTTACACTTGAAAGTAGCTTCATAAAGGAAAAGCACAGTATTTCCCCTTCATTTCAAAAGGATAAAAGGCTAGTTCATAGGTAAAAACTTAAAATATCTTTCTATGCAACATCTACTGTCACATACCACATCCATTTCCACAATGTTGATAAGCAGGGGACATACCAATATATAATATACAAAGTAAAATAATCAACTGCACAAAAACTAATGGCAAAAATCTTTTCCTTCTCCAAACACAACACTGCTTCCTGAAAAAGTATGCAGAGATTAGCAGACGGTATACTTATTTCTCTCAAGACAGGTTATATACTATTTATTTTAATATCTCTAACTTTTTATTCTTAAACCAATTTAAGTAGCTATTCTTTACTAGCTTCTGCTTCTTACGTGGCACTTAAAAGTTTATTCTAGATAACAGACTTGACTTCACGTGATTTTTTTTTTTAATTAGACCCATGCTGTAAAGAATTTGCTGTTAAAATCGTACCAGAATAAATAGCCTACCTTTGCACTGACTATCTTAAAAGCTAGCCAGGATTCCATCTGGTTACTATTAGATGGGTAAAAATACCCTGATAGAAATACTTTGCTTGAATTATTTTGAAAGATTTTATACATTTGATACTTTTACAGGTGGTTTAAATGTGCTCTACACATCAATTACTATTTGTTACCTAAGTTTTATACTTCCTTTTCCATTCACAGGGGAGCCACGTGTACCAACAAATTAATAGTTTTCAGTCAAGCTGCTATGTACCAGTAACATCAGCTCTCATAATGTGAACAAGAACAGGACTGGAAAACTTTCAAACATGCCTTTTGATGGTCTGAACAATAGCTGCTTACTTAGTCCTCAAGACCCCATTATCAGGTTCAAGGGGATCACCAGAGGTTCTTTCTTCCTTCCCAACCTCCTTGAAAGATAGGATTAAATATACACAAATGATTTTTGAGTAGTGCTTGTCTCACCTATTCTTAAAAACCTTAAAATAGTCCCAAAAATTTATGAAAGGCACTTCAATATCTTTGCCCTCGTATTTCTCCACTTCTGTAACATGTCCACCGCTTCATTTCTGACTTAGCATAAAGGAAAAATTGTATTTGCTTTAGTTCTACTTCCTTCCAGTTTCCCTTTGTGCCACCATTTTTTGGAGACAAAAGAGATTCATCCCACTTCCTGCACAGAGTACAGTGCATTTTGTCATCCAGTGTTACTCTTTCCCCACTGCCCATACAGCATGTTGGGTCACATACAGCTGTCCTACTGCTCCACAGTTTACTTCAAGCAAAGAATCTGAAACACCAAAAGGATGGCAAAATGCAAGCTTTATCATGAGGCCAAGACATGCAGAGCTGAAGTCCCCATGCTAGCCCAATGGTGCTTCTCATGAGGCTACTTCAAGCTCTTCTATGCCATAGTCACACAGCACTGAATTTCCTTTCTCCCTATTAAGAAGCTTCAGAAAATGTTGTCTTTTCTAAAGAAACAGGTGGAAAAGCAGTTCGGCAGTTGTCAAAATTATGTCACAATTCTGACAGTGCTTTTACACTGAATGAAACTCTGCTCTGGATACAGAACTCTTAACCCAATTCTCCAAGTATAATCAGAAGCACCAGTGCCTTACTGATTTTACAGTGTTGAAGCAGCAGCAGAGTAAAACTGATAAAACTTTAGTCAGGGCTTCTCTTACTACTACTCATGGCTGTAGCTTCTCAGGACAGTTACAGGGAACAGTAAGGAGTTATTTAAAACTGTACTTAGGGAAAAAAAAAACATGGCTCAAGGAGAGCTTGAGGCTAAACAAATAAGTAAATAAATAAATAACAGAGTTGTGTTCACTAAATCAGCGGTATGAGGTCTGGTGAAGGTATCATCACAGTTTCTTCTCTCAGTTACTACCCTGAAAGCATGAAACTGAAACTCACTTCATTGCTAAGCAGTCCTACATCATGTACACAAGCCAGTTTACTTAACTCAGATGGCTAACTGGAAAATTGTAGTAGTACTGAATAGCTTCTTTTTTATAATGAGCAGCACCTCCAGAGAAAAATCCCACCCGACCAAAATAACTCCAGGTGTGTAAGAGGAGGAAGCAGCACATATTACTTGGTTTCACACAAATATATTAGATATAAATTTGTTCAAATAGAACACAAAAATGCAGTAGACAAATTTCTGATAAAACTCAAGAAAATCAGCACAGCATTTTAGCTTGTGCAGGTTTTCTTTTTAATAACAGTCCAAAACAAGAACAGAAAACAATATTAGAATGAGTGGTTAAGGTTCACAAAAAGCTAACAACAATCAGTATTCTTTTTCATTTATAGCAGGCAAACATTTTTATTTTGTAAAGGACTAGTAAGTGTGCCTGCAAGAGAACAATAAATGTTTCAAGGCTAAGGAACTGCACAAATGTATTAATCCTATAATAAGTATAGAGGGCACACAGGCTATCTGCTGAGCCATGCAGGAGCCAATAACACTGGCTGTCAAGACTTCCCTATTAAATGATAACAAAAAGCACCTAGTAAGAGACAGTGAAAATCAATTAACTGGGGAAATGGCAAGAGAAATGAAATATGGCGGTCAAATACTTCTCTATTCAGACATATAAAATGAAGCTTTCTTCAAGTCTAAAAAGCAGTAATGTCATGTTAAACAAATAAAAAATACAATCTTCTTTTAAATCAGGTTAACTTTGCAAGGTATCAAGTACCTGAAGTTCCTGCTGAAACAAAAAGGGACTTGAACGAGTTGGCTCTTTGCAGGGTAACCCCCTTTGTTAAATAGCCAGTGTAAAGAAAAATCTAGGTTAACCGTTTCCAGAACACGAACATTATACTGTTATTTTAAACTTTATGTCTGGCCCAGGGACAGACATTCTGCAGGCCTCCTTGCTGGCTGCCTGTCTTTGTTCTCACGGCTGCACTGACACAACACAATGCCTCCCACGACAGACTGCACAGATATAGCCCCCAATGAAGGTACTATGGGTAAAAACTGGGCCTTAAAAATATGCTGAACCCTTCTACAAGAAAGCACTTTTATTACTGGAAGAGTCCTTGTGAGTGCCCTGTTCCCCATGTCCCTTTTCAGTCCTCAGCACTTTTTCCAGCTTCTCACAAGCAGCCACAACCCTGGAAACGACACTGTACAACAACAGAAGAAATCACCAAATGAAACACCTCTGATGCACTTTTTACCCTACAAATGGACTAATTCAGGACTTTCTGAAATTGAAGGTATCATTTTGGAAACACTCCAAAGACTAAATGGAAATGGCCAAGAGATATGCTTTTCTATTTTAGAGTGCTCTGTCAGGTAACACATGTACTTGTCTCTTCATAGCAAAATAATTTTTCCCCTGTCCCCTCATTTGAGTGGGAAAATCCCACTAATGTTCTACACGTGCTGCAGAAAAACCAAATAAGCCTGCAATTTGGATATGTTTGCAAAGACTGTGGCAAAATGTACAGTCCTTTTAGGACATGTCTGTGTCGGTAGCAGTGTCTTACCTCTCAGCACTGACTTGAGGTTCAGCTTGGCTTGTCTGTGCAGGTCCTCCACACAAGGTGGTCTTGAGGAGGGTAGGAAGACATTTTCCTGCTGGTGCCATGGAGCAGTGTAGTGCACAGTCCATCTACTCTCTTCATCTAGGTTGGAAACAGCTGCAGAGAGACATAATAAGAAGAAAATTAAATGTTATTGCAGATAGCTCTATCACGAAATCCCACGTGTAAGTTTCCCACACAACATCTACAAATGAAAGAAGCACTGTTTGCCGCTGCAGACCCATCAAAATACTCTCCAGAACCCCACTTCCATGACAGCTAAAAAACCCTTCCTTGCATTTCTACTCTAAAATTATGTTCTGCAGGAAATACCTTTTACTCTTCCCATTTCTGTAATTGCTGTTTTATTTACTCTAAACTTGCAACTCTGTTTCCCTCCAGCCCTCTAGCTCCCACTCTTCACAAAGGAATCAGTTTTCCATTCCCTGATCATGGAAGGTGCTGTGCAGTGCAGAATAGCTTCCTCTTGGCTCAAAAGTGCCCCTGGGAATATGACAGTCTTCATGAGAGATGACAACAGATTCATCTGTATTGGGAAACAACCTTGTCTGACCTCATGACTGCTCAAACCAGAAAAGAAGATTTCAATGAAACAAATAAATTAGTGACTTTCCCTTGTGGTGAGTGGAAAGCAGATATAACAAAAGCAACTCCGTGGACAAATACTGCTCAGAGCACAAATGCACTGAAGAGGGCTATCTCTGGTCACCTCTTTGCAGTCAATAGACATGTGAAAATAAAACACAGACCTTGTTCAAGTTCAAAGTTCCTTACAGACAGTCTAGCAGTGAAACAGCCAAAGCACATATTGCCAAGATTTGTTTATCATTTATGCTTCCCGAGAGACAGCCACTGCCTTTTGTTTCCAGTTTATCATCAATAAAAACTTCTACAGTTGAACAGCCTTATCCTCTACCCTGCTGTAAACAGAAAAAGGGCAGTTGGGGGTCATATTTTATTGTTCCCCAGCCATCCCTTGGCCAAGCATGCTGCACATCCTTGCTTTTCAGCTCTCCAAAGCAGGAAAAGCGACTACAGATGTGCTGCCTTCCAAGCACCTGCCCTGCTGCCACAGCTCCACTGCCCCGGCCTTGCTGTCAGTTCTGCATCTTCCCTTTGCTGCTGCCTGCGGCATCACTTTGTGGTTTGTCTGATGCCCTTGTGATAGCAGAGGAGGTATGTAAAACTGAGAAGCAAAAAGTAGGCAACAGCCTCCTGTCATTTGAAAAATTACCCTTTCCTTAACACTACTGGTATCTGCTGGGATCATTTCAGACGGAAACAATTGGTATTCATTATGGAAAATAAGCTATGCCTCTCACTTCAAAACCTATCTACAGCCTAATGCTCAATGTCTGTTCCTTCCTAAAATGACTTGGGGTAGAGGGCAGCTTCTTATCTGCCTTCCCTCACACTTTTTACATTAGTTTCAGACCTCGAAAAAGGTTTTTAAAGCCTTTCAGTGAGTGTCCTCATCTCTGTGTCTTGGTCCTGCACCCTCTCACAGACTGCAACAAGGCAGATACACGTTCAGCCTGTGCCCACTCTTCCTGTTCTTGCTAACCAGCGGTCAAACCTAAATCACAGAAAACGGAGAGGTCATCACCTACCTGGTTACAGCATCAATCACCCCCATCTAACAGAAAAGGTGACACTTAAAGTCAATGAAAGGCACCCACGCCATTCCCTGGCTGAGCCGGCGGATGGGGAGCGGGGCAAGGCTGGAGGAGGAAGAGGAGGAGGAAACACCTGCTGCCAAGCCCACTGTCTGGCTGCAGTTCAGCCACACCAAAATTAAGGTTTACTGCTCGTCAGAGCAATAATGGTCATCAGAACTAGTCAACAGAAGTGCTGTGCACAATTGCCAACTACTCTCTCTAGCGTGATTTGTCTGTCGTTCATGACTTAAAGGAAGATCCACGTGACTTTAAAAGCCACTCTGAAACTAGAGCATCTTTAAAAACAAACCTCGGCTCTGAACAAACTTTATGTAGACACCTCAGTGATACAAGCCCACAGCCGCATAAGCAGACAGATGTCTGACAAACCATAAGGACAACACGACACACCGGCACACCCTGCCTCGTCACCGAGTTGCCCATTTCACACCGAGAACTTTGGCTCCTTCAAAATCACCGTGACAAAGCACTTCCAAAGCCAGTGTCCCAAAGGAGAGGTCCTAAAGACCCTCACAAGGCTGCCTCCACACACTCCACAACGATAAACAATGAAAAGAGCGAGATAAAAAGAGGCTGCAGGAAGCAGAAGGGACACCGAAGGGACCTGCACTTTCATTCAGAACTGGGCTGCCTCCTGAAAGAACAGTGAGCGCACACAGCTATACTTACTCTTTCTCTTGAAAAGTTTCATGAGAGATTTAAGCTTTGTGTTGATGAAAACCACCATTTTCAAGGTGCTGAACCGTGATCCTGGAGCCGAAATCCCATAGAAAGGAGGAGCTGCAGAAAGGTGACTGCCAAACCGAACCTGTTCAAACTCTGCACACCAAATTTCTCTTCTCCAGGTTTCCCCTCTGCCTTTGTTCTCTGAAATCACTTTAAATATGTCTAGAGCTTTCTGATAGGCGAAATAATTTACAATTCTTTAGCCTGAATTTGTCCTCCTCTCACGTAACCTTGTGGGCTGAAAACAGCCAGATCCAACAAGCAAAACAGGAGAAAAAAGCGCCCCAGCTGTTATTCACGTTTGCGCAGGATGAAAAAGCCTTTCTTGCTGTCCACAGCAGTTACTCAGCTCTTGTTCTCCTCCTTTCCTCCGCTCTCCAAGTTTGGCTGCTCGAGAAAGTCCCGAGCTGGCAGGTGCTTGCTCTCCTTCCCATGGCTCCAGCCGGCAGTGCCGGCGGAGCAGCAGGAGATCCCGGCACCTTCCCTGCCCCCGCCCCCTCCCGCCGCACCTCCCCGGTGCCGCCGGGGGGGCCGGGCAGCCCCGGCCTCCTTCCAGTTGCAAATGAGTGTTGTATTTTCGTGCTAATCAGGATGCTCTGCTTTCCCACCGCTCCCATCCTTCCCCCATCTCCCCCCACCACCCCTTTTTTTATTTTCACCCTCTTGCTCCCACTTTATTAAGGATCCAGAGCTGCGCCTTAGCTGGCTGCAGCACGCAGTCTCGGCTCTGCATTGCCTCCCCTTCCAGTCCCACTGCTCCCCCCGCAGACACTGCCACTGCCTGAGACATCAGCACACTAATTTTACATATTGAATTTTATTCAGTTACACTCCTAATTTATTCTTATTAGCGTCATTTTAGACCAGATACATGAAAAACGAAATCGAGTTACTTCTGGCTAATAGAGATTCTGTTATTCATCAAACGAAACTTGTGCAGGGAGATGAAATAGCCCAGCTTTTTGAGATGCACATTATATCCTCATGTCTTAAAAAATGTATCTGTACAGAGGTCCACAGGCATCCTTCCTAGGAATGAACTGCAATTTTGCAGAAGTTAAAGAGAAAATTCTAAGCACCAAATGAATGTGCTCAGCAGGGCATGCCCTTCGCACAATGTTCAGGCTCAAGAAGCAAGCCCTCCCTCACAAAGCAAGCTTAGGAAACCCCCTCGAGTTAACAATGAAAAGGATTTTTTTCCTCAGGAAAAAGAAAAATGCCAGCAGCGGGGGGCTCAGGCTGACCCCAAACCTGCAGCAGGATCCAGCCTCTGGGACCACAGCATGTAAAAAGCAGATGCTCCACAGGAACTTCTAAGTTTCAGCAAACAGTTGAGACGCAGCACTGCAAAGAACAGACTGCAAACGCAGTTGTTCATCATTGTCTGAACACGCTATCATCAACATTTCATCAATATTTTCGAAATCCAGAGTTTTTGCAATTGCAACATGGGCTTCACATCAAAACTACGATGAGCAGCAGGTCTCTCCAGCAGCTGCTGGTCCAAGAGCCATTTTGACTCCCTCTGCCAAAGGGAGAGAAGACCATGCTGCCATGGCAGCAATGGCAGGGAAGGCACCTCTGCTTCTTGCATTGATTTCCATCAAGTACCTTACGCAAAAAATTACTCTGGCATCTAAGTCTGATAACAAGGTAAGTATTTAGTGCTGTTTTTGAATCAAATACACAGTAATACCCCTGTCAGACATTTGCCATTACCTATAAGTCCACAAACCATAAAACCAGTTTAAATTAGTGCCTGCTGGATACACACTGGAAGTGAGCGCAGAGTGACTCTATTTCTAACTGCAGCTACACTGCCATCTGAAAGGATACCAAGGAGATGGTAACTCCTTTTCTCTAGTGTGGTGTCGATCTTTTGTATGATGTAGGAAGTGCCTCTTCCTACATGTGCCTCTTCTTCAGCACGTAGGAAGGGGAGCACAGGGAAAGGAGACAGTTTCAATCTATAAAATGATGGAGTCTGGGCTGCTGGAAGTGAGACACTCTTCCAAAGGTCAATACAGAACCTCAACAGAGCCTTGCAAGCCCTGGGAAGCAAGACTTCATTACCTTTTCATGGTCAAGACATTGTGAATCAACATGATCCTGGGTACTTTGGGCGGTTCAGAATCCTTTCCATTTTACCCCGGGCTACAATGTGTGCCAAGTGCAGTGTGCTCTTTGTTACTGGATCCTCAACCCACCCTGGAGCATTTCTCCCACCTGGGAACAAGCACTTGACCACTATCCTCTAGCCCTGATCTCAGGCATGGAGGCAGACATTCAAACACAGCAACAAACAATACCTAAATTGATGTCTGCTTTTCATCCCCCTCCCCGCCCCGACTTTGCTTCCACCTTCCCTCAGGTCATGCTGTTAAAGAGGTCAGACATCAAAAATGGCTATCATGAGGGACTAC